>NC_072394.2:59257500-59560000 GCF_028885625.2 Pongo pygmaeus
TGTTCTTGTGATTCAAACTTTATTACGTTTTTATGTAAAGCTATATCAAGAATCCAAAACATTCTGTACATTTGGAAGTTTAAAGACAAGCCTCTAAATAAGTCCAATCAAAGAGGAAATCACAATGTAAATGGGAAAATACCTAGAACTGAAGGACAATGAAAACCCTACCTAGTTAAATGTGTGGGAGGCAGGTAAGGTTGTACCTAAGAGAAAATATATGGCCTTAAATAAATGCACACATATAATCAGGAAGAAAGACTAAAAAATAATGAGTTAAAGTTTCAACTCAAATTAGAAAAGGACACCAGAGTAAATTCAAAGAAAATGAAAGAGAATGATAAAAATAATAGTAGAAATTAATTAGAATGCACTCAGAGTATCAACAAAACCAGAAGTTGGCTCTTTGAAAATGAACACAAATAACTAAGACTCTGACGATATTATTTATGGAAAAAAAAGAAAATGTATACATTTTATGAATGAAAACAGAGGCACTACAGACATGGTAGAGATTAAAATATAAAAGGACAAGCCAAGCACACTGGCACATGCCTCTAATCCCAGCTACTTGGGAGGCTGAGGCAGGAGGATCACTTGAGACTAGGAGTTTGAGGCTGCAGTGAGCTGTGATCATGTCACTGCACTCCAGTGTGGGTGACAAAGGGCGACCCTGTCTCTGAAAAGTAAATACACAGAGATAAGAGAACACTTTGAAGCAGCTATATACCAATGAATTTGAAAATTTAGAAGAAAACGACAATTTCCTGGGAAAACACAACCTACCAAAATCACTTTTGAGGACTGCAGTACACCTGCATTCATTATATTGAATCAGTAGTTTTACATGCGGCCAATAGACTCTACAAAACCTCTGTGATTTTGCAAGAAAGTCCTAGCAAATAAAAAACAGATAATCCTTATATTGTTCCAGAGAATAAAAAATGAGGGAAAACTCCCTGTGCTAGTCTGTTTTCACACTGCTATAAACAACTTCTCTGGCTGGGCGCAGTGGCTCACGCCTGTAATCCTAGCACTTTGGGAGGCTGAAGCGAGCGGATCACCTGAGGTCGGGAGTTTGAGACCAGCCTGACCAACATGGAGAAACCCTGTCTGTACTAAAAATACAAAATTAGCCAGACATGGTGGCGCATGCCTGTAATCCCAGCTACTCGGGAGGCTGAGGCAGGAGAATCACTTGAACCCAGGAAGTGGAGCTTGCAGTGAGCAAAGATCACGCCATTGCACTCCAGCCTGGGCAACAGAGTGAAATTCCGTCTCAAAAAAAACAAACAAAACAAAACAAAAAAAAAACTTCCCTGAGACTGGGTAATTTATAAAGGAAAGATTTAACTGACTCACAGTTCCACATGGCTTGGGAGGCCTCAGGAAACTTACAATCATGGCAGAATGGGAAGTAGACACATCCTACATGGCAGAAGGCGAGAGAGAGCGTGTGTGAAGGAGGAACTGTCAAACACTTAGAAAACCATCAGATCTCCTGAGAACAGTATGGGGGAAGCCACAGCCATGATCCAATTTCCTCCTCCCCTGATACATGGGGATTACAAGTTTCTCCCTTCACATGTGGGGATTACAGTTTTAAATGAGATTTGGATGGGGACACAAAGTCAAACCATTTCACTCCCCATCTCATTTGTTTTTCTTTTGAGACTTAGTGTCACTCTGTCACCCAGGCTGGAGTGCAGTGGCATGATCTTGGCTCACTGCAACCTCTGCCTTCTGGTGTCAAGCAATTCTCCTGTTTTAGTCCCCCAAGTAGCTGGGATTACAGGCATATGCCACCACATCTGGCTAACTTTTGTATTTTTAGTAGAGATGGGGCTTCACCATATTGGTCAGTCTGGTCTCCAACTTCTGGGCTCATGTGACCTACCCACCTTAGCCTCCCAAAGTGCTGGGATTACAAGTGTGAGCCACCTCACCCAGCCCCCATCTCATTTAGTGAGGCTAGATTCATCTTAGTACAATACCGGAGAGGAGAGAAACAAACACCATGGCCAGTATTGCTTAGGAACACGGTTCAAAAATACTACATAAAGTATCATTAAGCCAAATGGAACTAAATATGGAGAACATATATTTTGTGTGCCCTCTGTGGAAGTCCCTGGGACAGGGTGGGGCAGCAACCTGGCAGGGAGCTGGTTGGTGCTCATATTGTCAGGGTGCCTGGGAGATCCAGTGGCCCAGTAGTTGAGGAGTTGAGGAGTAGTTGAGGAGATCCAGTGGCCCAGTAGTTGAGATGCACACAGGGTGATGGAGAAAATGAGTCCATATATGGAGGATTTCAGGGATCCAAGTTTTTTTTTTTTTTTAGAGACAGTCTCACTCTGTTGCCCAGGCTAGAGTGTAGTGGTGCGATCTCAGCTCACTGCAAGCTCTGCCTCCCGAGTTCACGCCATTCACCTGCCTCAGCCTCCTGAGTTGCTGGGACTACAGGCACCCGCCACCATGCCCGGCTAATTTTTTTTTTTTTTTTTTTGATATTTTTAGTAAAGACGGGGTTTCACCGTGTTAGCCAGGATGGTCTTGATCTCCTGACCTTGTGATCTTCCAGACTTGGCCTCCCAAAGTGCTGGGATTACAGGCATGAGCCACCACGCCTGGCGCAAGTTTTTTATTTTCAGAGAAAAAAAAAGTCCAATTATGGAAGGAGGAAATGCTAGAATGAATCCTGGGGAGCTTTTTGGAATGGGAAGAATTAATATGAATGTGTTTTTCCATATAAATATATAAAACAATAGATGTAAATGTGTACACACTCACACCTATACCCCAGTAGTAATGAGCACACTTAGTAGTCAAATCTTTGTTTCTAAACACCATCTTCCACTAAAAGAAACCAGACCTTTGGGAGGTCAAGGCGGGATAATCCCTTGAAACTAGAAATTTGAGACCAGCCTGAGCAACATGGCATGACTCCATCTCTACAAGAAATTTTTTAAATTAGCTGGGTGTGGTGGTGTGTCCCTGTAGTCCTAGCTACTCAGGAGGCTTATGGGGGAGGATTGCTTGAGTCCTGGAGTTTGAGGCTGCAGTGAGCTACAATTGTGTCACTGCAGTCCAGACTGAGCACAGTGAGACCTTGTCTCTAAAAAGAATAAACTGCCTAAACAAAGGTGATCCTTCAGGCTGGGTAGAGACTTCAGGTGACTGCAGCCCTAATCTGCTCCTGGATTTGTGATCATGGAAACTCTGTGGGACAATACATATTTATTGTTTGAAACCACTAAGTTTTGGGTAATTTGTTTACACAATAGATAACTAATGTGCTTGGAAATACAAGTGACCAAGGAATTGCTTATTGCTTTTTGTATGATCTTCATCTCTCCCACTGCTGGTTCCCCATCATCCCCCGACTTTGGCCATCTGCACCCCAGTTGCCCTCAACCAAGGTCAAGCTCCACTGTCTAAGCTGGGCTTGTACTGTCGGGGTTCCCTTGCTGATGGCTGGGCAAAGACCCTGGCAGACCGTGGGCGGTTAGGAATTGTCAGTGGGAGGAGTTATACCCAGTCATAATTGAGGACCCAGTGATGGTTGGATTTATGATGACTGCCAGGCACCGTGCTGAATTCTGCAAACCCTAAATTCTAGACCAGGGGTTCTCAAATTGCACTCCCCACCCGAGCAGCATCACTATCCTAAAATTCCTGGGCCTCACCCCAGACCTACTGAATCAGAAACTCCAAGGGTTGATCCCAGCAATCCATGGCTTAACAATTTCTCTGGGTAGTTCTGGTCCACATTTACATTTGAGAGCCACCGTTCTAGAGCTTGAGAAGACAATGAATTAGGGCAAATGGGTCAGTTCTCAGCAGAAAGAAGCAAGAATCTTTTCTGAGGCCCACACTGAATTCTAGCTCTTTCCTGGGCTGATGTCACCATTGTCCTTCATGGGGTGGGTCCACATTTCCAGTCGCCCACCTGGGGAGCTAGTGCAACAGAGAATGTGCTTAAGGCTCAAATCCCAGCTTTTTTCCTGTTTTAAATCTCGGCTTTATTTACTTTTATTTCTCCAAGTGCGACTTCGTGTGACTTATGGGGTAGCTATTTTGTTTGTTTGTTTGTTGTTTGTTTTTTGAGACGGAGTCTCGCTCTGTTGCCCAGGCTGGAGTGCAGTGGCGCAATCTCGGCTCACTGCAAGCTCCGCCTCCTGGGTTCATGCCATTCTCCTGCCTCAGCCTCCCGAGTAGCTGGGACTACAGGCGCCGCCACCACACCTGGCTAATTTTTTTGTATTTTTAGTAGAGACAGGGTTTCACTGTGTTAGCCAGGATGGTCTCGATCTCCTGACCTGGTGATCCACCTGCGCTGGCCTCCCAAAGTGCTGGGATTACAGGTGTGAGCCACCGTGCCAGGCCTGAATAAGTAAATTAAAAAAAAAAAAAAAAAAAAAAAAAGAGGCCGGGCGCGGTGGCTCACGCCCGTAATCCCAGCACTTTGGGAGGCATAGGCAAGTGGATCACGAGGTCAGGAATTCAAGATCAGCCTGGCCAAGATGGTGAAACCCCATCTCTACTAAAAATACAAAAAATTAGCTGGGCGTGGTGGTGGGCGCCTGTAATCCCAGCTACTAGGGAGGCTCAGGCAGAGAATTGCTTGAACCCGGGAACTGGAGGTTGCAGTCAGCCGAGATCACGCCACTGCACTCCAGCCTGGCGACAGAGGGAGAGACTCTGTCTCAAAAAAAAAAGAGCCAGGTGTGGTGGCTCAAGCCTGTGATCCCAGCACTTGGGAGGCCGAGGTGGGTGGATCATCTGAGGTCGGAAGTTCAAGACCAGCCTGGTCAACAGGGTAAAACTCTGTCTCTACTAATAATATAAAAATTAGCCGGGCATGGTAGTGCACATCTGTAATCCCAGCTACTCGGGAGCCTGAGGCAGGAGAATCGCTTGGACCCAGGAGGTAGAGGTCACAATGAGCCGAGATCACGCCATTGCACTCCTGCCTGGGCGACAGAGAGAGACTGTACCTCAAAAAATTAAATAAATAAATAAATATCTAAAGACAGGGCTCCGTGTGTGTGTGTGTGTGTGTGTGTGTGTGTGTGTGAGATAGAAGGAGGAAGGGACATGGGCCAGGCACGATGGCTTATGCCTGTAATCCCAGCACTTTGTGAGGCCAAGGCAGACGGATCACCTGAGGTCAGGAGTTCAAGATCAGCCTGGCCAACATGGTGAAACCCTGTCTCTACTAAAAAATTAGCTGAGTGTGGTAGCGTGCGCCTGTAATCGCAGCTACTCGGGAGGCTGGGCAGGAGAATCACTTGAACCTGGGAAGCAGAGGTTGCAGTGTGTGAGATGGGGCCATTGCACTCCAGCCTGGGTGACAGAGCAAGGCTCTGTCTAAAAAAAAAAAAAAGAAAAAAAGGAGTGGGGGCGGAGGACAGAGAAAGGCAGGCTACTTTATAGAATTCCCTTTCTCTGTTAGGTCTTTGGAGCTCATTTTTCATTTTATTTTATTTACTTACTTATTTATTTATTTTTGAGATGGAGTCTTGCTCTTGTTGCTCAGGCTGGAGTACAATGATGCGATCTCAGCTCACTGCAACCTCCACCTCCCGGGTTCAAGTGATTCTCCTGCTCCAGTTTCTGGAGTGGCTGGGATTATAGATGTGCGCCGCCACCCCCGGTTAATTTTTTTGTATTTTTTGTAGAGATGGGGTTTCACCATGTTGGCCAGGCTGGTCTCAAACTCCTGACCTCAGGTGATTCACCCACCTCAGCCTCTCAAAGTGCTGGGATTACAGGTGTGAGCCACTGTGCCCAGCCTATTTTTTATTTTATTTTATTATTATTTTTTTTTTTGAGAAGGAGTTTTGTTCCTGTGGCACGATCTCAGCTCACTGCAATCTCTGCCTCCTAGGTTCAAGTGATTCTCCTGCCTCAGCCTACTGAGTAACTGGGATTACAGGCGTGTGCCACCACGCCTAGCTAATTTTTTGTATTTTTAGTAGAGATGGGGTTTCATCTTGTTGGCCAGGCTGGCCTCGAACCCCTGACCTCAGGTGATCCGCCTTGGCCTCTCAAAGTGCAGGGATTACAGGTGTGAGCCACTTCGCCCAGCTGGTCTTTAGAGCTTATTTTCAAGCCCATCACAAAGTCCACTCCTCCTCACCACCCCATGAACTTTCTCGTTGTTCTTGCTGCTATCTAGAGTGCCATTCCTGTCTTTCTCCTTCTCCTAGAAGTTTTATGCAATCCATAGAACAATGCAGAAGTGACGGGGGGGGGGTTGGGGGAGGATTAGGAGGAGGAGGAGGAGGAGGAGGAAGGGAGAATAAACTGCTCCCAGTTCTCTGGCATGTATCCTGCCACTTGCTTCATGCTTATGAAAAACATTTTATAGCATATTTATAGCTGCTTAGATGCAGATGCAATGTATCCATGGAAATAATCCTTGCAGGATATACAATTTGTTGTGTAAATTAAGGAATAAAATGTCAGAAGGATGAATTATGTGCCCAGTGACATATAGCAACGGCATGGCTGAGATTAGCCTGGTTATCCCAATCACTCCTGCTCTTTCCCAAGAAAATGAGTGAGGAATGTGCCCCAGCTCCTCCATGCCTAACCTCCGTGCTGAGATGTGCTGAGCACCTACTATGTGCCAGGCACTGCACTGAGCTCTTTATACAATTAGATCTCATTGTTTCACCACAACATTGCAAGGCAGTTACTGTATCATCCTGATTCTATAAATGGAAACAGTAAAGCTCAGAGAAATACTTTAATAACTCAACCATTGTTACCCAGCCTGGGTGTGGCAGGGAAGGGATCTGAACCCAGGTAATCTAGCTTCAGAGACTGTGGGCTTCACCACTGCTTTCTATTGGCAACCTTCAGATAGTTTCTTTCTCTTGAATATTTAGTATATTTGTTTCTATTACTGCTTCAACAAATAAGCACAAACAACACAGATTTATTCTCTTACATTTCTAGAAGGCAGAGGTTTAAAATGGATTGGTGGGACCGGGTGCGGTGGCTCACGCCTGTAATCCCAGCACTTTGGGAGGCTGAGGCGGGTGAATCATGAGGTCAGGAGATGGAGACTATCCTGGCCAACATGGTGAAACCCAGTCTCTACTAAAATAAAAAACTTAGCTGGGCATGGTGGCACGTGCTTGTAGTCCCAGCTACTCGGGAGGCTGAGGCAGGGCAATCGCTTGAACCTGGGAGGCGGAGGTTGCAGTGAGCTGAGATCACGCCACTGCACTCCAGCCTAGCAACAGAGCAAGACTCCATCTCAAAAGAAAAAAAAAAAAGGATTGGTGGGACTATATTCCTTCTGGGAGTTTTAGAGGAGGATCCATTTCCTTGTCATTTCCAGCTTTTTTTATTTATTTATTTATTTTTTTATTTTTAGTAGAGACGGGGTTTCGCTGTGTTAGCTGGGATGGTCTTGATCTCCTGACCTCGTTATCTGCCCGCCTCGGCCTCCCAAAGGGCTGGGATTACAGGCGTGAGCCACCATGCCCGGCCCCATTTCTAGCTTTTAAAAGCCGCCTGCATTGCTTGGCTCCCGGTGGTCACCTCCATCCTTCCAGACATCACTCCAGCCTCCGCTTCCATCTTTACCTCTCCTCCTCTGACTCAGATCCTCCTGCCTCTCCCTTCTGGAAGGCCCCCTGTGATTACACTGGGCCTGCCCAGATGATCTGGGATAATCTTTCTATCTCAAGATCCTTAATTTACTCCTATCTGTAAGATCCCTTCTCCCTGTTAGGTAATATATCCATAGGTTACAGGGATTTGGATGTGGACAGCTTTTGGGGGCTATTATTGGTTCTACCACATTTGGCTGTTTCTATTTTGTAGACTAATAACAAAAAACATTTTTGAATGCCTTCATAGACTTTAATTCCATTAGCTTAATTCCACCTGAAAAACCTGTTGATCGAGCAAAACTAGGTTATTTGGACTTCCTGCAGTAAAGGAGAACACCACGTCAACAGATTCAAATTAGGGAAATTAGGGAATGGTATTTATGGGTTTTCAGGGCCCTGGCTGGGTGATTTTAAAGCAAGTCTTGCAAGGCAGGAAACTGGTTGGGATTGGGGAGTTTCTGACATAAGAGCTTTGGAATGGTGGGCCCAGGAAGACAGGGTTTTGAAGTCACATCTGATGCATAATCTTATCTTCCAGGGCAGGTATTTTTTTGGAGCAAGAAGTGAAGTGACTTTTGCCTGTCTTGATATTGCTTAACCCAAGGATTATGTGGGTTGTAGTCCTTGCTAATTACAATAATAGTATTTTTTTGAGACTGAGTCTCACTCTGTCACCACGCTGGAGTGCAGTGGTGCGATCTCGGCTCACTGCAACCTCCGACTCCCTGGTTCAAGTGATTCTCCTGCCTCAGCCTCCCAAGTAGCTAGGATTACAGGCACATGCCACCATGCCCAGCTAATTTTTTGTATTTTTAGTAGAGACGGGGTTTCACCATGTTGGACAGGATGGTCTCAATCTCCTGACCTTGTGATGCACCCACTTCGGCCTACCAAAATGCTGGGATTACAAGCGTGAGCCACCCTGTCAGGCCATAATTTCCATTTTTTAGAGCACCTCCTACAGGCCAGGCAATTTTGAATACATTTTGACAATTACAACAACCCTACAAGGCAGGTATTTCAACTTAATCTCAGTATGGCACAATAACTCCCCTCTTGGATTTTGGAGTCAGAAAGTCTTGGATAAAAATCCTGGCTCCTCCACCTACTTGCCAGGTGAATAGGCAGGTAAGTTCTCTGGGTGAGTCTCTATGTCTTCATCTGTAAAATCAGGATAATGCTTCCCACTTCGAGTGTGTAGGAGTGTGCACACTGTGTGCCCACATGAGTAAGGGGACCATGCTTCCCTGTCATTGTTTTTGTTTTGTTTTGCTTTGTTTAAGACGGAGTCTTGCTCTATCGCCAGGCTGGAGTGCAGTGGCGCAATCTCAGCTCACTGCAACCTCTGCCTCTCAGGTTCAAGCGATTCTCCTGCCTTACCCTGTCTAGTAGCTGGGATTACAGGTGCATGCCACCATGCCCAGTTAATTTTTTATTTTTATTTTTTTTGAGACAGAGTTTTGCGCTGTTGCCAGGTTGGAGTGCAGTGGTGTGAACTTGGCTCACTGCAACCTCGGCCTCCCGAGTTCACGTGAGTCTCCTGCCCCAGCCTCCCGAGTAGTTGGGACTACAGGCACACACCACCATGCCCAGCTAATTTTTGTATTTTTAGTAGAGGTGGGGTTTCACCATGTTGGCCAGGATGGTCTCGATCTCTTGACCTCATGATCTGCCTGCCTCAGCCTCCCAAAGTGCTGAGATTAGAGGCATGAGCCACTGCACCAGGCCATTTTTTTTTTTTTTTTTTTTTTTTTGTATCTTTAGTAGAGATGGGGTTTCACCATGTTGGCCAGGCTGGTCTTGAACTCCTGGGCTCAAGTGATCCACCTGCCTCAGCCTCCCAAATTGCTGGGATTACAGGTGTGAGCCAGTGCACCTGGCTCCCTGTCATTGTTATCATTGTTAGTAGTGTCCTTTTTTTCTTTTTTTTTTTTTGAGACAGAATCTTGCTCTGTCACTTAGGCTGGAGTACAGTGGTGCAATCTCAGTTTACTGCAAACTCCGCCGCCCAGGGTTCAAGCGATTATCCTGCCTCAGCCTCCCAAGTAGCTAGGATAACAGACTCATGCCACCACACCTGGCTAATTTTTGTATTTTTAGTAGAGATGGGGTTTCAGCATCTTGGCCAGGCTGGTCTTGAACTCCTGACCTCGTGATCCAACCCCCTTGGCCTCCCAAAGTGCTGGGATTACAGGCGGGAACCACCACGTCCGGCCATGTCCTTTTATTATTCTCAAAAGAGTCCTTACTTAGATGATGAATTATATGGGCACAGTTCCAATATGGTGACACTGTGCTTATTACCTTTACTCAATAGGTGAAAGGGGATGGATCAGAGAGCTTAGGTGACATGCTTAGGGCTGCACGGCTAATTGGGAAGAATTCTCCAAGTTAAAGCTGCATAGCAGATCAGGTGTTATCCTTCTGCCTAGAACAACTCAACACAATGCCAGACTTTGTAACTATGTATTTGTGTGATTTGTTTTGATTTTGATGTTTTTAATTGAGACAGAGTCTTGCTCTGTTGCCCAGGCTGGAGTGCAGTGATGGGTTCACTGCAGCCTCAACCTCCTAGGCTCAAGCAATCCTACTCCTCAAATCTCCCAAGTAATTGGAACTACAGGCATGCACCACCATGCCCAGCTAATTTTTGTATTTTTTGTAGAGACAGGGTTTTACCATGTTGCTTAGGCTGGTCTCAAGCAATCCACCCACCTCAGCATCCCAAAGTGCTGTGATCACAGGGTTAAGCCACCGTGCCCGGCCCATTTATGTTATTTTTAAATGAAAGCTGTCTTCCACCAGGCTCACTGGCTCACGCCTGCAGTCTCAGCACTTTGGGAGGCTGAGGTGGGCGGATCACTTGAGGTCAGGAGTTCAAGACCAGCTTGGCCAACATGTTGAAACCCCATCTCTACTAAAAATACAAAAATTAGCTGGGCGTGGTGTCGTGCACCTGTAGTCCCAGCTACTCAGGAGGCTGAGGCAGGAGAATTGCTTGAACCCGGGAGGCAGAAGTTGCAGTGAGTCATCACGCCACTGCACTCCAGCCTGGTGACAGAGCGAGACTCTGTCTCAAAAAAAAGAAATAAAAATTGGTGAGGAAGAGATCATTCATCATTGTCACTGTATTTGATAAGCATCCATCTCCCACAGCTGGGCAGACACAAGAGAGGGGAGAAATTCTGGCCACGCACTGGGCGCTCTCAGGTATGGTTTATATGCCTGGCTGGGGCCTGGCTCCAAATGTCCCCCAGCAAACAGGTTTTTTTTTTTTTTTTTTTGTAATTACCATACTTTGGGCTTGGCCCTCACAAGATTATCTCCCTTGAATTAGATAGGATTTTTTTGGACACGATGAAAAACAGTGCCTCCTCTTAACAGTTACTATATTATGCTATGCCTTGGTCTTTACTGCGGGGGTCTCCTAGTTCCAGGAGGATATTAACCCCCACATATTTATGTATTTAGATGAAGGCAATATATGGTCCTGGTATTAAAACTTCAATCACTATAGAAGAGTTTTTAACAAGATTTAAAATCTGTACAGACCCCATGACTCAGCAGTTTGAACTCCAGGAACCTCATCTTTAAAAACATGCAACCAGCAGGTGTGCAGAGGATACTTCTTTTATCTCTCTTTGTAAAAGCAGGAAAAACTGGAATAACCTAAGGGTCTATTGAGGAGAGAGGGGTTGCTGACTTACACATCAGGGTCTATCCATACAATGGAATGCCTCTCAGGTGTCAAAAATAAGGAGGCTGAGCTGAAGATGGTATCAAGGATTTGGCATTAGAGAACAAAGCAAACGTTAACATTATGTATGCTTGCACAGAGATACTCATATAACTGCCTAGACAAGAGCCTAAAAATGCAAAGTACTTAAATCTGTTACCTCTTTGGCATTTAAAAAAGATTGTATTTAGATAATATTGAGGTCATTTTAGAAAACACACACTTACTGCATTAAAACAAGCAAAAGTTGAACAAAAAGGTAATAACGTTAAGCAGGTTACAATTCCATTGTAAGTAAATGGTGGTGGTAATAGTTCAAGTGCTTCCTTGGTCAGATTAAGATTGTTTTTCCAGAGCTGGACAGCAGGGGAAATAACTTAAAATTTCATTCCGACATCCCCCTGCCAAAAAATAGCCTGAAAATTCAGCCTCAGCTCTGGTCTGAATCCGGTGACAGGACTGACTGCCAGGAGATCTCTCAGCCTCTGCGCTGCTGACTTTGGGGTCTGAGTCATTCTTGGTTCTGGGAGGCTGCCCTGTGCATTGCAGGGTATACAGAAGCTTCCTTGGCCGCTACCCATTAGATACCTGTATCACCCCCTCCCAGTTCTGACGACCAAAAATGTCTCCAGACCCAGATGTCCCCTGAAGTGCAAATTGCCCACCCCATCCCCACCCGTGGTTGAGAATCACTGGAGTAGGATGATCGACGTCAGGGTTTCCTGGGATCCACCTGGTTGGTGTCTCACGAACTGGGGAAATTACTAACTGCGCCCCCTTTCCTTCTGTGATAAACCATATGGTCACTCTGGCTCTGGCCCTTTCTCCCTAGAAAAATGTACCCATGCTTGTGGCATCATAATCCCCATGTCCGTCATTCTCGTCAACACTTCTCGTGGTTTTTGTCATGTGCGTCCATGTGAAGAGACCACCAAACACGCTTTGTGTGAGCAATAAAACTTTTTAATCACCTGGGTGCAGGCGGGCTGAGTCTTGTATATGTGCAGGTCACATGGGATAAGATGGCTTAGCTTGGGCTCAGAGGCCTGACAGTTTTGGTCGTAGCCGTCTTCGTGGATGCATGATATACCCTTTTGAAACTTTTCCAGAACCTTTTTTCTTTTTCTTTCTTTTTTTGGAGATGGACTCTTGCTCTGTCACCCAGGCTGGAGTGCGGTGGCAGTCTTGGCTTACTGCAACCTCCGCCTCCTGCGTTCAAACGATTCTCCTGCCTCAGCCTCGTGAGTAGCTGGGATTGCTGGCCCACACCACCACGCCCAGCTAATTTTTGTAGATTTTGTAGAGACGAGGTTTTGCCATGTTGCCCAGGCTTGTCTCAAACTTCTGGGATCAAGCGATTCTCCCACCTCGGCCTCCCAAAGTGCTAGGATTATAAGCGAGAGCAACAGCGCCCGGCCTTCTTGTCTTAGATTTGTTTTACTCAAACAAAGCCCTGTGGCTTACCTTTATATGAAGTTCCAGAGAAGGACATTTTAACACTCCTGTACTTAAGTCACTACTGAAGCATGTTTGGGTGAGGAGCTCTATGAACTTGGTTTCTAAAGAAGGCCTTCCAGCCACAGGCACGCTACACAATGTGGGGCCATTTATTTTGCAAATCAGTAAGACTTCAAAATTTAAAAAATAATAGTATAAAAATGAGGATGGACCGGGCGTGATGGCTCATGCCTGTAATCCCAGTACTTTGGGAGGCTGAGGTGGGTGGATTACCTGAGGTCAGGACTTCGAGACCAGCCTGGCCACCAGGGTGAAACCCTGTTTCTATTAAAAATACGAAAAGAGAATTGCTTGAACCTGGGAGACAGAGGTTGCAGTGAGTGGAGATCGTGCCACTGCACTCCAGCCTGGGCAACAGAGTGAGTCTCCGTCTCAAAAAAATAAAAAATAAAAGAAATTTTAAAAATAAAAAATAAGTTAAAATTAGGATGAATTGCTGGGGGAATGGAGAAATCAATTTCTATTTTTGGTCCTTCTGCCCTGTTTTTGTTCCTCTTCTAGGCCATGCGGATGTCTTGTTTTTATAATTAAAAAACTAGGCGGGGTGCAGTGGCTCACATCTGGAATCCCAGCACTTAGGGAGGCTGAGGCAGGAGGATTCCTTGAGCACAGGAATTCAAGACCAGCCTGGGCAACATAGCCAGATCCCATCTCTACAGAAAATTTTAAAAGTTAGCCAGGTATGGTAATGCACACCTATGGTCCCAGCTACTGGGGAGGCTGAGGCAGGAGGATTGCTTGAGTCTGGGAGATCGAGGCTGCAGTGAGCTGTGATCCCAGCACGGCCCTTTAGCTTGGGTGACAAAGAGAGACCCTGTCTCAAAACAAAAAGAAAAACAAAACAAGTTATTTTATTATACGTAAGTCCAAACACATTAGCACAGGCACTGAAGAGCAGCAGAAATTGCACCTAAATCTCCTTCTCCCCATGTACATATCCAACCCCATCCCTTGTTCCCATTTGTGCTCAGCTGGGGTCAAGGTCTCACCATCAGAGCTGGCTTCCGAAAGGGCTCCTTTCCCTACAGGTTTCCCCCACTGGACTTTACCTCCAGATGCCCAGGACATGGGACATCATGCAAAGACCTAGCACATGGTGAGCATTTAGAAAATATTTACAGAATTATTCACAGTATTTGTTGAGCACCTACTGCTCATTCATATCAGTTATGATCTCCTCGCACTGCTTAGCACTAGCAGAAAGAGAAGACCCCGAGCATCTTAAATTCATGGCAGTTGCCAGCTGGAGCTCCCATCTGAATTTCCTGGAGGAAGGCAGATCCCATTGCGACTTTCTTTCTTTCTTTTTTTTCTTCTTGAGACTGAGTCTCGCTCTGTCTTCCAGGCTGGAGTGCAATGGCGTGATCTCAGCTCACTGAAACTGCCACTTCCCAGGTTCAAGCAATTCTCCTGCCTCAGCCTCCAGAGTAGCTTGGACTACAGGTGTGTGCCACCTCACCTGGCTAATTTTTGTATTTTTAGTAGAGACGGGGTTTCACCATGTTGGCCAGGCTGGTCTCGAACTCCTGACCTCAGGTGATTCACCAGCCCCAGCCTCCCAAAGTGGTGGGATTACAGCCATAAGCCACTGCGCCTGGCCTCTTCATTTTTTTTTTTTTTTTTTTTTGAGACCAAGTCTCAGTCTGTTGCCCAGGCTGGAGTGCAGTGGCACAATCTTGGCTCACTGCAGCCTCCACCTTCTGAGTTCAAGCGATTCTCCTGCATTGGCCTCCTGAGTAGCTGGGACTACAGATGCCTGCCACCACGCCCACCTAATTTTTGTATTTTTAGTAGAAACGAGGTTTCGCCATGTTGGCCAGGCTGGTCTTGAACTCCTGACCTCAAGTGATCCACCTGCCTCGGCCTCCTAAAGAGCTGAGATTACAGGCATGAGCCACTGTGCCCATCCCCCACCGGGACTTTCTAATTCAGGAGTTCTAGAGTGGGACCCTGTAATTTGCATTTCTTTTTAAAATTATTTTTTGTTCTTTTCTTCCCCGCCCACCCAGCTTTTCCTGACTGGAGAAGAACCGGGGACAGAAGGCCCGATTTGCATTTCTACTATTTTCCTAGGAGATGTTGACTTTGCAACAAAGAGAACCCCTCTGTGAGAACCAATGTTCTAGAGTTTAGGAAGACCATCAATTGGGGTAAATGAGCCAATTCCCAGAAGGAAAGGGGAAGGACCTTTTCTGAGGCATGATCTGAATTTCCTGGGCTGATGTTGCCCTTTGTTATTTCCATAGGGGACCTGTGTTTTCAATCGCTCACCTGGGGAGCCGCCAGATGCTAGCCAATCTCTGCTTTTTTCCCTCTCACTGTGGGTTCTTCAGAGCCCCATGGTTTAGACACAACAGTGGATTCTCTTGTGCCCCAATTACCACATGCGTCATGGGGAGAAGAGCTTGAACCCCCCAGAGGGTCAGGTCCAGGTGAGAATTGAGGGTGATACTGTAGAGAATTTAGCTAGGTGGGCACTGTGTACCTCATAATTGCCTGCTCCTTTCACCGTTTTGCATTTGTGTGTTGTAGAGCTACGTGTCTCAACCTAGGAGGATCTCCAGGATGTATCCTTGGGTGGAAAAATTTAGGTATTAGAATCTAGGCCAGGTGCGGTAGCTCACACCAGTAATTCCAGCACTTTGGGAGGCCGAGGTGAGTGGATTACGAGGTCAGGAGATCGAGACCATCCTGGCTAACACGGTGAAACGCCATCTGTACTAAAAATACAAAAATTAGCTGGGCACAGTGGCACACTCCCGTAGTCCCAGCTACTCGGGAGGCTGAGCCAGGAGAATCGCTTGTACCCGGGAGGCGGAGGTTGCAGTGAGCCGAGATTGCACCACTACACTCCAGCCTGGGCGACAGAGTGAGACCCCTCCATCTCAAAAAAAAAAAAAAAAAAAAAATTAGCCGGGTGTGGTGGTGGGCGCCTGTAATTCCAGCTACTACTCGGGAGGCTGAGGCAGGAGAATCGCTTGAACCCAGGAGGTGGAGGTTGCAGTAAGCCAAGATTGTACCACTTCACTCCAGCCTGGATGACAGAGCAAGACTTTGTCTCAAATAAATAAATACATAAATAAATATAAAAATAAAAAATATTTTAAAAAGAAATCTATACTGAGTTTTGTACCTACCTATGATTCATGGATACCTACCAGGGAAAAAGCAGAATAAAAACATGCACAGAAGGAAATATTCCAAATTCTGCTTGCCTGGGTGGTAACTTGCTATAATGTTTTACTTCTGTAATGGGAGGGAGTACACATGTGGCTATTCTATTATTCCTCCCATGTTTCATATCTGAAATATTTCATATTTTAAATATTTATGTAATACATTTTGTCAACCTCTTTCTTCAAGTCTTGGTGTTAAAATCATGTGTATTACTAAACCTTTTTTTTTTATTTTAATTTAAGAGGCAGGATCTCGCCCTGTCACCCAGGCTAGAGTACAGCGGTGTGATTATAGCTCAGAGCAGCTTTAACCTTTTGGACTCAAATAATTCTCCCACCTCAGCCTCCCCAGTAGCTGAGACTGCACGTGTGAGCCATCATGCATGGCTAATTATTTTTATTTCTTGTAGAGATAGGATCTAACCATGTTGCCCAGGCTGGTCTCAAACTCCTAAGCTCAAGCAATCCTCCTGCCTTGGCCACCCAAAGCACTGCGATTACAGGCATGAGCCACTGCACCTGGCCTTAAACACTTTTTTCCTAATATATTTTTATACCTTTAGCTCTTTGCTATATCTAATGGCCAGCCCTCCATATCCATGGTGTTGTCATCCATGGATTCAAGCAACTGCAGGTAGAAATTACTAGAAATAAAAAAGGATGGTTGTGTTTGTACTGAACATGGACAGTTTTTGTTATTATTCTCTAAACAATACAGTATAACAACTATTTACATTGTATTAGGTATTAAAGCTAAAGACTGCACAGCAGGTCCTCAAATAACTTTTTTTTTGAGATGGAGTCTTGCTCTGTCACCAAAGCTGGAGGGCAGTGGTGTGATCTTGGCTCACTGCAACCTCCGCCTGCCGGGTTCAAGCGATTCTCCTGCCTCAGCTTCCCAAGCAGTTGGGATTACAGATGTCTGCCATCATGCCCAGCTAATTATTGTATTTGTTAGTAGAGATGGGATTTCACCATGTTGGCCAGGCTGGTCTGGAACTCCTGACCTCAGGTGATCCGCCTGCCTCAGCCTCTTAAAGTGCTGGGATTGCAGGCATGAGCCACTGTGCCTGGCCAACATTCTTTCATTTAACATTGTTTCATTATATCATTGATGAGAAAACAAATTGGTTTTGTTTATACATCCTTTCCCTTTAAGTCAAAGTTTCTAAGAATCTTAACTGTATACAGAAGGTTGTGTGGTTGGTTACATGCAAATACTACATGATTTTATGTAAGGGACTTGAGCATCCATGGATTTTGGTGCCTGAGGAGAGTCCTGGAACCAATCCCCCATGGATACTGAGGGACAACTGTAATCTTTTTTGGAATAAGGAATTAAAAATTTCCCCAAAATGCTTCTCCTTAATGTCATTTATTGAATAACTTGTTCTTTCTCCAATGATGGGAAATAATACCCTTTACCATTTACCAAACCCTCATATATATGTGGGTGGAATTCTAAACACCTTATTCTATTTTATTAAGTTTTCTGATTACCCTATACCAATACCAATTAAAATTGGTATTATTATCAAGAGGACACGTGCTTCTGGTAAATGATGTTGAGACAACACCTAGAGAGTTTAATTTCCCACCTCTCCTAACCGCGCTTCCCAGAGATAAAGCTCTGGGTTAGGGTTCGCAGCAGGATTAGGGAGCAAGAGCCCAGCCGGGGTGCTGGGGAACATGCAGGGCCTCAGGACCAGCGAACGGAGGTTGCAATCATTTCCCCAGGGTTCTGGGTGGTCCTTGTTCATTAGCTACAAATGATGCACCTTTGGGGCTAGCAATGAGCTATGATTGTTAGTACTTTATTGATGGAAAAAATGAGGTCATGAGCGGCTGTCTAATCCAAAATCATACTGCTAGGGAGTAGGTGAAATTCCTCAAGTTAAAGTTGTATAGCGAGACACATGCTGTTTCTTTTATTTGGAATATCTTCCCTCCTCCATCACTCTTTTACATGTTGTAGCACATGTATGTATATATATATGGTGTGTGTATATATATAATAGAAATATATATATTTAATTATTTTATATATTATATATCACATATATATTATATATAGTATATATCACATATATATTATATATAATATATATCACATATATACTATATATAATATGTATCACATATATTATATATATAATATGTATCACATATATATTATATATATAATGTATCACATATATTATATATAATATGTATCACATATATTATATATAATATGTATCACATATATAATATGTATCACATATATTATACATAATATATATCACATATCTAATATATATATAATATATATATAAAAATATTTGAGTCAGCGTCTCACTTTGTCACCTAGGCTGGAGTGCAGTGGCACAATCATGGCTCACTGCAGCCTCAACCTCCTGGGCTCAAGTGATCCTCCCCACTCAGCCTTCTGAGTAGCCACGACTAAGGCTTGCAATACCACATAGATATTTGATTGCTGTGTACCCAGTAGACCAGAAACTCCACAGGATTGGGCACTAGGTCTATTTTGTTCACTGCTCTATGCCCAATGCCTGTAATTGTGAGAGTGTAAGGTAGGTGCTCAATGGATGTTTGTGGATTGACAGGAAAACCCTTATCCTACTGCCTGGTGCCTAGGAAAGGGTTAAGACATACTAATAAGGTCGGGCCTGGTGGCTCATGCCTGTAATCCCAGCACTTTGGGAGGCTGAGGTGGGTGGATCACCTGAGATCAGGAGTTCGAGACCAGCCTGGCCAACATGGCAAAACCCCATCTCTAGTAAAAATACAAAAAGTAGCTGGGCGTGGTGGTGGGTGCCTGTAATCCTAGCTGCTCAGGAGGCTGAGGGAGGAGAATTGCATGAACCTGGGAGGCGGAGGTTGCAGTGAGCTGAGATTGCGCCATTGCACTCCAGCCTGGGTGACAAGAGTGAAGCTTCAAAAGGAAGCTTCAAAAGGAAAAAAAAAAAAAGGCCAGGTGCAGTGGCTCACGCCTGTAATCTCAGCACTTTGGGAGGCCGAGGCAGGCGGATCACCTGAGGTCAGGAGTTTGAGACCAGCCTGGCCAACATGGTAAAACTCCACCTCTACTAAAAATACAAAAATTACCCGGGCTTGGTGGCACACACGTATAATCCCAGCTACTCCAGCTGAGGCAGGAGAATTGCTTGAACCTGGGAGGTGGAGCTTGCAGTGAGCCGAGATCATGCCATTGCACTCCAGCCTGGGCGACAGAGCAAGACTCCATCTCAAAAAAAAAAGAGAAAAAGAAAAAAAGACATGTGAATAATTATGTGCCAGAGGGCTTTTGATCACAGACAGGCTCAGTCTCCAAATGGCTAGTACGGAATCCTCTAAAGGTGTTCGCAAGTCCAGCAACATGGTATGCATTCCAGTAACAGAAAAGCCTCTGCTTCCATCAATTATCTGTGTAGGTGCTGTGACCCTGTGCCTGAGTAACCCAGAGTCTGTGAGCAACAGAGCAGTCCTCATTTTGGTTGCTTTTATTTAAACATTGTACCAAGCCACCTTTCAATAAGCTAGACCCGGCCAGCACAGTGGCTCATGCCTGTAATCCCAGAACTTTGGGAGGCTGAGGCGGGCGGATCACGAGGTCAGGAGCTCAAGACCAACCTGGCCAATATGGTGAAACCCCGTCTTTACTAAAAATACAAAAAAATTAGCCGAGCATGAGGGCAGGCGCCTGTAGTCCCAGCTACTCGGGAGGCTGAGGCAGGAGAATCACTTGAACCCAGGAGGCGGAGGCTGCAGTGAGCGAGATTGTGCCACTGCACTCCAGCCTGGGTGACAGGAGGCTCCGTGTCTAAAGATAAAAATAAAAATGTAAATAAGCTAGACCCAGGAAGCAGAAATCATGCCCACGCCCTGGGTTCTCTTGGTTATGGTTTATGTGCCAGTGCTTTTGTTACCTGCCTCCTGGATGGGCTATTCAGGCTCACAAGACTTTCCCTTAATCACCACACCTGGGAGTGGGGGTGTCTCATAGATTTGCTGCCACCTGATAAAATGAAAATTCTAAATTCTCCTGGAATATTTTCTTGGTTACTAGAATAACATATCCTACAAATCTTGGTCTCCTACCACAGGAGAAAATTATTGTTTTTATGTATCAACTAACTTACATTCCTTAAAGTGGACTTTTCCCCAGATGTTAAAAAATGCATGCTGGGCGTGGTGGCTCAAGCCTGTAATTCCAGCTACTTGGGAGACTAAGGTGGGAGGATCTTTTGAGCCTAGTAGTTGGAGGCTACAGTGAACTATGATTGTGCCACTGTACTCCAGCCTGGGAAACAGAGCAAGACCTTGTCGTATTCACAAAAAAAAGAGAAAAGACCGGGAACGGTGGCTCATGCCTGTAATCCCAGCACTTTGGGAGGCTGAGGTGGGAGGATAGTTTAAGCCCAGGAGTTCAAGACTGGCCTGGGCAACATAGGGAGACCCTGTCTCTGCAAAATATAAAAATTAGGGCCCCAATTTCTACGCGCACCAGAAGACGGAGGTCCTCTTTCCTTGCCTAACGCAGCCATGACTCGTGGTCCCAAGAAGCATCTGAAGCAGGTAGCAGCTCCAAAGCACTGGATGCTGACTAAATTGACTGGTATGTTTGCTCCTCGTCCATCCACCAGTCCCCACAATTTGAGAGAGTGTCTCCCCCTCATCATTTTCCTAAGGAACAGACTTAAGTATGTCCTCACTGGAAATGAAGTAAAGAAGATTTGCATGCAGCGGTTCATTAAGATCAATGGCAAGGTCCGTACTGATATAACCTACTCTGCTGGATTCATGGATGTCAACAGCGTTGACAAGTTGGGAGAGAATTTCCGTCTGATCTGTGACACCAAGGGTCGCTTTGCTGTACATCGTATCACACCTGAGGAGGCCAAGTACAAGTTTGTGCAAACTGAGAAAAATCTTTGTGGGCACAAAAGGAATCCTTCAAATATATATATATATATATATATATACACACACACACATATATATACATATATATGTATATATGTATATATATTTGTATATATATGTATATATATTTATATGTATGTATGTGTGTATATATGTTTTTTTCCCAAAGGAAAAAGAAGACGTGAGCCACCGTGCCCAGGCTCCACAATTGTATTATACACAATCGTATTATATTATATTATATATATATATTATATTGTATTATACACAATTGTATTATATTATATCAAAACATGTTGTACACTGTAAATATACATAACTTTTATTTGTCAGTTTCAGCTTAACAAAACTGGAGGAAAAGGCTAGTAGAGAACAAAATGAGATATGGGCATAGATAATAATGCAGAAGAATGGACAAGAATATTGCCAGGTGGTAGATTTATATAAAATTGCAAAGAATAAGATCCTCGTTATAAAAGCTGTATGCAAGGCCAGGCGCGGTGGCTCACGCCTGTAATCCCAGCACTTTGGGAGGCCGAGGCGGGTGGATCACCTGAGGTCGGGAGTTCACGACGAGCCTGGCCAACATGGTGAACACTCATCTCTACTAAAAAATACAAAAATTAGCCGGGTGTGGTGGCGGGCGCCTGTAATCCCAGCTACGAGAGGGGGCTGAGGCAGGAGAATCACTTGAACTCGGGAAGTGGAGGTTGCAGTGAGCTGAGATGGTGCCACTGTACTCCAGCCAGGGTGACAGAGCGAGACTCCACCTCAAAAAAAAAAAAAAAAAAAAGTTGCATGCAGATATGTGTACTTAAATATATAGAAAAGGGACTCACAGGATATTTACCATGTTTCCTTCTGGGGAGAAGCGAGGCAATTCCTACTTGTTGGTATGGGAAGAGCACCTACCAGGGCAGAGCCTGAGAGAAATATCCTATTAACCTCAGGAATAATGTTCAATTCTGGGAAAAAGCCAGGAAGATGGACATTTATGTGTTCCATAGCAATACACTTATACATATTTTAAGAGTATTTTATAACCAAAATATACGTATGCCTTCCTGGCATACGTATATTTAATACCAAAAGCTAACAAAGTTATCAAGTGGAAAAAAATGCAAGTCTCTCTGTCTTTACCCACCCACCACACATCTGCCTTCCCCACTTCCAGGTAGCCACCATAAACAATGTTCCCTTAGATCTGGAATTGTTCCTTTGTAAGTAAATACTGTTGTTAAGAGAAAATGCTAATAGCACGGGTTTTCTGCAGCAAATTTTGATGGCTATGCATTGGGTGTGGTTACAGGAGGAGAAAGAAATTAAACCATCCCTCCAAGGGGGGAAAAAAAGGGAAAGAAAGGAAGAAAGGAAAGAGAAGATGATGACCCACAAAATGAGTACCTCTGAGTCTGATCTGAAACCCTTCTACACATAGCGCACAGGCACAACAGTTGACCACCAGGCCTTAATTATTATTATTATTATTTTTTAAGGCAGAGTTTCGCTCTTGTTACCCAGGCTGGAGTACAATGGCATAATCTTGGCGCACCGCAACCTCTCTGCCTCCCAGATTCAAGCGATTCTCCGGCCTCAGCCTCCTGAGTAGCTGGGATTACAGGCATGTGCCACCACGCCCGGCTAATTTTGTATTTTTAGTAGAGACGTGGTTTCTCCATGTTGGTCAGGCTGGTCTCAAACTCCCGACCTCAAGTGATCCGCCCGCCTTGGCCTCCCAAAGCGCTGGGATTACAGGCATGAGGCACTGCACCTGGCCAATTTTTATTATTTTAAAATTGTATGTAAAGATGGAGGCTCACTATGTTGCCCAGGTTGAACTCCTGGGTTCAAGCATTCTTCCTGCCTGCCTAGGCCTCCCAAAGTGCTGGGATTACAAGTGGGAGCTACTGCACCCAACCCTGCCCTTTAAATAATATTGATGTTAATTAGAATAAGAGCAGCAGCTATTGTGCTTGATCCTTTTTCTTTTTCTTTCTTCTTCTTCTTTTTTTTTTTTTTTTTGAGACAGAGTCTCCCTCTATTGTCCAGGCTGGAGTGCAGTGGCACGATCTCTGCTCACTGCAACCTCCGCCTCCTGGGTTCAAGTTATTCTCCTGCCTCAACCTCTGGATTAGCTGGGATTACAGGCATGCCTCATGCCCGGCTAATTTTTGTATTTTTGGTGGAGACGGTGTTTCACCATGTTTGCCAGGCTGGTCTTGAACCCCTGACCTCAAGTGATCCACTTGCCTGGGCCTCCCAAAGTGCTGAGATTACAGGCATGAGCCACCATGCCTGGCCCTTTTTCTTTTTTATAAATTGAGACAGGGTCTCGCTCTGTCACCCAGCCTGGAGTGCAGCGGCACAAATGCTGCTTGCTACAGCCTCAACCTCCTGGGTTTGAGCAATCCTCCTGCCTCAGCCTCTCATGTAGCTGGGACCACAGGCACATACCACCACGGCTGGTTAATTTTTAAATTTCCTGTAAAGACGGGGTCTTGTAGAGAACAGCCTAGGCTGGTCTGGAACTCTTGGGCTCAATCAATCCTCCTGCCTCAGCCTCCCAAAGCACTTGGATTACAGGCGTAAGCCACTGTGCCTGGCCTACCCATGGGGGTCCCAACTGCCACATTTTCTGCCGCTTGGGTTTCACCCATCCCTCTCCTCCACCCATCCCTCCTTTCTCAGTATTGTAAAACACACCCCGACCTCATATCATTTTACCCAGAAATACATCAGTGTGCATCTAAGCAGATAAAGGCATTCTTGCTTGTTTGTTTTTCTAACCCCCAGTGTGATCATCACTCCAAGTACACGTTAATAAAAATTTCTGGGCTGGGTGCGGTGGCTTGTGCCTGTAATCCTAGCACTTTGGGAGGCCAAGACAGCCGAATGGCTTGAGGCAAGGAATTTGAGACCAGCCTGGGCAACAGAGTGAGACCCCCATCTCCACACACACACACACACACACACACACACACACACACACACACACGCACAAATTAGCGCAGTGTGGTGGTGGAAGGCTGTGGTCTCAGTTACTTGGGAGGCTGAGGTGGGAGGACTGCTTGAGCCCAGGAGGTTGAGGCTGCAGTGAGCCATGATTGTGCCACTGCACTCTAGCCTGAGTGACAGAGTGAGACCCTATCTCAAAATAAATAAATAAGCCAGGCATTTATTAACTCTGTGACTTCATCTGTAATCACAGCACTTGGGGAGGCTGAGACAGGAAAATTGCTCAAACCAGAGACGGGGAGGTTGCAGTGAGCAGAGATCATGCCACTGCGCTCCAGCCCGGGCAACAGAGTGAGTGAGACTCCATCTCAAAAAATAATAATAATAAATGAATAATAATTTCTTACCATCTAACAACAGGTCCCCTTTTCAATTCTGTGCTTTTAAATGAGACCAGAGGAAGAGCTGGAAAGCTTTGGAAACTTGGCAAACATTGTAAAGCACTTAAATGAATGTCTTCAAGGGCTGTGCTCAGAGTGTGATCCCCAGGTGGGGCCACCAAACCACCCTGGAGCTTGCTAGAAATGCAAAATCCCAGGCCCAGGGCCCCAGATCCAGTGGAACTGAACTACCACTGGACTAAAACCAACGGATCATGAAAGTTTGAGGTTGGCGATCTCCACCGTGTGGAAGGCGGTGGGTGGTCCTCTCTGAATTAATCTACTTTTTCTTGAGGCCTGGATCTTGCTGGTTGGTAGCAGCTTCACTGAGTCTTCCCACCAGCAGTGCGAGCCCACCATGTGTTAAACGTCAACCAGGCCTCTGGGGACAGACGAGGTCACTGCCGTTGACAGGCTCCTATTCCAGTGCAAGATACAGACAAGAAGCTAATAAATGATAAAGAAATAAAGTAATCTCAGGTTGTGATTGTTAACATATGAGTTGTGTGAGGCCTCCCCAACAAACCTATTGAAATTGCACCAGCAGAGCCAGGTGCGGTGGCTCACACCTGTAATCCCTGCACTTTAGGAGGCTGAGGTGGGCGGATCACCTAAGGTCAGGAGTTCGAGACCAGCTGGCCAACATGGTGAAACTCTGTCTCTACTAAAATATTAGCTGGGAATGGTAGCACCAGCCTGTAATCTCAGCTACTAGGGAGACTGAGGCATGAGAATCTCTTGAACCTGGGAGGTGGAGGTTGCAGTGAGCTGAGATCACACCACCGCACTCTAGCCTGGGTGATAGAGCAAGCAAGACTCAGTCTCAAAAAAAAAAAAAAAAAAAAAAAGAGAAGAGAAAAGAAAAGAAAAGAAAAAGAAATGTTTCCAGCGCCTAAGGTGTCCTCCCCCTCTGGCTTTACTTTGCCCTGTGGCCCTGTCTCCAGATGCTGGGCCATGCATCTTACTACTTGTTTGCTCATTGCTTTTCTCCCAGGCCAGGAAGTAATCATCACGCACACACTGCCATATACCCACCCTTAGGACACAGAAGGAGTAGGAGAAATACTTGTTGAATGAAAGCTACTATGATTTTCCAAACAATGAGAGTGCCTAAAAGTGATCAATACCTGATTAGTGATTGTTTTTTAATACATCTGATTCCTACCCATGGGAAGAGTTCCTACGTGGAATGAGGCTACAATTCTTTCACTGAAAATAAATTGCACCCTATCCTGGGTGCTGCTCCAACCTCACCTCAGGGCTGGGAGCCTGGTGCTGCCACACCCTTGCCCTGAGCAGAAGAATCCGGAAGAAGCCTTTGGCCAGAGCCACAGGTGAGTCATTTGAGGACTCTATGCCCTTGTGGCTATCCTTCAGTCACCTGTCTGGAATTTTATTTTTTTTAGCCCGAGGGCTCTGCATCAAAGAGCTGGCTTTTTTTGTTGTTGTTCCAGCTATACCTAAAAGGGACCAGCCTCATTCATATAAAGATCTCAGATCTCTCAAAAGGGATCTACAAATTAAGAGTAATTCTGCTCAAAATTAAAGGAAAAAAATTTTTTTGGCGGAGGAGGGAATCGTGTAGAGTTGGAGAAATCCAAGAGATGGTAAAGTTCTTGTGGAGGGTGGAGTCGGTGAGAGGAGGCAGAGAAACAAGGCGAAGGCCTTTGCGCTCCATCCGGTATCTGTGTCCAATAGGTGGTTTCACCCACAGCATGGCAGAGTCCAGCAGGGATCCAAGAATATGCAGGAATCAGGGAAATGATGAAGACAGCCCTTCAAATGGGAGGGATTTTTAAGTAAATGACATTGGGCTAATCGACTGGAAGTCTATTCATTTGGAAACAGTAACATGAGGCTTCCTCCTCAAACTCCAAACACGTATAGACGCACATTCCACAGTTCCACACGGGCTCAAGACCCATACCTAAAAAACAAATTATATGAGAATGCTTGATACAAGACTAATAAAAAGAAGACTGGGCCAGGTGCGGTGGCTCATGCCCATAATACCGACACCTTGGGAGGCCTAGGCAGGAGGATCACTTAAGGCCAGGAGTTTGAGACCAGCCTGGGCAGCAAGGTGAGACCCCTATCACTACAAAAAATACAAAAATTAGCTGGGTGTGCTGGCATGCTCCTGTGGTCCCAGCTACTCAGCGGGCTGAGGTGGGAAGATTGCTTGAGCCCGGGAAGTGGAGGCTGCAGTGAGCCCCAATTGAGTGATTAAACCTGGGTGACAGAGCACGACCCCATCTCAAAAAAAAAAAAAAAAAAAAAAAGAAACTACACTTTCAGGGATAATTTCTATAGTTGATTACTACAGAAGTTTCTCTAAATATGTAGAGCACCATTTAAACATAATAATAAAAAGGCTGGGAGCGGTGGCTCACGCCTGTAATCCCAGCACTTTGGGAGGCTGAGGTGGGCAGATCGCTTGAGGCCAGGAGTTCGAGACCAGCCTGGCCAACATGCCAAAACCCCGTCTCTATGATAAATCCAAAAATTAAGCCGAGTGTGGTAGCTCATGCCTGTAATTTCAGCACTTTGGGAGGCCAAGGCAGACAGATCACCTGAGGTTGGGAGTTCAAGACCAGCCTGGCCAACATGGTGAAACCTCGTCTTTACTAAAAATACAAAAATTAGCCAGGTGTGGTGGTGCATGTCTGTAATCACAGCTACTCAGGAGGCTGAGGCAGGAGAATTGCTTGAACCTGGGATGCGGAGGTTGCAGTGAGCAGAGATTGCGCCACTGCACTCCAGCCTGGGCGACAGAGCGAGACTCTGTCTCAAAAAAAAAAAGAAAGAAAAATACAAAAATTAGCCAGACGTGGTGGTCCACGCCTGTAATCTCAGCTGCTTGGAGGCTGAAGCAGGAGAATCACTTGGACCAGACCCGGGAGACAGAGGTTGCAGTGAGCAGAGATGGCATCACTGCACTCTAGCCTGGGCAACAAAGTGAGACTCCATTTTAAAATAGTAATAATAATAATAATAAATAAGAAGGAGAAGAAGAAGAAGAGAAAGAACACTAAAAAGATAGTGCAGTGGTAACATGAGCAAAGAGCTTAAACAGGTAGTTCACTGAAGAAGGAATACAGGTAAATACAGTAAATACAGTAAATACCAGAAGAGTTGTCATCACCATACCATTTCTACCATCAGGGTGTGCAGATGCTAAAATGACAAACAAACAGAAAATGAGACATAGCTGTAGATAACGTCAAAGAATGGCCAAGAATGTTGCTTGGCAAATTCATGTAAAAGAGCAGTAAGATCTTCTTTATAAAAGCTGTGTGCAGAAATATGTACTTAAATACAGTATATAGAAAAAGGACTCAAGGGCTACAGACTTCTTAATCCTGGTTATTTCTGTGGAGAAGCTGGGGAGTTCCTACTCGTTATAGTGTACCAAGTGGAACATCCATTGCAGGTGAACTTACCAGGACACAGGCTCTCTTCTTCGCTGTCGGCAGGGGTCTAATTCAATTGACGGGAGCGTTTGAGAACCTAAACGTAGCATTAGCTAAAAACTCTTGGACACTACACCCTCCCTTCTTGCATTTACCCTATAGCATGTACCTGTATGATTCTGTAAGTCCTATAGATACTATGGGGGGATGGATCCATTACATTCTGTAGCATTGAACTTCCCAAGTGCTCACAGCCCTTAGGTCCTAAACAGCCTGTGGGGTGGCTTTTGCTTGGGCCACAGGCTATATTAAAATGTATTGCAATCGAGCAGGGGAATAGTTTAATCTTAAAGCAAGTGGTTTAGCACCTGGTGTGAGAATCTCGCTTGAGCTGCCTGCCTGGCCCTAAGGGGGACATCTCTAAACATCTGCCTCTGGGGTTCCCATGTGTGCAGTGGGGAGTCACCTTCACAGAGAGGACTTGCCGTGACCTCTAAGACACCATGCCTCTTCTCTTTCCTTCCGAGTGCTGCCTGACAGCGTCCTAAGTATTTGTTTGCGGTGGTTTATCCTCCCCAATCATGGTAAGCTTTGTGAGATCAGGGGCTTTGTTGCTTTTGTTCCCCGGGGTCCCCAAACCAGGCCTGGCATCTGGGAGGTGCTCAGAGTGTATCTGTTGCAGGAACGAGAAGTCTTATCCACCGCCCATGCAGCTTAAGAAAAGCATCGTATTTACTAAACACTCGCTGTGGTCCAAATACTTTGTTGAGCAAGGTAGATAAGAGGATGGATGTTTGTGGACTGAAAGAACCAGCTCCTGACCCCACCCTTAGTGCTCCAATTCTGGCTGCGCTCTGGTTGCCCCAGGGCCTTGCTATCCCTTCCCCTCCCCCTGCTTCCTCTAAGGATCTTCTCCATCCTTCAAGACCCTCAGGATTGCTGCGAAGCTGTCTCACCCCTGGACTGGACCAGACCACCCGTAGCCTCCCATAGCACCCTCCTGTATCACCTCTGTAAATGCCGGGCTGGTTATGGAATTGTCCACCAAGTGCGAAGGTTTGTCTCCCACTGTTGATGGGAAGCCCCCTGAAGACGGGGATTTTGGGCCTCTTTTTTTTTTTTTGAGACAGGGTCTCGCTGTCGCCCAGGCTGGAGTGCAGCTGCGCAATCATGGCTCACCGCAGCCTTGACCTCCCAGGCTCAAGTAATTCTCCCACCTCAGCCTCCTGGGTAGCTGGGAGCACAGGCGCATGCCACCATGCCTAGCTAATGTTTCTATTATTTGTAAAGACTGAGTCTTCTTATGTTGCCCAGGCTGCTCTGGAACTCCTGGGCTCAAGCGATCCTCCCTCCTCAGCCTCCCAAATTGTTGGGATTACAGGCATGAGCCATCACGCCAGCCAGATTTTGGCCTCTTTGGTTGACTCTCAGCTCCCCAGCACAGGGCCTGAGAATCTGTGGAATGAATGCCCCAGACTGACAACTGGGGCAGAGGTGGGGAATCCCAGCATGGAGGGACCTGGGCAGGCCTGGGTGGCCAGTCTGAAAGGTGATGCATGTGATTCAACACCTGGCCTGAGAGGGGACCACTTAGGCCTTCCCAGGTGCCCATGCCACAGACACATGCAGACCCTGGGCACAGCCTGAATGAGGCCTATGTTAGGATGAAGCGTCCGGCTTTCGAAGCCCCCAAGCGTTCTGCAGACATTACTTTTCACTTATCTCTCCCCCAAATCCCAAGAGGTTGAGACTATCATTTTCATTTTTTTTTTTTTTTTTTTTTTGAGACAGAGTCTTGCTCTGTCACCCAGGCTGAAGTGCAGTGGCTCGATTTCGGCTCACTGCAACCTCCGCCTCCTGGGTTCAAGTGATTCTCCTGCCTCAGCCTCCCAAGTAGTTGGGATTGCCGGCGGGTGTCACCCTGCCCGGCTAATTTTTCTTATTTTTTTTAGTAGAGATGGGGTTTCACCATGATGGCCAGGCTGGCCTCGAACTCTTGGCCTCAAGTGATCTGCCCGCCTCAGCCTCCCAAAATGCTGGGATTACAGGTATGAGCCACCATGCCCGGCTATCATTTTAATTTTAATTTTTTTTTTTTTTAAGACATAGTCTTGCTCTTGTCACCCAGGCTGGGGTGCAGTGGCGCAATTTTGGCTCACTGCAACCTCCGCCTCCCGGGTTCAAGCAATTCTCCTGACTCAGCCTCCCAAGTAGCTGGGATTACAGGCGCCCACCACCATGCCCGGCTAATTTTTGTATTTTTAGTACAGACAGGGTTTCACCATGTTGGCCAGGCTGGTCTCGAACTCCTGACCTAGGTGATCCACCTGCCTCGGCCTCCCAAAGTGCTGGGATTACAGGTATGAGCCACCACGCCCGGCTATCATTTTTATTTTAAATGTGTAGAAACTGAGGCATGGAACGGTTAGGTCGCTTCCAGTGAGGGATGAAGGTGGGTTGAACCTGGAGCCCTGGGACCCCAGGTCAGTGCAGCCTCATGTGGAGCCAGCTGCCTTGGTCCTGGTTGCACTTGAGGCCTTGCTGGCTCTGACACTGACAAAGTTTGAAAGTTCCCTCCTAACCTCCCTGAGCCTCAGTTTCTTCATCTGTAAATAGAAATATTCAAAGGACCCATTTCGCAGGGCATCGTGAAGCTCAGATGACCTCGTGCACAGGGCCCAGGTCGGGTGGAGTTCCTGCTGTGCAGGGCTGGGCATTCGCATCCCTGACCTCCTGGCGGTGCCTGTTCCATGCCCAGCGGGCCCCAGAGGAACAAGTCTTTCACTAATGCTCATTACGGGTTAAGCTGAACCCCACATTTCACATCCAAGAGGCCTTCCCCTTCCTGTGGGAGGCAGGAGGGCGTCCTGATTAGTACCAAGCTCTGGACCCAAGGTTTGAGGTTTAGCTCTGGGGCCTTAGACAGTCTTCCAACTCCCCAGTGGGTGAAATAGTCAAACCCCATGTTTCTATCTCAGGGATGTGAGGAGGATCTTATCTAGATCAAATGCCCAGAAATCATAATGCACTGTGCCTGGCACAGAGTCGGCACCCAGGCAGGGTCTCAGCCTCATTATTGATGCCACTCAGCCCTCCTGCCCTCCTCTTTGGCCTGGCGTAAAGTCTTCCGGGTGGAATTAGGTGCCCAAGCTCAGAAGTTTCACCTGTTCCACCAAGGGCTCCAGAAATCTTCATAGGGATCCCCCAAGTCTTCACTTGGACATTATGATGTTTCACCTTAGGTGTCAAGATGAAGGCAAACGTGGTGCCCAGACATTCGGTCAAACATTATTCTGGGCCAGGCATGGTGGCTCACAACTATAAACCCAACACTTAATCTGTGCATTTTATTTTATTTATTTATTTTATTTTATTTTATTGTTGGAGATGGAGTCTCGCTCTGTCACCCAGGCTGGAGTGCAATGGTGCGATCTTGACTCACTGCAATCTCCGCCTCCCAGATTCAAGCAATTCTCGTGCCTCGGCCTCCCCAGTAGCTGGGATTACAAGTGCCCACTACCATGCCTGGCTAATTTTTCTATTTTAAGTAGAGACAGAGTTTCACCATGTTGGCCAGGCTGGTCTTGAACTCCTGGCCTCAAGTGATTCACCCACCTCAGCTTCCCAAAGTGTTAGGATTACAGGAGTGAGCCAATGCACCCAATCTGTGCATTTTATACTTTGTAAACTAGATCTCTATAAGGTTGATTTAAAATGTTAAAAAAGAAAGTAAGCGGCTGGGCACGGTGGCTCGTGCCTGTAATCCCAGCACTTCGGAAGGCCAAGGCAGGTGGATCACCTGAGGTCAGGAGTTCGAGACCATCCTGGCCAACATGGTGAAACCCCGTCTCTACTAAAAATACAAAAATTAGCTGGGCGTGGTGGCAGGCCCCTGTAATCCCAGCTACTCGGGAGGCTGAGGCAGGAGAATCACTGAAACCCAGGAGGCGGAGGTTGCAGTTAGCTGAGATCCAGCCTGGGCAACAAGAGCAAAACTCCATCTCAAAAAAAAAAAAAAAAAAAAAGAAAGAAAGAAAGAAAGTAAGGCTGGGCGTGGTGGCTCACGCCTGTAATCCCAACACTCCAACACTTTGAGAGGCTGCGGCAAGTGGATCACGAGGTCAGGAGATCAAGACCATCCTGGCTAACATGGTGAAATCCTGTCTCTACTAAAAATACAAAAAATTAACTGGGCGTGGTGGCATGTGCCTGTAGTTCCAGCTACTCCGGAGGCTGAGGCAGGAGAATCACTTGAACCTGGGAGGCGGAGGTTGCAGTGAGCTGAGATTGCGCCACTGCACTCCAGCCTGGGCGACAGGGCGAGACTCTATCTCAAAAAAAAAAAGAACGAAAGAAAGTAAATATGTATATCCATATATGGAAAAGGCTAATTTTATGGAGGTCGTTGTGATTCTAACCATTATGGAGGGTGCCTAAGAGGAAAGGGAGACTGAACCTGACCCTGGCATGCTGCTAAGCCTCACTCAGGGCGAGAAACCTGCGATCTCCCACACTCTGCTCTGTGCTGCCTTCATTGAAAGAAGTCAGAAGAAGCCTTAGGCCAGAAGCACAGGTAAATCATTTGAGAACTCTATGCCCTTGTGGCCATCCTCTGGGCCACCTGTTTGGATTTTGATTTGATAACCCAGGGTTTCTCAACCTCAGCACTGTTGACGTTTTGCACCAGATAATGCTTTGTTGTGGGGACTGTGCTTGTAGAATGTGGAGCAGCATCGCTGGCCTCTACCCACTAGATGCCAGGAGCACCCTCCCTAGTCATGACAACCAAAAATATCCCCAAACCTAGCTGAATGTCCCCTGGGGGGGTCGGGGGCACTAAATCACCTTGGTCGAGCTACTGCTTTAATATGAGTTCTGCCCCAGGGCTTGCCCTTTCTAGACTGAAAAGAGACCTTATCTCAGCCTCATTAGTAGAAAGATATCCAGTCTTTATGTCTACCAATTCTGAGTAATTCCACACAAAATTAGAGCAAGATTTGTTTATGTGTTGGAAGCTGGGGAAGGACAGGACACATTGGTTCTATAACTTTACTGGAAGACTTGAACCAGGGAGATGAGGCAGAAATTGAAACAAGGCTGAAAGCTACAATAATCAAAACAGTCTGGCATCGACATAGGAATAGACTCAGTGGGACAGAATCATAGGAATAGAATCAACTAAACAGGTAAGAGGGTGCAGAAGAAGGCACATGGATAGAGGTCAGCTCATTATATGATTAAAAGTGACATTTCCAGGCCAGGTGCCATGGCTCTTGCCTGTAATCCCAGCACTTTGGGAGGCTGAGGTGGGCGAATCACCTGAAGTCAAGAGTTTGAGACCAGCCTGACCAACACGGCGAAACCCTGTCTCTACTAAAAATACAAAAATTAGCCGGGCATGATGGTGGGCACCTACAATCCGAACTACTCAGGAGGCTGAGGCAGGAGAATTGCTTGAACCCGGGAGATGGAGGTTGCCATGAGCCGAGATTGCGCCATTGCACTCCAGCCTGGGCGACAGTGTGTGACTCCGTCTCAGAAAAAAAAAAAAAAAAAAAGACGACATTTCCATCAGCCCCATCTGTGCAGTGAAGGCAATTTATTATATGTCTATTTGGGAAGAATACAAATTAGGTCTACTTTAGACCATAAATATACTCCCCCTACTCATCTCTGCCACCCATACTAGATGCATTGAAGATCTCAACGTCAACAACAATTAATTAAAGTAGTTGGGGAAGGCCAGGTGCAGTGGCTCACACCTGTAATCCCAGCGCTCTGGGAGGCTGAGGTGGGTGTATCACCTGAGGTCAGGAGTTCGAGACCAGCCTGGCCAACATGGTGAAACCCTGTCTCTACTGAAAATACAAAAATTAGCTTGGCGTGGTGTCGTGCGCCTGTAATCCCAGCTACTCGGGAGGCTGAGGCAGGAGAATTACTTGAACCTGAGAGGTGGAGGTTGCAGTGAGTCAAGATTGTGCCAATGCACTCCAGCCTGAGCAACAGGGGAAGATTATGTCTTGAAAAAAAAAATACACAAAAATAAATAACTAAAGTAGTTGGGGGAAAAAACTGAAGAAAGGTAACACAGCAGAAAAATGGGCAAGTCACATAAATCGAAGAGAAGAAGTAATACAAATGACCAACAAATATTTGAAAAGATGCAGCTGGGCACGGTGGCTCAAGCCTGTAATCCCAGCACTTTGGGAGGCCCAGGTGGGTGGATCATGAGTTCAGGAGATTGAGACCATTCTGGCTAACACAGTGAAACCCCATCTCTACTAAAAATACAAAAAAAATTAGCCGGGCGTGGTAGTGGGTGCCTATAGTTCCAGCTACTCGGGAGGCTGAGGCAGGAGAGTGGCATGAACCTGGGAGGCGGAGCTTGCAGTGAGCCGAGATCGCGCCACTGCACTCCAGCCTGGGAGACAGAGCGAGACTCCGTCTCAAAAAAAAAAAAAAAAATGCATATCAAATGTGCACTTTCTTTTGGAGTGGATTATCTTGTTGGCAAAAAATTGAGAACTGGTAAAGTAACTCTCCTCCCTACAACATCTGGATTTAACACTTTTCCTGCATTGCTGTAGGGAAGGTGAGGGAGTGGGACCTTTTAGAGACTGTAGTCTCCTACAGCCTTACCCTGGCAGCCCCCAGGCCCTAAATAGCCTGTGGATGTGTTTGTTTGTGCCACAGGTTACTTTAAAAGGCAACTTGACTCAACTTGTTAGGGTGTGTGCTCAGCACCTACTGTTCACACATTTTTGACACCTGCCTGGCCCTGAAGGGTGAGTTACTAAACCACTATGTTCCCTGGTTCCTTCAAATGCAAAATGAACATATAATCCTTCCTACCTCGCAGGGTTCATACAAGGATTAAATGAACTAGTACATGCAGAGGGCTGGTGAGGAACATGCGGTAGGCCTGTTAGCCATGTGGCATATGAAAAAAGCCTAACAAAAGTGGAAAAAAAAAAAGGCCAGGCTCAGTGGTCCCCACCTGGAATCCTGTCACTTTGGGAGGCTGAAGTGGGAGAACTGCTCGAGGGCCAGGGGTTCGAAACCAGCCTGGGCAACATAGGTTGACCTCGTCTTTGAAAAAAAAAAAATAATAATAACATAACAAAAAAAAATCCTAACATCCTAACGTGGCAGTTCTTATCTTTTTTTTTTTATTTTTATTTTTTTTTAAGATGAGATCACCGCACTGCACTCCAGCCTGGGCAACAAGAGCAAAAACACTGTCTCAAAGAAAAAAAAAAAATTTATGTTGCTATGTTGCCCAGGCTGATGACTCCACTATTGTTATTAAAAAAGAATTTGGCTGGGTGCAGTGGCTCATGTCTGTAATCCCAGCACTTTGGGAGGCTGAGGCGGGAGGATCACCTGAGGTCGGGAGTTCAAGACCACCCTGACCAACACATGGAGAAACCCCATCTCTACTAAAAATACAAAAATTAGCCAGGTGTGTTGGTACATTCCTATAATCCCAGCTACCCAGGAAGCAGGAGGATCGCTTGAACCCGGGAGGCGGAGGTTGCAGTGAGCCAAGATCATGCCATTGCACTCCAGACTGGGCAACAAGAGCGAAACTCTGTCTCAAAAAAAAAAAAAAAATACAGTTCATTATGAGCCAGATGTGATAGCTCATGCCTGTAATCCCAGCACTTCGGGAGGCCAAGGAGTTGAGTCCAGGAGTTGGAGACCAGCCTGGGCACCATGAGGGAAACCCCCTCTCTGCATAAAATACAAAAATCAACCGGGCAAGGTGGCATGCACCTGTAGTCCCAGCCAGTCAGGAAGCTGAGGTGGGAGGATCACCTGAGCCTAGGGAGTTGGAGGCTGCAGAGCTGTGACTGCACCATTGCACTCCAGACTGAGTGACAAAACGAGACCCTGTGTCAAGAAACAAACAAAAATTATTGTTTTAGCCAGGTATAGTGGCTCACGCCTGTAATCCCAGCACTTGGGAGGCCGAAGAGGGTGGACAGGTCACTTGAGGTCAGGAATTTGAGACCAGACTGGCCAATGTGGTGAAACTCCGTGTCTACCAAACAATACAAAAATTAGCTGGGCGTGGTGGCATGTGCCTGTAATCCCAGCTACTTGGGAGGCTGAGGCGGGAGAATCGCTTGAACCCAGGAGGTGGAGTTTGCCGTGAGCCGAGATCACGCCACTGCACTCCAGCCTGGGTGACAGAGCGAGACCCTGTCTCAAAGAAAAAAAAAATATGTTTAATATTATAGCTTTAATGTAACATTTGTTATATTTTCTATATCATAAATCATACAGATTATGACTAGAAAAAGTATAGAATTATACTTCTGTGTTCTAGTAGTTTTTATCTCTGTGAATGGGAGTGTGGGGAAATTGGAGACTATTCTATGTTATCTACTTCCTTTGTGATTGCCTTTTTATTTTATTTTTTTTTGAGACAGAGTCTCACTCTGTCACCCAGGCTGGAGTACAGTGGCGCGATCTCGGCTCACTGCAACCCCTGCTTCCCGGGTTCAAGTGATTCTCTCCCGAGTACCTGGGACTACAGGTGCCCGCCACCATGGCCGGCTAATTTTTGTATTTTTAGTAGAGACGGGGTTTCACCTTATTGGCCAGGCTGGTCTTGAACTCCTGACCTTGTGATCCACCTGCCTCGACCTCCCAAAGTGCTGGGATTCCAGGCGTGAGCCACCGCGCCCAGCCTGTGCTTGCCTTTTGAGCATTCAAGTCTCCACTAAAGACTGTCTCCTTTACCTGAGCACCTCTTTGTAATGCCCTCTCTCCCCATGGTTTCCCAGGCCCTTGGCCCTTCTTCCTAGCACTGTCTGGCCTGAGGGTTTTATGTACATGGTGCTTCTGGTCTTCCTTTCAATGCTTCTCGAGGGCAGGGACTTAACCTCTCTTTTGCCACTGTCCCCTGGCACAGGAGAGGGGCTGGCAAACTGCCTGCTGAGTGAATGAGGAAATCCACTCACCACCTGGTGAGATTATCAAAGGATGGAACAGCATTTTCTTTCCTAAACATCTACTCTGGGCCAAATACTCTGGAGCTAACATGCGTTGAGTAATGCGTGCATCTCAGCTCCCAGTTCCTGTGGACAGTGGAGCCCCTTTCAGAAGATGAGCTCTCTGTCTCTGTGTACACCAGGACCTGCCACACCCTTCCCTTTCCCGCCCCTTGGCTTCGTGTTAGGATCTCCTTCCATCCTCCCCAGTTCCAATCAGCTGTTCAGTCCAGCCTGACAGTGCAGTCCAGCTGTTGGGAACCCCTAGCTAGCCTAGCCCCTCCCCAGGCTGTGTTACAGACACGCACAGCCACGTGGCTCCCTGGCCTCTGCTGAAGCCTTTGTCCTCTCAGCATTTCTTCCCTCTTGCTCTCCTTTCTTTCCTTTCTTCCTCTTTTTTTTTTCCCATTATAACTGTTTTCTTTTTGTTTTGAGACGGAGTTTCACTCTTGTTGTCCAGGCTGGAGTGCAGTGGTGCGATCTTGACTCACTGCATCATCCGCCTCCCAGGTTCAAGTGATTCTCCTGCTTCAGCCTCCCAAGTAGCTGGGATTACAGGCACCTGCTGCCACGCCCGGCTAACTTTTTTTTATTTTTAGTAGAGCCAGGGTTTCACCATGTTGGCCAGGCTGGTCTTGAACTCCTGACCTCAGGTGATCCGCCTGCCTTGGCCTCCCAAATTGCTGGGATTACAGGCATGAGCCACTGTCCCGGCCTGTAACAGTTTCCTTACTGCTTACCTCCTCCAGGTCAACATAAGCTTCATGAGTCTGGGGATGTCATCAGTTTTGTTCCTGTTCTGTATCCCGGCACCTGCAATAGAGCCTACCACAAAGTAGGCCCTGAAAAAAACTGTTGACTGGATAAATAAGTGCATCCCCTCCTGGACTAGAAGCTGCAAGAAGGCAGGTTTCCTGCTGGTCGACAGCCTAGCAGAGGTCCCGACTGTTGAATGAAGGAATGAGTGTCTTAAGCTCCTCTCATTTGCTGATTCACCTGAGGACTACTGACCTGGCAGATGGACCTAGGAGGTGGACCTGGCTGATGAAGGGTGCAGGGAGGTGGTTCAGTGTAGGGCTGGGGCACCTGACCCTGGAGGCCTGGGGGTGTGGCAGATGGTCAGCCTCAGAAATAGGATTCAGTCTGGGTCGGAGAGCCCCTATGCTATGAGAATGAAAAGAATCTCAATGACAATAGTAACAGTTATGCTCGAACACTTATTTTTGCTATTACTGTCTAAACGCTCTACCTACATTTTCTCCTTTAATCCTCAACCCTATGAGATAGGCACTATAGTTTTATTTTGTTTTTTGAGACAGAGTCTGGCTCTGTCACCCAGGCTGGAGTGCAGTGGCGCAATCTTGGCTCACTGCAACCTCCACCTCCCAGGTTCAAGCGATTCTCCTGCCTCAGTTCCCAAGTAGCTGGGACTACAGGCATGCGCCACCACGCCCAGCTAATTTTTGTATTTTTTAGTAGGGACACTGTTTCACCATGTTGGCCGGGCTGGTCTCAAACTCCTGACCTCAAGTAATCCACCCGCCTCAGCCTCCCAGAGTGCTGGGATTCCAGGCATGAGCCACCGCACCCGGCTGGCACTACTGTTGCCTCCATGTTGTTGAAGAACTTTGATTAAGATATGGCAGAGTCAAAGTGTGGACTAGACCTGGCTTCCAACCTGTGGTCTTAACCACGAGCTTCAGGGACAAGAGTGTGGTGCATTCTGGGAAAGGCAGACACCACCTGCCTTCCAGCTCCATGGGCAACTCTCAGTAAAATATGACATTTAAGGCAGTTGAGTCTCCTATTTTCTAATGCTGAGTGCCATAAAGCATGGCCCCCCACTAGAGCAGGCCGTAGCTGCCAGTGCCTTGTAGAGTCCGAGACAAAGAAAAATGTGCGCCTCCATATGCATTTATCAAAGAAGCCTCCCAAGTGGAAACAGTTAATAAAAACTCAACAACAACAACAACAAAATGACTCTGCCGGGCATGGTGGCTCACACCTGTAAATCCCAATACTTTGGGAGGCCAAGGTGGGAGGACTGCTTGAGCCCAGGATTTTGAGACCAGCTTGGGCAACATAGTGAGACTTCATCTCTATTTATTTGTTTGTTTATTTATTTATTTTTTTGAGATGGAGTCTCACTGTGTTGCCAGGCTGGAGTACAGTGGTGCGATCTCGGCTCACGGCAACCTCCACCTCCCAGGATCAAGCAGTTCTCCTGTCTCAGCCTCCTGAGTAGCTGGGACTACAGGTGTGCGCCACCATGCCTGGCTAATTTTTGTATTTTTAGTAGAGATGGGGTTTCACCATGTTGGCCAGGATGGTCTCAATCTCTTGAGCTTGTGACCCACCTGCCTCAGCCTCCCAAAATTCTGCGATTACAGACGTCAGCCACTGTGCCCAGCCTCATCTCTATTAAAAAAAAAAAAAAAAAAAAGCGGCCAGGCGCAGTGGCTCATGCCTGTAATCCTAACACTTTGGGACGCTGAGGCAGGCGGATGACCTGAAGTCAGGAGTTTGAGAACAGCCTGACCAAAGCGGAGAAACCTCGTCTCTACTAAAAATACAAAATTAGCTGGGCATGGTAGCGCATGCCTGTAATCCCAGGTACTTGGGAGGCTGAGGCAGAAGAATCACTTGAACCCATGAGGTGGAGGTTGCGGTGAGCCCAGACTGAGCCATTGCACTCCAGCCTGGGCAGCAAGAGCGAAATTCCATCTCAAAAATATAAATAAATAAATAAACATATATATATTTTTTAAGAAAGCAGGACTCTGGATAAAGCCCCTTCTTGCCCAATCTGTTTGCTCGCCATTGTCAACTCCTGTGACAGCAAGGGTAGGGGACAAAGAAGGGCTTGGAACTTTGAGCTGATTGGAAATAACTGGGGTGGAGGGGAAAATAAAAGGAAATAACTATTTCCATTGCACAATAATACAGGGCGGTGAAACAAACAACAGCCTGTCTTTTTTTTTTTGAGACAGAGTCTTGCTCTTTAGCCCAGGCTGGAGTGCAGTGGTGCAGTCTCGGCTCACTGCAACCTCTGCCTCCCAGGTTCAAGGAATTCTCCTGCCCCAGTCTTACCAGTAGCTGGGACTATAGGCGCATACCACCACATCCGGCTAAGTTTTGTATTTTTTGGATATGGGGTTTTGCCATGTTGGCCAGACTGGTCTCGAACTCCTGACCTCAAGTGATCCACCTGCCTTGTTCTCCCAAAGTGCTGGGATTACAGGCATGAGCCACTGCACCCAGCCAAAAACTGTTTATTTAAAACAAAGTCAAGGTCTTAATGAGTGGTGTTGAGTAGGGTAAAGTTATTGTTTAAAAGCCTAATTTGTGATTAGATTAAAGAACATCCTTCAGTACAAACAGGGTTCACAGATCTGAGTCACAGTGAAGGATAAAGAAATCCCTGTTCTATACAGTATGGTTTTGGAATATGCAGGTTTGATTCAGTGTACACAGTTTTAAAGTCTCACATATGAATAAGAGAATAAATAATATCACCCTCGTTTTCGTAGCAATCATTTATGCCAGTGGGTCTCAAACTTCAGTGTGTTCCAGAATCACCTGGAGAGCTGGTCAAGGCACAAGCTGCCAGGCTCCACTTACAGATCTTCTGATTCCAGGGGGTCTGAGGTGGGGCCTGAGAATGGGGAGTTCTAACAAGTTCCCATGGGATGCTCTTAGTCTGGGGCCTTATTTGAGAGCCACTGCTTTGTGCTAAGTGCAGGATTTGTTTTGTTTTGTTTTGTGTTTTGAGACAGGGTCTCTCTGTCACCCAGGCTGGAGTGCAGTGGCATAGTCATGGCTTACTGCAGCCTCAACCTCCTGGGGTCAAGTGATCCTCCCACCTCAGCCTCCTGTGTAGCTGGGACCACAGGCACATGCCACCACACCCAGTTCATTTTTGTATTTTTTGTGGAGATGGGGTTTTGCCATGTTGCCCAGGCTAAGTGCAGGATTTTAATGGATAAGAACATTCCAACTGGCAAATAAATGACATTGGACGAGGGCGTAACAGATCTGCTTATGCAGCAGTAGGAAATGAAAATCTTTAACCAAAATGAAAATGCATTATTGCCTCATAGGATAAATTAGGGTAGGTAAGTGTTATGAATCTCTTTTGAGCATATCTAGGTTTCTTTTTTTTTTCTTTTTTTTTTTTTTGAGATGGAGTGTTGCTCTGTCGCCAGGCTGGAGTGCAGTGGTGTGATCTTGGCTCACTACAATCTCTGCCTCCCGGGTTCAAGACATTCTCCTGCCTCAGCCTCCCGAGTAGCTGGGACTACAGGCGTCCGCCACCACGCCCGGCTAATTTTTGTATTTTTAGTAGGGATTGGGTTTCACCATGTTGGCCAGGATGTTCTTGATCTCTTGACCTTGTGATCTGCCCTCCTTGGCCTCCCAAAGTGCTGGGATTACAGGCATGAGCTACCGTGCCTGGCCAAGCATATCTTTTCTCTTTTTTTTTTTTTTTTTTTTTTGAGACGGAGTCTCAATCAGTCGCCCAGGCTAGAGTGCAATGGTGCGATCTCGGCTCACTGCAAGCTCCGCCTCCCGAGTTCATGCCATTCTCCTGCCTTAGCCTCCCGAGTAGCTGGAACTACAGGCGCCCGCCACCGTGCCCGGCCCCTGCCAAGCATATCTAAGTTTCTTAAGAAAAGGAAATGTTGGCCTGGCACTGTGGCTCACGCCTGTGATCCCAGCATTTGGGAGGCTGAGACGGGCAGATCACAAGGTCAAGAGATCCAGACCATCCTGGCTAACACGGTGAAACCCCGCCTCTACTAAAAATACAAAAAATTAGCCAAGTGTGGTGGCACGTGCCTGTAGTTCCAGCTACTCAGGAGGCTGAGGCAGGAGAATCACTTGAACCTGGGAGGCGAAGGTTTCAGTGAGCCAAGATCACGCCATTGCACTCCAGCCTGGGCAACAAGAGCGAAACTCCATCTAAAAAATAAAAATAAAAATAATTAAAAAAAGATTTTATTCAGTGGAGGGGATATATATATGGTCTCTAAAATTTTTTGATTGGTGTGTCTGGTACTGAAAAGGGCTTGGAGATTGATATTTATTTTATACTACAGAGTATACAGAGTAGATCTAAAGAATAATATTTTTTCTTTCTTTGAGGTTCTGGTTTTAATTTGGTGTTGATTTTTGCTGGCTAGAGTTCCCCTCTGGATCTCTGGGTTGCCATGGTGACATTTTGGCCTTTATCACATTGCTGTTGTTTTTGGGCCTGCAGCTCCACTGAAATGAGTTCTTACATGCAGGACTCAGGAGCTTGGCACTGGGTCTAGGGAAGCCCACGTTTGTGTGCCACGTGAGGAAGATGAGGGAGAGAAAATTAAGATACTGCAGTCTGGCTCATGGGACTTTAAAAAGCAGACAAAGGAGAAAGAACTGTCCCAAAAGGGTGTTGCTCCAGCTTCCTTGCAGACCCTTCCAGTGGGTGTTATCTCGAGGAAAGGGACCCTGGGGAGGTTGGAACCTTGTCGAAGTGCCAATTTTTCATCCTCATGTATTGTGACAGGACAAGGTGCTCCAGTTTCTGAAGACAAGTAATATATTTGGGCATTAACGATGGTTATGGCATCCTTTGGTTTTTTAAATTTTAAAAGTAGATATTGGCCAGGAGCAGTGGCTCACGCCTGTAATCCTAGCACTTTGGGAAGCCGAGGTGGGTGAATCACTTTGAGGTCAGGAGTTTGAGACTAGCCTGGCCAACATGGTGAAACCCCATCTCTACTAACAATACAAAAATTAGCAGGTTGTGGTGGCGGGCTCCTATAGTCCCAGCTACTCAGGAGGCTGAGGGTGGAGAATTGTGTGAACCCAGGAGGTAGAGGTTGCAGTGAGCTGAGATCACACCACTGCGCTCCAGCCTGGGTAACAGACTGAGACTCTGTCTCAAAAAAGAAAAAAAAGTTGATACTGTGTTACATGTTTCTTTTTTTTCTTTTTGAGACAGGGTCTTGCTCTTTCACCCAGGCTGGAGTGCAGTGTCGCCATCTCGGCTCACTGCAAGCTCTGCCTCCCGGGTTCATGCCATTCTCCTGCCTCAGCCTCCTGAGTAGCTGGGACCACAGGCACCCACCACCACAACCGGCTAATTTTTTTGTATTTTTAGTAGAGACAGGGTTTCGCCGTGTTAGCCAGGATGGTCTCGATCTCCTGACCTCGTGATCCGCCCACCTTGGCCTCCCAAAGTGCTGGGATTACAGGCGTGAGCCACCACATCCGGCCTGCTGTGTTACATGTTTCTTTATTGCTGCTGCTGTGATTGTATCACATGTAACTACAACAACAACAAAAATCTTCCTTTCTGGATTAAATTTTTAAATAAAATCAGGATGTTAACAGTGATCATTGTGCTTATTTTGAGAAATAATTATAACAGGATATATTAATTGCAACCTCTGCAATAAGAAAAAACAAAAACCAAAACCCAACCATAAATAAGTAAAAAGTTGGCTTTCTCTCTACACCTCCCCTCCCCCCACCCCATCCTCCTGCCTGGGTATACCTTTCAGTTACTCCTGTAGCAGGGACATACAGAATGACATGTGTTGCTCTTAGACTATTAGTGATCAAAATCCTGGTCAGGCCTCCAGTGAAGACTTATTTTCCCTGCATTTTTGTATTCTGCCTATTTTTTGGCCCAAATAGCCAGGGATGAATGTTTAAACCCTTTTCCATGAAAGTGTCGCTTTGCTGAAGTCACTTTTTGTTTTGTGCAGCATTAAAATGCACATTCCATTCTTTTTTTTTGAGACCGAGTCTAGCTCTGTCACTTAGGCTGGAGTGCAATGGGATGATCTTGGCTCACTGCAACCTCTGCCTCCTGGGTTCAAGAGATTCTCCTGCCTCAGCCTCCCGAGTAGCTGGGATTACAGGCACGTGCCACTGCAGAGTAGCTGGGATTACAGGTGCACGCCACAGCACCCGGCTAATTTTTTGTATTTTTAGTAGACAGTAGAGACATTTCACCATGTTGGCCAGGCTGGTCTTGAACTCCCGACCTCAGGTAATCCGCCTGCCTCGGCCTCCCAAAGTGTTAGGATTACAGGTGTGAGTCACACGCCCAGCCTCTTGGTGCATTTAAAACACTGCCTTTGCCGGGCGCGGTGGCTCACGCCTGTAATCCCAGCACTTTGGGAGGCCCAGGCAGGCGGATCACCTGAGGTCGGGAGTTCGAGACAAGCCTGACCAACACGGAGAAACCCCATCTCTAGTAAAAATACAAAAATTAGCCGGGCGTGGTGGTGCATGCCTGTAATCCCAGTTACTCTGGAGGCTGAGGCAGGAGAATCGCTTGAACCCAGGAGGCGGAGGTTACGGTGAGCCGAGATCGTGCCATTGCACTCCAGCCTGGGCAGCAAGAGTGAGCGAGACTCCATTTCAAAATAAATAAATAAATAAATAAATAAATAAATAAATATAAAATAAAATTAAATAAAACAAAGCACTGACTTTGAAGGCTACTGGGGCACTGGGAAACTCTGGGAGAGGTTACCAGCAGGTGGGTGGAACTCTGCTTGCCTGCTGCTGCTTTTTTATTTCTTCTAAGGCATATGTAGAGGAATCTTGGATAAGTTTTCAACTCACCTCTCTTGGAAGGAAGCTGTTTGGATTGCCTGGGCAGGTTTTGTGTGAAAACCAGCAAGAACTCAGATGATGAGAAGCAGCTTCTGTACAAGTCTGATTTCTCCTGCCTGGCCTGGGTGATCACAGTGGGTCCCAGGATGTTTAAACTGACGGTACAGTCAACCATCAGCATTTATTTCTGTGTTTACAGTCTTCTTATTCTATTTTACTGGGCTCTTAGTTTTTGCATGCCTGCCTACCTGCCTTCCTTCCTTCCATGTACTTTGCCCCTTTCTTTAAGGCAAATTAGCATGTAATGTGCAAACAAATCTCTCTGGCACTTAAGGAAGACCCCAAACCCCACTGCCTTTCTTCCCCTACCCCAAGAATTCACTAACCCTGGTTCAATTTTAGCTGAACCCGGAAACCTGTGATGTGACATGAAGGCTGAGAATTCCCAGAAATGTTAATACTTTTGGTCTTAGAAACTAACTAACTAAAAAAATATCCCTTGCCAGTAAGACGTAGGCTACATTTAAAATAATTTCTGACTGAAGGAGTCCTCTGTACCGCTTGTCATATACATATGTAAAGATAATTTAAAACCCTAGGGTATACCCTTTTCAAATGCAGAGTTTATAGTTTCTAAGGGGAGGAGTAACCAGGACCTTTCCTGCCAGTCTTCCAATCGCGATAGCTCGTTTTGGCTGTGAATTTCCCCCCTTCCCCTCCCCCTCCCGTTAATTAAATAAACGCTGGAAGCATGTGTTTACCGCACACGACTCGGCCCTCGGGGAACTCTTTTTCTACGTCTCCTACTCTTAAACTCCTCAACTCACAGAGGGTTGGAGAGCTGGCACCATGAGCTTCCAGTTCCTACGGGTGAGAAAAGAGGTGTCTGTGTGGAGGGCAGATGCGACCCCGGGGGCTGGCAGAGAGGAGAGGCTGCGGGAGGACTCGCTGCGAAGGGCGAGGGGTGGCGCTGGGTGGGACGGGCGCCTGGGGCCGTGCAGGGTGGCTCCTGGGTGCTGCCCGGGCTGCCTGTCGCCCAGTACTGGCGCAGGAAGACGGGTCCGCGCAGCGTCCGGCAACAGTGACCTGCTCCACGCCTGGCGGCGACCAAGTTCTGAGTTAAAGCCGCCGGGCTTAGCCTGGAAGTGTATGGCGACCCAGGACACGGAGCGGAGAAGGCCTCAGGGGACACGAGGCTACCGCCTTAGTCCTCGGGCCTGCGCTCCGAGCGGTTAGGGTGCGTACGGATGGGCTCCGGGATGTTAGTGGAGAGGTGACAGGAGTCTACCATCCCACGGCCAAGCGTGTGAGGCCTCCGGCGGGCGGGGGTCCCCCGGGGCAGGGCAGGGGGAGAGTCAGGCTGTCTCTAACGGGCCCCCTAGAACCGCTAGGAAGGTGGCCTTCAACCCTAGGCACCTTTGCGGCTTTCAGGTAGTTGGGCGACTAAAAATTCACTTTTGCCTGCTGTGAAATGGGACACGTGGTTGTCAGGTTAGAGACTGTGCCCACGAAGTCTCATTTGGCGGGCCGGGACTGAAGTGGACCCGGGCCCTCCTCGGAAGCTTGGGAACCTGTGAGCCCCTCAGCTCCTCGCCTCACTTTGCCTGTTTGAAAAAAGGAGTTGTTTGCGAGGAAGAGTTAAGGCTCAAAAGGTTCTAAACGAAGAGCGTGCGGCCTGACGCGGAGCGCAAAGAAGCGAGCAGTGAACTGAGTGTGGTGGGACTGAGACCAGAGGCGTCCGTATGCGGCGGCCGCTTCGCGCCCTATTAAAGCAATCTGTTATTTACGATAATCATTTTTGTGATTATTTTGGAGTGGCTGTGACTTGATGTCTGTGGTGCCCCAGGGCGTGCCCTTACTGGACGTAGATAGTTCAGGGTGCCCTTTGACGCCAGTGTCGGTCCAGTGGGTGCCAGTGCCGCGAAGGGAGCGTGGCGGGCGTGAATGCCCCCTCCTCCTGGGTTTGCCGCAGGTCCCGGCCTTTCCACCCTGCTTGATCCTGGCGGGTCTGCCACTTACTGAGGTCCCTACCGGTGCTCACGTTGTCCCGAGAGGCGGGACAAACGTCCGGCGCGTGGCGCGGAGTCTGCGAAAGCGCTCGGGGGCCTCCATCTTCTGCTCGGGAGTCCCCTCCCTGGGGCGGGAAGAGGAGTCGCAGATCTGCCCGAATCTTGCTCTACCCGCCTGGCCGCCTTCCTCGGTCTGGGGTGGGGGCAGGGGTGGCGGATGACTCAGGCCTGGGGCCGGGAGCCCTGTTTCCAAAGGCACCACCTCGCGCCTCTTTGGAAGTGGCGCGCTGTTGGGGCGCTCCCGTTGTTGCAGAGGCCTGGTCTGCGGTTTCATACGGGCGTGGACGCGTCCAGGGCTTCCAGGGAGTGAGTGAGTTTAGGCTCCCTAGGGGGCGGTAGAGGGGAACCCCCGACAACCTTCCATCCTCTTCTCCAGGCGGCTGCGAGGCCTCCGGGGTTCCAGAGGGGTCCCCTTCTGCGGGCGCCGGCTGTCTTGAGCGCGGCCACGCAGTCCGCGTCTTCACGTGGGCAAGGGGCGGGGACGTTGGAGGGAGGCTGTCTTGGATGCTGGAGCCTTCGGTTCCCGGCTCTCTGCTGAGTAGAAAAGTTGAAGTCAAGGAAGGGTTGAGGCTTCCTCACAAGGGCGCGCGCGTGCCTGGGTGCCGGCCCAGAAGCCGAGAGTGTGTGTATTCGGAAAGGGTCTCCCGTGCCGAGAAGACAGAGGATTTGTTCTAGCTGCCTTCCGTACAGAGGGCGCGGAGGTTGCGCTCCAGTTCGAACGCTTACCCATTGGAAAGGGGGCAGCGCCGGGTTCCAGGAAAGCTCCTTGGGAATGAATGGCCTTTGCCAAGCGGTTCCGGATCCTCTGGGTCCTTTGGGCCCACGGAACGGTGCTGCGCGAGCCCTCAGTGCCCATCGGCTCCCTTCGCCTCCTGCGTAGACGCTCCCAGGCGGGAGGCATATCCGTTCCTCCGGGCGGCTTTGGCTAGTGTTGCTGTGGGAAAGGAGAGCCAGGGCCTGGGATGGGGGATGAGCACCTTCTTGCCCATTCCGGGCCCCAGCGTGCAGGAGGTAAACTTGCCAGCACAGACGAGACAACTTGTTCAAGCTGCACCTCAGGCCGGGTCAGAGAATAAAACCGAGGGCTAGAAGGCCCAGAATGACGGACAGCCCAGCGGCACCCGGCAGGGAGTCCCAGGCGCCCGAAGGAGGCGCCGCACCCTTCCTCTGGCGAGTCTAGGACCCATCTTCCTGGACCTGTGCTGTGGAGTGCCTGCGGGCCTGGGTCTAATTTCTGCTTCTGGCAGGTGTCCCCCTCCCCCGCGGCTAATACCAAGAGCGCTGCTTCTGCGGTAACTTATTTTACCCCCAGAAGCCTGTTTTGGGACCGAAGTGTCAGGGTCCTGTTGTGTCTTTATGCACTGTTCTCCTTAGTGCAAAGCCCTGCAGATATGCTTGGCCGAAAAGTCTCAGTGGTTTCAACTTCCAGACTCTGTTCTCGCGTCCGGTCGGAAAATCACCTGGGATTTGGCTGCTGTCTAAGGCCGGGGGAAAGTTTCCTTTGGAGGACGCCTATTATTATTATTTTCGTTTAGGCCCACCTGGGTCTAAATAAATGCTAAAGTTCAAACGAACCCGAGAAGGAACAGCGAGGCAGTGGATGCCGCCATTCTGTGGATGGGAGAGTCATGTCTACTCCAGGTGCGGACACCGTACTGATAGGCATTGATTATTGCAAAATCGTATTCAGTATCAAATAGAAATAGTCCTCTCCTCTAATCCCCACGGAATGTTTAAATCCAGTCCAGGGAGCCAGTTGGGGCGTCCCAACAAATACGCCCTCGAGAATTAGCGATGTTCCCCTTACAATGAAAGTCAATTGCTGCATAATAACTGGGCCAAAGAATTTCGTTAGTTTAAATTTTAAAAATTAATATTGCACTTTGCTTTCAAGTTTGGGTGGCAAGTACCTAAGGGGAGAGGGAAGCAGCGTTTGTGCGGAAGAAAGTTTCGTTTTCTGCCTCAACATGTGGGACCTGGGTGTCTACCTCTCCAGTCGAGAGCTCTCTGCACGCTCTCTCCCCACTTCCTGCACCTCCTCACCCCCACCTTACCCGTGGCGCTCGAGTTTTATTCCTGCCCGGCGTTTCTTTCCCAGGGTGAGTAGAGGCTTCTGAGTGACCGGCCCGCCAGAGGCAGCTGCCGAGCCGGCGTTCCGCAGGGCAGGGCAGGGCAGGGCCGGGCCGCTGGGCTGGTCCAGTGCGCGCGGGTTCCCCCCGGCCTCAGCCAGTCGCGGGAGATGCCACTTCGGGCGACAGCGGCGAGACGCCGCTGTCCGCAACTCCTGGGGGGGTAGGACCGTCTGCTGCCTCTGCGGCCCTTGGGGCAGACTCCCCAGGAGTCCCTTCGTCTCTCCTCCCGGCCGGGGGCCGGGACCGCGCTGTGCCCACGGAGGGAACTGGGCGTCTCTGGCGCACTAGGGCTCCAGCTGCATGATCCCAGCTCAGACCTTAAGCCTCAGTGGGGTGTATGTGGGATGGGATGTGTTTTTAGGAGATGAGGAGACCTCAGTTGTTGAGTCGCTCCCCAAATGCGCAGTTTCTTAACTCCAGGTGACATCTGTCTTTTGGAGGAACGAGTGAAGGCCGATTAGGCGAAAGAGGGGTGGGTTTCAGTATTTGGATCCCTTCCCCCAGCTCTGCCAATCTCAGGTGTGTTTACGGTGGAAGTGACAGAAGGAAGGCGCGTCGGGGGACCCAGGCCTCGCAGGTCTTCGGCTGTCAACGAGGCACCGCCCATTGACTCCGCTCTTCGTCCCTCACAGCGTGGGGCTCGGCGCCGCGCCAGGCCCGGGTGCCGGGCGGAGCTAGGCTGGGACTGGCTGGGGGCCGCCCCGCCCAGCGCCTGGGCCTCCGCGCCGGCCCCCGGGGAGGAGTTATGATAATTTCCTTCTCATTAAGGCGCTCGGGTCCCCCGGCTATCGCTAGGACACACAGTTCGGGCGCGGCTTTCCCCGTCCACGGCAGCGGTCTTGACACCCGCGGCGGCAGCATCTACGCTCGCAGAGCCGCCGATGCGCGTCTAGTGACCCGGACAGCAAGGCCTGCGCGCGGCGGGGGCGGCGGCAGACGCCTGGTCACCGTGACCCCGATTTTGGATTTACCGCTTGGGGGCTGGGGGGAGCCTGGATTTAACTGGCGACTGTTTTGGGGGACGCCGGACGCCATGTTGTGGAAAATAACCGATAATGTCAAGTACGAAGAGGACTGCGAGGTGAGCTGGGGCTCCGGGGTGCAGCCCCGCCCCGCCGAGGACAGTCCGGGAGACAGGGCCCACTGGACCGAGGTCGGGGACGAGGGCACAGGAGCCCTGGCCTCTCGGTGGGACAGGATCCACTTCTCCGGACACCCCTTAGTCCATTTCTGCGGGACCCCTTTCCTGTATAGGGCCTTTTCCTAAATAGCCTCCCCTCGGGAACGAGGCGTTGAAAGAGAATGGCAAATCCCACCCACACAGCTTACCGGGCGCTTTCCTAAGCGGCAAACAGCCCTGCTTCCCGTTTTCTCGGAAAAGTGCCCCGTCTGCAATCCTCAGACGTGGCCTTTACCCACGAAGTCTCCGTCCAAAGGGGTCAGATGAGGCTACCTGCCAGCGACACCTTGGCGAACACTCCTCCAAGGCCGGCTTGTCACCTGCCCCGCTACCTCCGCGGGGAAGCACGAAAACAACCGAAGTTTGGCTTTCAAAAGAAGTGGGGGCTGGGGAGTGGGGGGGGGTGTCCGAGGCCAGATGGGGCCGTAAGCGCTCGCGAGTGCTCCAGCCTGTCGGACAGGTTGAGCTAGAGTTTCGGAGAGTGGGAGGGAGGGAGGCGGCGAGCGGGAAGAGGAAGAAGACGCAGGCAGCGCTAGGCGAGCTCCGGGGCGCTGGGAGCGCGGAGCCCGGGCCACGGACTCGCGGGAGTTCACTGCGCCTCCGGGCCCTGGAGGGGCTGCCACTGCCCGCAGGCCCGGGCGCTTCCGCCAGGAGGCGACAGCGCCATGTTCCTCCAGGTTCCCGGCGCCCCGAGACCCCTGGGCAGATGGGGACACATCCTTTAGAAACTAAGTCGGGCCGCCCACGGGCGAGGGAACGTGCGCGGGCAAGGCTGCCCAATTTCCAGGGTCCTTCTTGCCCCCTCTGCGTCCCGACGTGCGAGAAGACTGCCCTTGGCAGTGCAGGGCGCCCCCACTTATTACTCCCCTCGGCTGGGCCAGGCCAGCAGGGAGGGCCGCCCTGTGCGCGCGCTCCCTCTTCACTCCCCCGGGCGGCGCAGGGTGGCGGGCCCTGCTTTGCGAGCGCCGCCCGCCCGGAGGTCTTTGTCCCGAGGGCGTGGAAGGGAGGGTCTCGGGGGCGGGGGAGGTGCGCATTTCCCGCGCCGCGCGCTCTATCAGCGCCTGCCGCGCTGCCACCTCCAGCAGTCACTGCGCCATGGGCGGGCTCCACGAGATCGCTCTGCACCGGGCGTCCGGCTCCTTCGCCCGGGGCTCTGGCTCCTTCGCCCCAGGCTCCGGCCCCGGGCTTTTCTGGCCCAAGACCCGGGGTTCGGACTTGGCGCCTCCGAGCGCCTCGGGCTTCTCAGCAGCGCCTAGACCTTCGCCGCCGGGCTTTGAGAACTCGTTCCCCCAGGTCTTTCACCAGACTCTCCTCCCTTCGCGCACTCTTTGCTTACAACGAAATCCTCGGGGCGCATTGCCCCCGGGTACCTTCCGACCCTGGGCAAGCCCCCGGGGCCCGGTGGGGTTGGTCCCCTGGGGCCCTCCGCGCAGCCCGGCGATGCCGGCCAGTTCGCAGTAGCGGGGTTTCGCACTAACGGGGTCTCCTGTTTTTTTTTTTCCCTCCAGGATCGCCACGACGGGAGCAGCAATGGGAATCCGCGAGTCCCCCACCTCTCCTCCGCCGGGCAGCACCTCTACAGCCCCGCGCCACCCCTCTCCCACACTGGAGTCGCCGAATATCAGCCGCCACCCTACTTTCCCCCTCCCTACCAGCAGCTGGCCTACTCCCAGTCGGCCGACCCCTACTCGCATCTGGGGGAAGCGTACGCCGCCGCCATCAACCCCCTGCACCAGCCGGCGCCCACAGGCAGCCAGCAGCAGGCCTGGCCCGGCCGCCAGAGCCAGGAGGGAGCGGGGCTGCCCTCGCACCACGGGCGCCCGGCCGGCCTGCTGCCCCACCTCTCCGGGCTGGAGGCGGGCGCGGTGAGCGCCCGCAGGGATGCCTACCGCCGCTCCGACCTGCTGCTGCCCCACGCACACGCCCTGGATGCCGCGGGCCTGGCCGAGAACCTGGGGCTCCACGACATGCCTCACCAGATGGACGAGGTGCAGGTGAGCGGCGCTGCGGCTCCTGCCCGGACCTGTTCGCCCTACGGCCTTCTGCCCCCACCCCGCACTCCTCTAGGCTCCCCCGAACTTAAGGGAATTTTGTCCTCTCTCCCCCAGAATGTCGACGACCAGCACCTGTTGCTGCACGATCAGACAGTCATTCGCAAAGGTAAATAGCAAGGTGACATCGTCTTCCTCTGGTCACACGATCTGGGCTTGTGAAGTTGACTGGCAAGTTTGGGGGCAAGTTTGGTGGCCAGCGTGGGACATTTGTGGTAGAAGGGACTGAAGGGGATTCATGGAAGCTAGATTTTAGGAGTGACAGAAGGAGATTTCTCTCCGACCTCCTAGGAACTGTCTCTTCATCTCCGGAGTTGTTACTGCCTTGTTTTTTTTCTTGGAAAAATGTTCTTGAATTCCAGTAGGTGTTTCACAATGTGAGAGAAAGTCTTCCAGAGCGAGTGAACACTGATTTAATTTGAAAAACAGCAACAAAAAAGTCACAGGCACACCTTCGTTGAGTGGTTGGTTCTGTAACAATTTTAATTGTTGAATAAGTTGTGATTTTATTTTTGATTTCAAACACGTGTATGGAAAACCTCCTTAACTCTGACCTGCAAGAAAAGTTTTGAAGCAATTTTGCCTACCAAATGAATACCTCTAAAAGGAACAGAGCTTGTTTGGAACGATCTGTCCGAGGGAGGGTTTTGCAGGATGGGAGAGGAGGGGATTTGGAAAATTGGATTACTTGGTGAGTGAGTGGTATATGAAATTAAGTTACTTAACTGACAGGATTACCAGGATTACCATTTTGACTGTTTTGGGAAATAGAGTAGGCCTAAATTGAAGGTGGTTTCAGTCTGTTACTTGAACTGCTTAAATGGATTGAGGATGGAGGAAAAATGGGTTTTAAAGAAAAACTCAGAAAAGACTACAAATTTTCAGTAAACTTAGAGCGTATTAGTTTGGATGATTAAATTTACTGTGATAACTGCACTGAAAAATTTTGGCAAAGAATCTTAATGTGTCCTATGAGTTTGGTTGTTCTTGAGCGGGGAAAAAACTCACCGTTTATTTAGTATTGAAGCAGTCTTCTGAAAACAAATGTTCTAATTAAATAGTTTTCAGCAGCTGCTAGGAAAAAAAAAAAAAAAAGAAAGAAACCTTCCAAGCTTTGGATCTTCACTAATTAACTTCCCAAGGTGTTAACTTGTGAATTTCAGATTAGATTTGTCTCTGAAGTAGGGGGCTTTTTAAAAAAGTCAGCCATGGCCAGGTGCAGTGGCTGACACCTCTAATCCCAGCACTTTGGGAGGCCAAGGCGGGCAGATCACTTGAGGTCAGGAGTTTGAGACCAGCCTGGCTAACATGGTGAAACCCCATCTCTACTAAAAATACAAAAAATTAGCTGGATGTAGTGGTGGGCGCCTGCTGGAGAATCACGTGAGCCCGCAGGCTGAGGCTGCAGGGAGCAGCGATCACACCACTGCACTCCAGCCTGGGCCACAGACTGAGACTATTTTTTTTTTAAATAAAGTCGGCCTGCAGTTGATCGTGGGGTGTGCAACGATGCTTGTCTAAAGATCACTTTCAGCTTTGGTTAGTGGTTTTGAAAAGGTCTCTTTTGCTCAGAGAGAGCTCTTGTGACTGCCAGCTCTGACCTTCATTCACAGGTCCCATTTCCATGACCAAGAACCCTCTGAGCCTCCCCTGTCAGAAGGAGCTGGTGGGGGCCGTAATGAACCCCACCGAGGTCTTCTGCTCAGTCCCTGGAAGATTGTCCCTCCTCAGCTCTACGTCTAAATACAAAGTGACAGTGGCTGAAGTACAGAGGCGACTGTCCCCACCTGAATGCTTAAATGCCTCGTTACTGGGAGGTGTTCTCAGAAGGTACTTGGGGCACAATTCTAGGCATGGTGGTTGGGTAATTGAAGGTGAGTGTATCAGAGGCCCAGGAGGTATTTTTAACATTTATGTGACTTTATGCCTAACACTGAATTCTAATCGGGTTAGAGTTTTTAGTACGTTTCTTCTCCTTTAGAAAGTGCCAAATGTGGGAGGAAGTGCTAAAACGACACTCACAAATTCTCATTTGGTTAGAATTTGATCCCATGTATGAAGTGATAGCATCTGTATTGAGGGGAGGTGGGGGGAGCACCCTGGGTTTGTTCCCCAGGGAGTTTTTGTGGGGCTGTTGTAGTTTCACAAGTGAAAATTTATCTGGTCCCATACAATTTGAAATATTATGTGATGCAAAGTTTGATGCTAGGAAAGATTGATTTTGTATCTCACGGGGACTAATTAAAAGAGGACCCTGCTATCACTTTTCATTATGGTTCACGTGATGTAGATAGTCTTTGATGGATTTCAGCTTTGACAGCAGCACTTTAGGAGTTTAGAATTTTTAAAGTGTGTGGTTTTTTTTTTTTTGAGAGTAGCCAGAGTCAATTTTTCTTCTTCTTAGAGCCAAATCGAAAAATGGAGGCCGGTCCTTGCGGGAGAAGTTGGACAAGATTGGGTTGAATCTTCCGGCTGGGAGACGGAAAGCCGCTCATGTGACTCTCCTGACATCCTTAGTAGAAGGTCAGTGGGGTTTTGTTTTTGGTTTGTGATGTTTTTAATTTGTGCCTGTGTCTTTAATACTTCTTGCAGAAAAACTGGAAAACAACTCTTAAAATTTGGTTGCAAGTAGAGATGAAAGCAATTGGAATTGTTCTCTAAGTTTATTGGAATGAATCACAGTTAATTTTATCAAATAAGTTAACATTTAAGTATCTGGCTGCTCAGGTAGGCTCTTTTGTATTCCCCAGAGAATCAATGTTGGAAAGAAACTGGTTTTCCTAACCTAAGAAATCACACTCTAGGGGTGTCGGCATTTTCTGTTAAAGGAACCAGTTTTTTTGAAAGATAACAGCTGTTCATTTGGTACACCTTGAATAAAAGCTGGTTACTTACTGGTGAGCAGAAGTACTGCTTCTGTTTTTTGTAGCTGTGGGTTATTTTGTAGCTGGGGATTGTGGTCAGTGAAGAGAACCTCTTGTATACAATACGACTGGCCCGATTCACAATTCTATTCTTTCCTCCCATCCAAAGAAAAAAACTAATCGAACCCCTGGCCCATGCACAAGTTCCTCTCGCCAGTGCTAAGATAGTAGGACATAGCATTTCAGTTTCTTGAATGGGGGGCCTCTTTACCCCAACCTGGACAGTAGCCAAGAATGCAACACAACCTTTAAAAGGAGCTGAAGGGAAAGTAAAATAATTTTTTAAAAACAAAACAAAGCATGTTGTTACTGCTCCCAGGAAGAGTTGGACGCTGAGAGAGGCTTAGGGCTCTCACTATGGGCAGGGGAAGCCAAGGAGAAACGGGCTCCCCGTGGCAGTACCCTCTTTTGAAGACTCTCTTTCCTTGCTCTGATGGCGTGACTGTGGTGCTCAAAGAGACTTGGCAGAGTCTCTGCTTTACCTTTTACGAGTGCCTTTGGAGGTCAGGGCAAGGAGAAAGGAGCTGCCTGTCTGAGAACAGCTGTCCTGCCTGTAGAATCGGCGGTTCTGCTGGGGTTTCTTGCTAGCCAGGCAGGGTGATTGAATAAGAAAGTGTGCTCCAGAACAATGGCTCTCCAAGGCTGCTTCAGTCAACCCAGGGGGCCCCTCCACCATCTGGGTTTTTGCAAAGCTCACCAGTCCTGCACCCTGGAACCAGGGAAGGTACCTCTCTCGTGTGGGAGAAACTCTCTTGGTTGCCTCCCTTAGCTCTTCCACTGACTCGGACAGGGAAAAGGGTGCTCCAAGTTGGTTTTTAGGAAACACATCCCTCCCATCTTTTTTAAAAGAAACATTCTAGAGATCTGCCCCTTTAGTAAAAAGGCACTATTAAAAAAAAAAAAAGTAAGGTGTCACCGTTTTATAGAGAACAACAGACGTTGTCACCGTTTTATAGAGAAGTGACTAGTTTGCTTTTGTCAAACATGTTTATAGCCCTTAAATTTTCCTACTTCCCCAAAATGATACTACTTAATATAAAGAGAAAACATGGGTATGTTTGATTATCTGTTGAGCAGAGGACTGGTAAACATTTTTCAAGTTTACTCATCTCAGTGTCCTTGGGGCACTGGTTCCAGGTCCCATACCAAAACCTGAGGATGTTCAAAACGTTATATTTGTATATAACCTACACACATCCTTCCGTATAGTTTAAATCATCTCTACATCACTTACTTATAATACCTAATACTATGTAAATGCCATGTAAATAGTTGTTACATTGTATTGCTCAGGGAATAATGGCAAAAGTCTGTGTATGTTCAGTACAGACACAACCATTCATTATTTCCCCCGTGAATCTTTTCAATCTGAGTTTGGATGAATACAGGTTCGGAACCCACGGATACAGAGGGCTGACTTGACTGTGCAGTTACAAGTTTCAGGGTCTTTTCTGCTCACATTGTGTGATCTCCACCCTCGATTCCTGGGGTGGAGGACCTACTGAGAATCCCTAGAAAGTTCTACCTACCAGCTGAGTTGTCTGCCCTGTATATGATTTCATTCTTGCATGCAACGTGTGACTGGTAGACAATGAATACTAGAAAGAGAGAAAATGGGGGCTGGGGGCTGTGGCTTATGTCTGTAATCCCTGTCATGAGCCACTGGTTGAGACCAGGAGCTCAAGACCAGCCTGGCCAATGTGGCAAAACCCTGTATCTACTAAAAATACAACAATTAGCTGGGTATGGTGGTGCATATCTGTAATCCCAGCTATTCAGGGGCTGAGGCACGAGAATTGCTTGAGTTCCGGAGGTAGAGGTTGCAGTGAGCAGAGATCGGGCCACTGCACTCCAGCCTGGGCAACAGAGCAAGACTCCGTGTCAAATAAAAAAAAGAGAGGAAAAGGGCAGTTTGGCCTCAGTGACCACAGCCATCCTAAAAGCTGTTGCTGATTATTCTAGGTGAAGCTGTTCATTTGGCTAGGGACTTTGCCTATGTCTGTGAAGCCGAATTTCCTAGTAAACCAGTGGCAGAATATTTAACCAGACCTCATCTCGGAGGACGAAATGAGATGGCAGCTAGGAAGAACATGCTATTGGCGGCCCAGTAAGTATCTGAACTTGAATTTGATGATGACTCAATGCTCTAGACCTTGAGGTTGAGAAGATTCCCCCTCCACAGTCCCGATGGCTCAACAAATAAATATTCTAGAAATAAATTAGGGTGGAGCAAAAGAAAATGGCAAGGGAGCTTCTTTTACAAAGTCAAATACATTAACTTTTTGTATGATTTAGAAGAGTGCATGACTCAGCCATGAGTACTTTTGAGCTGCTTAGTTATTCAACTCAAAGTAGTTGAGCTGCCCTTTCATTATTGTGTTTGCATATCTTACAAAAATGTGTTGAAAACCCGATTTGTTTTGTCACAGCCAGTAAAGAGAGATTGTGTGCCTTTTACCTCCTAATAGCAAGACTTTTGTCTTTCAAATGTAAAGATCAGGGTGGATTTGTAGGAGATGTGGGCAAATTAACTGTCTCAAAAACGACTTAATGCAGCTGTGGATTTTCTCATAGAAACCAACAGTAAGTTGATTTTTAAATGATGGTAAATGAAGCAGAATTAGTCTAGCCAGGAAATGGGGTAAAATAGAGCGCAGTGAACCAGGCTGTGTCAGGAGTGAGAGTTTCAGGGGGATGCTTCCTTCTCCCAGTTCCTCACGGAATTTGTTTATTGGAACCAACCTGTACCAAGGTAAACTGTCCCTTAAGCTCATGGGTTGGAATCCAGGCCCCATTACTTTACCAGTCCTGGTGACCTTGGCCGGTTAGCTGGGGTTAAGTTAATCCTGTGTCTTTTCTAATTGCAGTGAGGATTAAATAAGATAGTGCTTTAAAACAGCTTAACTCAGAGCCTGGCGCAGAATAGCTGCTAAGCACAGCAGTTGGCAATTAGTATTAAATTCTCCTTCCTCGGGTTGAAGCAGTTGTGCTTGCCTCCCAGGCGCCAGCCTCGGGGTAGTTGGTTCTATGCTCTTGACCTTTAAGGAGCTAGATGGAACTCACCGAGTCAACTGACTGTCTTCACAGGCAACTGTGTAAAGAATTCACAGAACTTCTCAGCCAAGACCGGACACCCCATGGGACCAACAGGCTCGCCCCAGTCTTGGAGACGAACATACAGAACTGCTTGTCTCATTTCAGCCTGATTACCCACGGGTTTGGCAGCCAGGCCATCTGTGCCGCGGTGTCTGCCCTGCAGAACTACATCAAAGAAGCCCTGATTGTCATAGACAAATCCTGCATGAACCCTGGAGACCAGAGTCCAGCTGATTCTAACAAAACCCTGGAGAAAATGGAGAAGCACAGGAAATAAAATTGGGACGAAGAAAGGTTCGGAGAGTAGGGAAGGAACAGGACTGCAAAAATCCTTCTCCACCGCACAGACTGGGAACCCCTCTTGGCCTGGGGGAAGAGTTTGTTACCTACCTTACTATTTAAAGGGCCTTCACTGGTTCTGGATCACCCGCCCCTGGATTCCTTAGTTGTTTCTCTAGCGCTGAGCTATCTCCTAACTTTGGACCTATTATCAGAAGGTGACAAGTACTGGCTCTTTATTCATTAAGTTTTTTTTTTGAACCCCATTCTTTCCTTCTGAAAGTGGTGCTACAAGTTTTAGAATCTTTTAAATACATTCCCTGGGCCAACAGACCCACACACTTAGCCATTGAAATGTCAAATTGATGTGCTCTAGATCAACAGATCAACAATACCTTTTTTTTCAGTGTTAAGGTAATGGCTGGTTTTTGTGTCCGCTAAATATTTACCTTGAAAAAAAGAAAAGTGTGTATCTAGCTTCTTCGGAGATCAAGTCCTCTGGTAGGAGGCAAAGGTTCTATCTGCTTAGCAACTAGTTAATAGGTGGTATCTGACACACTCTAAACCCCGTGTTCAAAGGGGGCCTTCTGGTTTTAGGAATCTTGTAGAAATGAAGCCTGCTGATTGATTTTTTTTCTCCTTTTTTTTTTTTTTTTTTTTAACTTTGAAAGTTAACTCTTCAAATGGGAGACTCTTTGAAATGACATGTTCCTTTAAGGTACTGAAGCTTTATTTGCATATTTATTTCAAATGTTTCGAGTAAACTTGAAAAGGGTAGGCACGAAGCAATTTGTTGCTGCTTGTCACCCCCAAGTCCCCGTGGAGGTTCTGTATTTTAAGAAACAGTGCGTTGAGTGTACAGATTTTATTTATGCGTAATTTAATGGGGTCTGTAAATACTGGTGCACTTCTTACAACTTTTTTGAGACATGGGATCCAATTTTAATATTAACTTTTAATGGTGATGGGGTAATCTATAACACATCGTAAGGTTTTATTCATATATATACAGGGTATTAAGAATTAAGAGGATGCTGGGCTCTGTTCTTGGCTTGGAAGATTCTATTTAATTGAAACTCTCTGTTCAGAAAGCAATAACTTTGTCTCGTTCCTGTTGGGCTGAACCCTAAGGTGAGTGTGCAGTACAGTGTGTGTGGGTGAAATGGAGATTTGGAATCGAACTCTGCCTGTAAATGTTCCCCAAATAACTGTTGTGTGTATGATACGTGTATAATAAAAGTATTCTTGTTAGAATCTGAAAGTCTGGCTATAGGTTTTTTTTTTTGTTTTTTTGTTTTTTTAAAGTCTTTTGGGTGAATGGAATTAGGGCAGAGCTGATTTATGGCTTGGCTGTGGCTTAGTTAATGCCCTGAGCAGGCAAGTTTTGTGTGCTGTTGGGGAGGAACCTGAAGTTTCATTTTTTCTCCCTAGTGACAATGTTCAGCTACCCCAGGCCTTGCTGTCATCAGTGTCTCTCAACTGCAGATGGGATAGAATCATCCTCCCCACCCCGGAGGTGTTGGGAAATGTCTGAGGGACAGTTTATTGACATTAAGAAGGGCCAATGTTTTGGGAACAGTGTCTCATGGAAGACACTGTTGTATTGAGGACAGGTACACTGGCATACCGTACTCAGCATACTGTACAGTGGTCAAGAATGGAAGTGAAATGATTATGGGTGTTTTTTGGGCAGATGTTTCTTTTTTTTTTTTTTTTTAAGATGAAGTCTCGCTCTTGTCCCCCAGGCTGGAGTGCAGTGGCGTAATCTCGGCTCACTGCAACCTCCACCTCCCGGGTTCAAGCGATTGTCCTGCCTCAGCCTCCCGAGTAGCTGGGATTACAGGTGTGTACCACCACACCCGGCTAATTTTTGTATTTTAAGTAGAGACAGGGTTTCACCATGTTGGCCAGGCTGGTCTCGAACTCCTGACCTCAGGTGATCCGCTCGACTTGGCCTCCCAAAGTGCTGGGGTTACAGGCGTGAGCCACCGCACCGGGCTGGGCAGGTGTTTCTTAGGAGGACTTGGCATTCGGTCGAATGCAAGCAGTGGAAGTGTAGCATGCCAGTGTTTTCCATTCATCTGAGTTCTCTTTGGAAATGAGATCGTGCTCATCCACCCAAGACAACCTCTTCATTTCGTCTGCCTGCAGGGGAAACCAGAGATTGAGTCTTTGTGCTACTCCGGGAGCAGAGGAGTCTGGCAGGGGTTATGTACTTGCTGGATGTTTGTGATGCACACTGCGGGTACTTGATCTTGAGTTGAAGCAGCCTGGCATCTCCTCCAGGAAGTGATGTGTTTAGAGTTTGCCATGTGTGGCCTGGCTTCAAAGGGAACTGGGAGCCATAGGATTTTCCCCATTGGATAAGACCATTGCTTCAATGCCAGTTTTATAATCTTTAATTCATAATTCTCTACCAAATGCCCAACGATTCCTGACTTAATGTTGGCATTGGATGTTATTAAGTAACTTACACTCTGCCAACCCAATGCTTTGCTCTTGGCATCGTGTCCTTGGCCACCAAGCATTCCCATTAAGTTGGATTTATCTGGTTGATATGACAGGATCACAATTGCTTTGCTTTGGAGCGGTGAAAAGAGATCTTAGGTTGGCAGTTATCTCTCAATCAAGGCTTGAAATGTTGAGTGTTAAGAGGAAGTTATGGGGGCAAAGGGCTGAAGGAAAAAGGGCTATTCTGTTATCAGCATCTTAACTTGCTTTTGGACCAGAGTCTGGCTTTTAGGAGCTGTGCCGAATTGCAACGCAGTCAGTGTTCTGGAAACGCCCCAAAGTCAACCAAGGATCGAAGGGAATCACAAGCAGTGCTTCTTTTTTTTTTTTTTTTGAGATGGAGTCTGTTGCCCAGGCTGGAGTGCAGTGGCTCGATCTCGGCTCACTGCAAGCTCTGCCTCCCAGGTTCATGCCATTCTCCTGCTTCAGCCTCCTGAGTAGCTGGGACTACAGGCGCCCGCCACCACGCCCGGCTAATTTTTTTTGTATTTTTAGTAGAGACAGGGTTTCACCCTGTTAGCCAGGATGGTCTCGATCTCCTGACCTCATGATCCACCTGCCTCAGCCTCCCAAAGTGCTGGGATTACAGGCATGAGCCACCACGCCCACCCAAGCAGTGCTTCTTACTTGCTGGGTTCTTTCTCCGCATCCCCACTGGAAGTCTGGGGACTGCCACTGAGCTCTTGAGTCTGATGCACGATAATGAGTTTTTCTTTCCAACACCTGAGCTGATGCTGTAGCCAAAAACCAGGTCCCCTCAAGAGGATCCTACTGAAACATTAGCTCCCTTGCCGAATTTTTTTTTTTTTTTGAGATGGAGTCTCGCTCTCTTGCCCAGGCTGGAGTGCAATGGCATGATCTCAGCTCACTACAAGCTCCGCCTCCCGGGCTCACGCCATTCTCCTGCCTCAGCCTCCCAAGTCGCCCACCACCACACCCAGCTAATTTTTTGTATTTTTTGATAGAGGCGGGGTTTCACCATGTTAGCCCGGATGGTCTCGATCTCCTGACCTTGTGATCCACCTGCCTCGGCCTCCCAAAGTACTGGGATTACAGGCGTGAGCCACCGCGCCCAGCCCTCCCTTGCAGATTTTTCTGGAAACTCTTGCTTACTTGTGAAAGAAGGGTGCAGTGCCCTTTGGCATTAGGTTGGTGGACCCTCGCTTCTCGTGGCCCAGGGTGGGTTTTGTTTCAAGCCCCAGGTAGTGGGAATCACCTTCCCTTTTCCCCCCGACCTGTGCTGTTGTGGCACACTGGCTGTGGAGGCACATGATATCACTGATGTCTTGGCCCTCTGACAGAAGAAATGAAGATACGCTTCCTTTTCTTCCCTGGTTGCACTGAAAAGAAACCCCATCAGTTGTCTGAAGGTATATACTGCCTAGAATTCCACTTATGTGAGAGACTCTGTCGGCGGGATTGCCCATCTGTTGACTGGGTACTTTGGCCATCTGGGTACCTGGCACTTGGAAGGTGCCCTGGGCCCTGCAGAGAGGGGCACCTATAGATTTCCTGAAAGGGCAGAGAGAGTTTTCAATAGCAGTTCTTGGCTGTTTTACCTTCCATGTGTGCACAATTTAAGTTGTGGGTTAGAAAAGGGATGACTGGTCTGTTTCTCATTGAAATGATTCCATGCAATGGCCGTCATTCTTTTCTTTTTGGGGGTCTAGTGTCGGTAAGCTCTGAGACCAAAGGTTCTTATATTTGATGTTAAAAAACAAAACAAGGTAGGGTCATGGGTGGGTGAGAAACAAAGAGAAACTTCTCTGATGATTTGGCAGTGGTTGGGTTTCTGGAGCCCATCGAGATTCCCTGGGGAAATGTTGGCTGCTGTGCATTATTAAGGAGGTTGCTGTTATTTCCGAGGACTTCTGAGTGTTTTCCAGTCTTTTCCTTTTGCAAGTTGGTAGGGGGTGTCATGGAGTGGCAGTTAATTTGCCTTCCTTAGCAAGTAGGTGAAGAACCCGGAAGCAGCTGCTGTTGCCACAAAGGGGAAGAACAGCCCTGAGATTCTTTTGCTTGTGTTTGACAGGTGATGGAGTGAAGCCCTTAGCAAAGTCCTCCCTGGCCAGGTGAGCTCAGTGGGCAGTACGAGTTTTCCCCTTGTTTAGAGATAAAGGGTTTGCTTTTGGCATTTTGATGTTGCAACACTTGGATACGCTCTTCCCAGGAGTAGATCTTGCTCTTGGATGATAATGGTAATTTTTTTTTTTTTTTTTTTTTCCCCCCTGAGATGGAGTTTCACCCTTGTTGCCCAGGCTAGAGTGCAATGGCACAATCTTGGCTCACTGCAACCTCTGCCTCCCGGGTTCAAGCGATTCTCCTGCCTCAGCCTCCCAAGTAGCTGGGATTACAGACATGCATCACCATGCCTAGCTAATTTTTGTATTTTTAGTAGAGACAGGGTTTCACCATGTTCATCAGGCTGGTCTTGAACTCCTGACCTCAGGTGGTCTGCCCTTCTTGGCCTCCCAAAGTGTTGGGATTACAGATGAGCCACTGCGTCCAGCTGATAATGGTAATTGTTGGCTTAACTTTTTCAGATCTCAGTATACCGTGGGTTTCTCTTCCATATTAGTAGTCCTCATTTGCTTTTCTGAAATCTACAGGTCACCACCCTGGGAGTCTCGATGAGGCTTGGAGCCATCAAAACCTCACCCCTCCCAGGTTTGCCAATACAGACTGCTATCATGCGCAAGGTTCATATTGATACAAGGCAGATCATACCTTGAAGGTCTCTGTCCGCTAGTAACATGATCTTCTGCAGAAACAAACTTGACCTTAGGCTTTACAAAAAGTAACTCTTACGTTAGGGCCCATAGTTGCATGGAACGCTCAATTATTTTTGGCACAGACATAAACGCTGTAATTTCCTGGCTTCTTTTGGATAACATCTAGATGGGGGAAATGGGTAGAAGAAAAGCATGGAAACCAAATAGAATTGAAAGGCATAATTCCAGGGTCCTGTCCAAGGAATGTTTACGAGGTCAAATCTGTGTGTGTGTGTTTTAAGACACATGTGGTGTTACCGTGGCTTCTCAGCATTTTCCAGGAAGATCTTGGCCTTCAGGAGTGACACTCCCTAAGAGAATGTGAACGTGGGTGAGTTGAAGAGGACACCTTGGCATCTGGCCTTTGCTGAGACTGGAAAGCATTTGGGACTTCATAGTTGTTGCGGGTTGAATGCTGCCCCCAAAAGATTTGTTCAAGTCCTAAATTTCCAGTACCTCAGAATGTGACCTTATTTGGAAACAGGGTTGGTGCAGGTAATTTAAGCCAAGGTCATACTGGAGTAGGGTAGGCCTTAATCCAGTAAGACATGTTCATATAAGAAGAGAATAAGAGCCTGGGTGCGGTGGCTCACGCCTGTAATTCCAGCAATTTAGGAGGCCGAGGTGGGCGTATCACCTGAGGTCAGGAGTTCAAGACCAACCCAGCTAACATGGTGAAACCCCGTTTCTACTCAAAATACAAAAATTAGCTGGGCGTGATGGTGAATGCCTAATCCTAGCTACTTGGGAGGCTGAGGTGGGAGAATCACTTGAACCCGGGAGGTGGAGGTTGCAGTGAGCTGAGATTGTGCCATTGCACTCCAGCCTGGGTGACAGAGTGAGACTCCATCAGAAGAAGATGCTGGGCGTGGTGGCTCACGCCTTTAATCGCAGCACTTTGGGAGGCTGAGGTGGGCGGATCACCTGAGGTGGGGAGTTCTTTCAGACAGCCTGACCAGCATGGAGAAACCCTGTCTCTACTAAAAATACAAAATTAGCTGGGCGTGGTGGTGCATGCCTGTAATCCCAGCTACTCGGGAGGCTGAGGCAGGAGAATCACTTGAACCCGGGAGGCGGAGGTTGTGTGAAGATCGTGCCATTGCACTTGCCATTGCACTCCAGCCTGGGCAACAAGAGTGAAATTCCAACTCAAAAAAAAAAAAAAAAATAAGCCGGGCGCGGCGGCTCACGACTGTAATCCCAGCACTTTGGGAGGCTGAGGCGGGCGGATCACGAGGTCAGGAGATCAAGATTATCTTGGCTAACGCAGTGAAACCCCGTCTCTACTAAAAATACAAAAAATTAGCCGGGAGTGGTGGCGGGTGCCTGTAGTCCCAGCTACTTGGGAGGCTGAGGCAGGAGAATGGCGTGAACCCGGGAGGCGGAGCTTGCAGTGAACTGAAATTGCGCAACTGCACTCCAGCCTGGGCAACAGAGCGAGACTCCATCTCAAAAAAAAAAAAAAAAAAAAAAGACACAGATGGGATAATGCTATGTGACAGGCGAAGTGGAGAGTGGAGGGATGCAGCTAAAAACCACAGAACATTAAGGATTGCCAGCTACCACCAGAAGCTGGAAGAAGCAAGGAAGGACTCGCCCCTTCAGATTTCAGAAGGAGCATGGCCCTGCTGAGATTCGGATTTTGGATTTCTAGTCTCTAGAGCTGTGAGACAATAAATCCATATCTGCCTTTTTAATGAGACACGGTCTTGCTGTGTCACCCCGGCTGGAGTACAGAAGTATAATCCTAGCTCAATGTAGCCTTGACCTCCCAGGCTCAAGGGATCCTCCCGCTTCAGCCTCCCAAGTAGCTGGGACCACAAGTGTGCACCACCATGCCTGGCTAATTTTAAAATTTTGTGTACAGACAGCATTTCTCCATATTGCTCAGGCTGGTTTTGAACTCCTGGGCTCAAGTGATCCACCTGCCTCTGCCTCCCAAGGTTCTGGGATTACAGGCGTGAGCCACCGCGCCCGGTCTGCTTGTTTCTTTTAACAGGGTTCTTCAAGGTATCCCCTCCAAACAGTGACTGCTAAACCTATCAGGTCACCAGAAGTGTGTGGAAGGATTAATATTGATGCCCTTGTGTGGCCTTTGACTTACTGAATCAGGAACTCTGGGTTTAGGATTAAGGAATCTGTATTTTATGAAAAACAGACTTGGTGATCTTGACCATGAGCTGAGTTTAGGGACCACTGCCTTCCATCTTCTAGTTCAAAAATGTTATTGCATCACATCCATTCTGGAGAGGGGTGTAACTTGCTCTGTGTCCCCAGCATCTTCTCCAGGGGATGTCCTCTTACTCTTGGGCTCCTACTGCACCCAGTGGACACCAAGCAGTTGGGACACTTTGTGGTTCAAGGCCAGCCTGGGGAAGATAGGGAGACTGTCTCTACTAAAAGATAAAAATGAAAAAAATTAGGGTTGGTAGTGCTTGCCTGTAGCCCTAGCTACTTAGGAGGCTGAGGTGAAAGGAGCCCTTGAGCCCAGGAGGTTGAGGCTGCACTGAGCTGTGATGGTGCCACTGCACTCCAGCCTGGGTAACAGCGAGACCCTATCCCAAAAACAAACCGTCTGGGCCGGCTCACGCCTGTAATCCCAGCACTTTGGGAGGCCGAGGCGGGCGGATCACGAGGTCAGGAGATCGAGACCGTCCTGGCTAACACAGTGAAACCCCGTCTCTACTAAAAAAAAAAAAAAAAAAAAAAAATACAAAAAATTAGCCAGGCGTTGTGGCGGGTGCCTGTAGTCCCAGCTACTCAGGAGGCTGAGGCAAGAGAATGGCCTGAACCCAGGAGGCGGAGCTTGCTTCAGCCTGGGTGACAGAGCGAGATTCTGTCTCAAAAAAAACGAAACAAAAAGCAAAAACAAAAACAAAAAAAACAGTCTGGCTTCTTCAGTATACCCTAAGCTCATGAGGGTCGGGACCATGTCTGTCTTGTGCTTTAGGGTCTCCATACACTAACTAGCTCAATGCCCAGTAAACACCCACATTGAATCATCGGCTGAGCTGGGGCTATGGGGTGGGGTCTATGAGCAGTTCATTTTCCAGAACCTCTTCAGGGCTCAGGGCCGTGTGTGGATCTGGGGCCGACCCACCGGAAGGAATTTCACCTCGGCCTCTCCAAGTGCTGGGATTACAGGCCTTAACTCCCACACCCTGCCCCTTCATGTATTTTTAGGCTGCTATCCTGCTTCCTTCAAACCTCCCATCTTTTCCAAACTTAGGATCTCCAGGTCTTTCAGTGAGTCCCTCTGTGCCTTGGTTTCTAGAATCTGTTCCTCTTAACAAATGGTTGGAGAAAATAAATGTTCCACATGGGAACACACACACAAACTTGAGCCAAAGCCGGAAGATGAGAGGGCATGCAGTGCAGATACTTAGGGAGGGAATCTCAAAGAGGGAGCAGCATGTGTAAAGGCCCTGAGATGGGGTGTGCTGGGTATTTTCATGGGAGAGCAGAGAGGGCCCTTTGGCTGGAGTGGGGAGGGTGGGATGAAGAGCAGATGTGGGGAGCACGCAGACTCCAGATCTTACCCCCAGGGACATGGGGAAGCCAGTGGGGTTTGGGCCACAGACACATCCAAATCTTGTGTTTTGAAGGGAGCACTCAGCTGCTGGATGCTGAATAGACTGGGTTGTGTGTGTGTAATTCCAGTTCCGTCCATTTCTCTCAAGCACTGAGCACAACTTTCTCTGTACTTCTTCACTTTGGAGGGGCAAGGAGGGGTGAAGTCTTGCTGGTTGTGTTTCCGTTTATTCAACAAATGTTTGTTGAATACCTCCTCGAGGCTGGGCTCTGTGCTAAGCATGGGGGCATAGATGTGAACTGGGTAGAGTCTGGCCCTGCTGGCAGAGAGCTTGGTCTAGTGGTGGAGCCAGATGATAAAGAGCATTTTATTTTATTTTATTTATTGAGATGGGGTCTCGCTCTGTTGCCCAGGCTAGAGTGCAATGGCATGATCTTAGCTCACTGCAACCTCTGCCTCCAGGGTTCAAGTGATTCTCCTGCCTCAGCTTCCCGAGTAGCTGGGATTAAAGGCGCCTGCCACCATGACCGGCTAATATTTTGTATTTTTGGTAGAGACGGGGTTTCACCATGTTGGCCAGGATGGGTCTCGATCTCTTTACCTCAGGTGATCCACCTGCCTTGGCCTCCCAAAGTGCTGGGATTACAGGCATGAGCCACTGTGCCTGGCCCCCAAAGAGTGTTTTAGATAGCAGTAGTGCTTGGGAGAAAATAAAACAGGTAGTGACCGGGGCAGCTCATTTCAGACAGGTGCAGTCATGGCAGCTTCGTGGAAGAGGTGACATCTGAGCTGAGCCTTGACTGATGCAAAGGTCTGCCTGAACCTACTGTGTGTGTGCTTTTTAGCCAAATTCCCATTGACCTATGAAGATTATACATCTAAACCCCAGGGGTTACCTCAGCCCTCCTGTTGGAACAGCTACAGTTTCACCTCCCCCGTCCAAGTCATGCTGGTACCCAGGAAGGCAAGAGGGAATTGAGGCTGTGTGACACCTGGACCTAACACCTTTGGGGCTGTTATGAGACCACATTACAAGATCCCTTATGTTAAACCCTGCCTAGGTCAGTGACATGGAACCGATGTTCATTTAGGTTTCTTGAGACAGGGTCTTGTTCTGTCGCTGAAACTGGAGTGCCATGGTGCAATCTTGGCTCACTGCAGCCTCAACCTCCTGGGCACAAGTGATCCTCCTGCCTCATCCTCCTGAGTAGCTGGGACTACAGGCATGCACCGCTACATCTGGGCTAATTTTGCTTATTTTTTATAGATGAGATTTCACTAGGTTTTCCAGGCTGGTCTTCACCTCCTGGGCTCAAGTCATCCTCCCGCCTTGACCTCCCAAAGTGTTGAGATTACAGGCATGAGGCACCGCACCCGACTCCATTAGGTTTTTAAAGCTTTTTGTAGAAAGTGATGCTGAAAGAAAGAAGTGGGTATTCCATGTCCTGGTACCTCTGGCTGCCAGAGGGAAGGAATGAGAGCTATTTCTTGCCATCTTCCTGTGCTGTCTTTGGTAGTTCTCTACCAGGGACAAGTCTTTCCCTCAGTATCTGATGCGATGGGATGCCTGTGGCCACTGTGATGTGGGGATCAGCTGCTAGAGTAGGTCCTGCTGCACATCAGGACTCATGCTACTTGTGACTCGTGGTCCCCAAGGAACCTGCTTCCTTAGGGAAGATGAGGATTTGATATGACAATAATGATAATCATTATCATCATCATACCATAATAGCTTCCATCAACAGAGAATTTACTGTGTGTCAAGAGTTTTGTTTTATTTTTTGAAAAAAAAATTGTAGGTATTACTGGCTGGACATGGTGGCTCACACCTGTAATCCCAGCACTTTGGGAGGCTGAGGTGGAGTTCAGGCCTCCTCACTTGAGTCTAGGAGTTCAAGACCAGCCTGGGCAACATAACAAGACCCCATCTCTACAAAAAATTAAAAAGTTAACTTGGCATGGTGGCGCCTGCCTGTAGTCCCAGCTACTTCGGAGGCTGAGGGGGGAGGATGGCTTGAGCCCGGGAGTTGAGGTTTCAGTGAGTTATGATCGTGCCACTGCATTCCAGTTTGTGTGACAGAGATTGACCCTGTCTCTAAAATAAATAAAATAAAAATTAAAAATTGTAGGTATTATGTTCTCAGGGTTCCAAATTCACAAGAAACCAGTGAAAAGTCTTCCACTGCCCCAGCATCCTAGCTGCATTCTCCCGAGGCAATCACTGTTTCTGGTTCCTTGTGTCTCCTCTCAGAGACATTTTATGAAAATGTAACATATGTATTTTTCTTTTTTTTTCCCACAAATGGTAGCATATGGTATATATTTTACACTGTGCTTTTTTTTTGGGAGGGGACAGGGTCTCTCTCTCACTCTGTCGCCTAGGCTGGCATGCGGTGGTACAATCTCTGCTCACTGCAACCTCCACCTCCCAGGCTCAAACGATCCTCCGACCTCAGCTTCCCGAGAAGCTGGGACTACAGGCAAGTGCCACCACGCCCAGCTAACTATTTTATGTTTTGTAGAGATGGGGTTTCTCCATGTTGCCTGGGCTACTCTTGAACTCCTGAGCTCACAGCCTCCCAAAGTGCTGGGATTAAAGGCATGAGCCACCGTACGCCTGGCCTACACTGTGCTTTTTTACTCAATGTATTTTTAAAAATCATTTTAGGAGCTTTAAAAAAGTCAGTGATGGCCAGGCGCGGTGGCTCCTGCCTGTAATTCTAGCACGTTGGGAGGTGGAGGCAGGCACATTGCCTGAGCTGGGGAGTTTGAGACCAGCCTGGGCAACGAGGAGAAACCCTGTCTCTACTAAAATACAAAAAGTTAGCCGGGCGTGGTGGCAGGTGCCTGTAGTCCCAGCTACTTAGGAGACTGAGGCAGGAGAATCGCTTGAACCCGGGAGGTGGAGGTTGCAGTGAGCCAAAATCACGCCACTGCCCTCCAGCCTGAGCAAAAGAGCGAGACTCTGTCTCAAAAAAGCCCCAAGAAACCTAGTAATAATAGGTTTTATTTATTGAGGGTTTACTATCTGCTAGGCATTGTGCCACTTTAAATAGTGAGGTATGTTGTAAACATGATCTATAGTGATGTATATTGTATATGTAGTGATATGTACTGTATATGCCATATAGTGACATGTGACATACTGTATATACATACACTGATAGATGTTATTTATGTGATGTCCATTGTAAACATACATATGGTACTTTTGTTTACTGGGTGCTTACTAACTGCTGTACCCTCCGTGGGCATTCTTTCACCCAGTTGGCCCATTGTCAATTCCTTGCTCATCCATCCACTCTTCCTACACAAGACCCATCTCTAAGAAAAATATTTTCAAAAATTAGCCGGCTGGGTGCAGTTGCTCACGCCTGTAATCACACAGCACTTTGGGAGGCCGAGGTGGGTGGATCACTTGAGCCAGGAGTTCAAGACCAGCCCAAGCAACGTGGCAAAACCCTGTCTCTACCAAAAATACAAAAATTAGCTGGGCATGGTGGTGAGCACCTGTAATCCCAGCTACTCAGGGGGCTGAGACAGGAGGATTGCTTGAACCCGGGAGGTGAAGGTTGCAGTGAGCTGAGATTGTGCCACTGGACTCCAGCCTGGGTGACAGCGAGACCCTGTCTCAAAAAAAAAAGAAAAAAAATTAGCTGGATGTGATGGGGCATGACTACTATAGCCCCAGCTACTCAGGAGGCTGAGGTGGGAGGATCGCTTGAGCCCAAGAGGTGGAGGCTGCAGTGAGTTATGATCACCGCACTGTACTCCAGCCTGGGCAACAGAGCAAGACTATCTCTAAAAATAAAAATTAAAAATAAAGAAAAAAGAAGGCTGGTGTGGTGATGCCTGTAATTGCAGCACTTTGAGAGGCTGAGGTGGGTGGATCACCTGAGGTCAAGCGTTCGAGACCAGCCTGGCCAACATGGTGAAACCCGTCTACTAAAAATACAAAAAAATTAGCTGGTCTGGTCTGGCATGGTGGCTCATGCCTGTGATCCCAGCACTTTGGGAGGCCGAGGTGGGCGGATCATGAGGTCAGGAATTTGAGACCAGCCTGACCAACATGGTGAAACCCCATCTCTACTAAAAATACAAAAACTAACTGAGTGTGGTGACATGCTCCTGTAATCCCAGCTACTCAGGAGGCTGAGGCAGAAGAGTCGCTTGAACCCGGGAGGCAGAGGTTGCAGTGAGCCGACATCGTGCCACTGTACTCCAGCCTGGGTGACAGAGTGGGACTCTATCTCAAGAAAAAAAAAACCAAAAACCCAACAAATTATTTGGGCATGGTGGTGCAAGCCTGTATAATCTTAGCTACTTAAGAAGCTGAGGCAAGAGAATCGCCTGAACTGGGAGGTGGAGGTTGCACAGTGAGCCGAGATCATGCCACGACACTCCTGGGCAACAACAGCAAGACTCTGTCTCAAAAAAAGAAAGAAAAAAGAAAAAGAGAGACAATGGTAAAAAAAAAAAAAAAAAAAAAAGAACAAATACACAATTTAGTGTTTTTGTCTTGTTTTGTTTTGAGACAGAGTCTTAACTGTGGCACCCAGGCTGGCATTTCATGATGTGATCACAGCTCACTGCAGCCTTGACCTCTTGGGTTCAAGTAATCTTCCTGCCTCAGCCTCCTGAGTACCCGGGGCTGCAGGCGTGCACCGTTATACCCACTAATTGTTTGATTTTTTTGTAGAGGTGGTATCTCCCTGTATTGCCCAGGTTGGTTTCAAACTCTTGAGCTCAAGGAATCCTCCTGCCTCGGCCTCCCCAAGTGCTGGGATTACAGGTGTGAGCAATCACACCCAGCCACAATTTAGTGTTTTCTGAAACCATCACCATAGTCAACATAATGGACACACCTGTTGCCCCGAAATGTAGTTCCCTTGAGTTCTTTTATCATCCTTCCTTCCACCCCTCCTCACAACTCTGCCCCCAGCCAACTACTGACCTGCTTCCTGCCACTTTGGATTCATTTGCCTTCGTAGAATTGTACATAAATAGAAGCACGCAGAAAAAGAGACAATGCATTATTTTTATTTTGTCTGGCTGCTTTCACTCAGCACAATGCAGTTGAGATCTCCATGTTGTTGCTTGTATCTGAAGTTTGTTCTTTTTATTGGCAAGCGCTACTCCGTTGTACAGCTATGCAACTATGCCACAATTTGTTTATCTAATCCCCAGTTGATAGACATTTGGGTTGTCTCCAGTTCTCCAGTTGTTGTCTTTTACAAATACAGCTGCTGAGAATTCCTGTGTGCATCTCTGTGTAGATGTGCTTTCTTCTTCTTCTTTTTTTTTTTTTTTTTTGAGATGGAGTCTCGCTCTGTCGCCCAGGCTGGAGTGCAATGGCGCGATCTTGGCTCACTGCACGCTCTGCCTCCTGGGTTCACGCAATTCTCCTGCCTCAGCCTCCCGAGTAGCTGGGACTACAGGTGCCCGCCACCATGCCCGGCTAATTTTTTGCATTTTTTTTTTTAGTAGAGATGGGGGTTTCACCGTGTTAGCCAGGAAGGTCTCGATCTCCCGACCTCGTGATCCGCCCGCCTCGGCCTTCCAAAGTGCTGGGATTACAGTCGTGAGCCACTGCGCCTGGCCTTTTTTTTTTCTTTTTTGAGACAGAGTCTTGCTCTGTCGCCCAGGCTGGAGTGCAATGGCGCGATCTTGGCTCACTGCAACCTCCGCCTCAGCAATTCTCCTGCCTCAGCCTCCTAAGTAGCTGGGATTACAGGCATGCACCACCACACCTGGCTAATTTCTGTATTTTTAGTAGAGACAGGGTTTCACCATGTTGACCAGGCTGGTCTCAAACTCCTGACCTCAGGTGATCCACCTGCCTCAGCTTCCCAAAGTGCTGGGATTACAGGCGTGAACCACCGTACCTGGCCCCCCCCCCCTTTTTTTTTTTTTTTTTTGAGGAGTCTCGCTCTGTTGCCCAGGCTGGAGTGTAGTGGTGCAATCTTGGCTCACTGCAACCTCTACCTCCTAGGCCCAAGTGATTCTCCTGCCTCAACCTCCTGAGTAGCTGGGATTACAGGTTCCTGCCACCACGCCTGGCTAATTTTTGTATTTTTCTTAGAGATGGGGTTTCACCAGGTTGACCAGGCTGGCCTCAAACTCCTGACCTCAAATGATCCACCTCCCTTACTCTCCCAAAGTGCTGGGATTACAGGTATGAGCCACCATGCCCGGCCTTTTTATTTTTTTTTCCTTTTTGAGACAGGGTCTCCCTCTGCCACCCAGGCTGGAATCCAGTGATGTGGTCATGGCTCACTGCAGCCTCTCCCTCCTGGGCTCAAGCCATCTTCCCACCTCAGCTCCTGAGTAGCTGGGAGTACAGGTGCGCACCACCATGCCTGGCTAATTTTTTATTTTTATTTTTATAGAGACAGGGTCTCACTATGTTGCCCAGGCTGGTCTTGAACTCCTGGTCTCAAGTGATCCTTCTGCCTCAGCCTCCCAAAGCACTGGGATTACAGGAGTAAGCCACCACGCCCAGCATTCTTTCCTCTGTTCTGGGGAAATACCTCAGAGTGGGATGTCTGAGTCAAGTGTTCTGTGGTTGGCATTTTTATCTCCTGCCTTTTTTCCACCCAGGGAGCTTGGGTTGTGGATGGGGAAATAGAAAAGGAATAGTTGGGTTACCATCTTTCTTTCCCCACGGTCTGAAATTCATCTTGTTGCCTTGGGGATTTTGATGTGGTTCTGGATCCTGGGAACCAGCCTCTCCCTTTTTCTTGTTCCTTCTCTTCTCACCCCTTGCCAGGTTGAGGTTGATGAGAATCAACTTTCACTTTGGCATCAAAGAACCCGGCCTGGGGTTAAGTCTTGGCTCTGTCACTTGACAGCTTCATGACTGAGCGAGTCTGCACCTCTCACTACTGCACATTTATCTCTGCTTATTTTTTTTTTCTGAGTTTATAGATAACATGGCACCTACCTACCTTGCAAAGTTTTTTGTTTGTTTGTTTTGAGACAGAGTCTCTCTCTGTCACCCAGGCTAGGGTGTAGTGGCGCAATCTCGGAAGTTCAGTGGTGCGATCTCAGCTCACTGCAATCTCTGTCTTCTGGGTTCAAGTGATTCTCCTGCCTCAGCCTCCTGAGTAGCTGGGACTACAGGCACCCGCCACCACGCCCGGCTAATTTTTGTATTTTTAGTGGAGAAGGGGATTTCGCCATGTTGGTCAGGCTGGTCTCAAACTCCTGACCTCAGGTGATCTGCCTGCCTCGGCCTCCCAAAGTGCTGGCATTACAGGCGTGAGCCACCACACCTGGCCCCTTGCAAAGTTATTGAGAGGATCAAATAATAAGAGGGCAGAAAGGGGAGACAGTGTGGTATCTGAGGAAGAAAACAAAAGGAATCGAATAAAAGCAAAAGGATTTGTTTTAGGCAGAACAATGATAAGAATTGCTCCTTGGTTGATGGAGAGGTGGGTCACAGTCTGCATCACCCTTGGCGCCCTTGGAAACTTAGGCAGGTCTGTCATTTTCTATCAGTTGGGTCTGCGAGGACCACCTGCTGGTCCTTGGGGGCTCATGAGAGTGAGATGGAGAAGGTGAAAGGAGCCAGCAAACTAGAGTGTCGGGTGGCCTCTGTGTGTGGCTTTCAGTCATCATCAGTCTGTGGCTCCCTCATTTGGACCTCTTGAGAGCCCAGATTGGAGGCATCAGCCGTTGCTGCTGGCCCCACATCCAGATCACACTGAGTGCAGCTGTTTCCTCCTCCCCACACACACCCATCGTCTTCCTCTACGTCACTGGCATCTCCCATCTGGCCATATCCCAATGTATATAGCCTTTCCCATCAGGCAGCCTGAGGGATCCTGTTGAAATGGAGCCAGGGTTTGTCATGCCACTACCTAACACCATGCAATCATGTCTCATTCTGCTGGGAAGAAAGTTCCAGTCCCCTTACCTGGCCTACTTACAAGTGGTCCCCTGTCCATTCCACGCCAGCCTTGCATCTTGCTGCAGATTGTGGAATCATGCTTGGTCCTGTCTCAGAATCTTGCATCTGCTGTCCCCCTGCCTCAAAGATTCTTTCTGGAAGCCCCTGTGCCTAACTCTTCATGCAGCTCTGAGCTGGAACACACCCCCTCAGAGACCCTGCAGGCTACAGCAGCTCCCAAGTACTCTCTCCTAGCTTCACTGCAGAGACCAGGATCTGGAATGGTCTGCCTCAGCTTTTGATGTTTGCATGGGCTGTTCCTGGACTACAGTGTATGCCCCATGTGGGGTGCCCTATGTCACCAGCATGTCAACAAGATCCAGAACCAAGGGTGGCAAGCTATTCTTGTAAAGGGCCAGATGGTAAATATTTGAGGCTTTGGGCCAGGTGTGCTGGCTCAGGCCTGTAATCCCAGCATTTTGGGAGGCTGAGGCAGAAGGAATGCTTGAGCCCAGGAGTTCAAGACCAGCCTAGGCAACATGATGAGTCCCCATCTCTCCAAAAAAAAAAATTAGTTGAGTGTGGTGGTGCATGCCTGTAGTCCTAGCTACTTTGGAGCCTGAAGTGGGAGGACTGGAAAGAGGAGGTTACAGTGAACTGTGATCACACCACTGAACTTTAGCCTGGGTGACAAAGCATGAACCTGTCTCAAAAATATACATATGTAGCTGGGGACAGTGTCTCATGCCTGTAATCTCAACACTTTCAGAGGCCGAGGCAGGCAGATCACTGGAGGTAAGGAGTTTGAGACCATCCTGGCCAACATGGTGAAACCCTGTCTCTACTAAAAATATAAAAATTAGCCAGGTGTGGTGGCAGGCACCTGTAACCCCAGCTACTCAGTGGGCTGAGGCAGGAGAATTTCTTGAATCCAGGAGGTGGAGGTTGCAGTGAGCTGAGATCACACCATTGCACTCCAGCCTGGGTGACAGAGTGAGAGTCTGTCTCAAAAAAAAAAAAAAAAAGAAAAAAAAAAATATATATTTGCAGCTTTTAGAGGCCAGGTAGTCTAGTGCAACCTTAGACCATGTGCAAAAAAATGGGCTTGGCCGTACCCAGTAAAACTTCATCCACAGATGCTAAAAATGTAAATTTCACATAATTTTCACCTGTCATGAAATAGTCTTTCAATGTTTTTTCAACCATTAAAAAATGTATCACGCCTTTAAATCCCAGCACTTTGGGAGGCCAAGGTAGGACGATCACTTGAGCCCAGGTGGTCAAAACCAGCCTGGGCAACATAGTAAGACCTTGTCTATCAAAAGTAAACAAAATAAGCTGGGTATAGTGGTGCATGCCTGTAGTCTCAGGTACTTTAGAGGCTGAGGAGGAAGGATCACTTGAGCTGAGGAGTGTGAGTCTGGAATACACTATGATCATGCCACTGCACTCCAGCCTGAGCAACAAAGTGAGACCCTGACTTTAAAAAAAAGGAAAAAATAAGAGTAAAAACCATTCTCAGCTTGTGAGCTGTGCAAAAAACAGGTGATGGGCCAAATAAAGTTTGCTAACCCCTGGCCTAAGTTACTACTGGTTAATGAGACAATAAAAAACCTGCCCCATGGTGAGATTACAGGTTAAAAACATTTTTTGGTGGGGACAGGGGGATATTTGAATCTCTGTAGAGTGTGCTGTGAAAATAACTCACACAGTCTCATCGACAGACAGGTGGCAGATCAAGCTTTCTGGCCCCTGGCCTAGAGTACTACTTGGCACAGAGTGGTTGCTAAGTAATTAATAAAACAATTGCAAGAATAAATGAAATTTGAGCATCATAGGAAATGTTAGTCCCATTTGAGGTGCAAATGCAAAAGCTTAGAGCTGCAAAGGGACTTAGGATCTTGAACATTCCCAAGTCAGACACGGCTGAGTTTGAGGTATGAGGTTGAGAGCTCATCTGCCTCTCCAGGCAGCTGGGCTGGCTGGTAGAGGTGGGACTCAGTCACTTCCTAGCTGTGTGGCTTTAGGCAAGTTTCTTCACTTTTCTGAGCCAATTGCCTCGTGTCTAAACTGAGGATCTTAGTCAGCCCCCTGTGAGGATATTGGGAAGACAGATGGCTACAGAGCATGCAGCATCTGGCCGGCTGCTGGTGGGTACTCTGCACATAGTAGCTGCTAGTATTATTAACCTGTCTCTTCCCAGAAGGATTTGCAAGGTGTCAGGAGAATTTTTGTGCCTTAAATGGCTCAGGAAACTGGCAGTTGGGCTGAGAGCTGGCCTTGCTCTTATTTAGGGCCAATGCCCTGCCCACCCCTGCCAGCATCTGTCCTGAGTTAGGGGACCTCACCAGCATCCTCTCTATCAGTAGCTGCAGTTTACTCTGATGCACTGGGATCAGCTCCAGACTGTGAGTTCCCTCTCCCTCCCTCAGCCCTGTAATGACACGGTTGGAGGCCACTATTTTACAGAAAACTCTTAGAACTTACAGAGTCTTTTACAAGACCAAACTGATGCCCAACTGAAGGATCCTGTAGGTGCTAAGGTTTCAAATCTGGGACTTACCTTCTAAGCCTTCATTAAGTCATTTCATTAATAATCACCTGGCAAGGGCTTGTTTTAGGGCATCCAGGCTTCTAGGCTGGTCAGTGGAAGAGCAGACAAGCATCCAAGAAGCTCCCCAGACCTTCCTCCTAGTCGGGGAAGCTGAAGACATCAGGCAGGAGGGAAGTTTCTGGCATGCTAAGTACCACGATGCAAATAAAATGAGGACTGGCTATGGGGAGGTGGTGGTGAAAGAGATGGCAGGGAGTCCCTTAGTGAGAGTGGTCACGGAAGGCTTCTCAAAAGAGGGGGCATTTTTTTAAAGCCCTGAATAATGGGAGTGAGCCAGCCATAAGTGGCCCAGGAGGAAAGATGCTCAGGAATAGAGACAAGGCCAGAGTGATAGCAAGGCATGAGAGGTGCGGAAGCCCCGGAGACACGATGTGCTCACAGTCAACGCATGAGGCTTGGGTTTTATTCCAGTTGACGTTTGGTTTTAAGCAAGGAAAAAATAAAATCTAACTTGGCTTTTAAACGGACAATTCCCTCTGCTGTGGGAGAAATAGGTTAGTGTGGAGGCAGGGAGGCCAGTTATGAGGCTCCGGTAGTGATCCAAGGAGGTTGGGGGGCAGGCTGGAGTGGCAGAGGGGACCCGGGTACCAGCATGTTTTGCTGATGGACCTGATGGAACTTGCTGCCAGGTGGATGGGAGACACCTCTAGCACTTTTCAAGCAGTTGTAAACTATTTATAGCCGCTTCTGGCACTCGGCAGGTCTCCTGGGTCTTGGTGATGACAGAGGGAGAGCCGCCAATTTATGTTCCTTCAGTCAGAATGGCTGGCCAGCCTCCTGGGTCAAATGCCTTGGAGGAGGATATGGTGGGGCTGATGGATTTCTTCCAAAATGAAGATGGCGATAATGGCAGCAAGGAACTGTGTCATTACTCTGTTCATAGGCCCCAGTCCTCTTCCCACCAATTCACCTCTTTCTCTTCCATCTCCCCTTGGGAGAAGGGTGGGGGTCGGGGGGTAGGGGCAGTTTACCCACAGCTTGACCCAATGGTTCCTATTTCAGGAACCAGGAGGAAGTCAACCTTTGAGCACGAGGGCTCTGAGAGAGGGTGGAATTTCCCCCTAGATGACATTTGGCAAGTCATAACTTTGGTGGGGGGTGGGGCTTGGGGGCTGCAACTATTATGTAATAGGGAGATGCTACCCATCCACCCATGCACAGGACATCTCCCCACAACAAAGAATTATCCAACCTCAAATGTCAGTCCAGAGGTTGAGAAATGCTGTCACAAACACAGAAAAAAATCTGAAGGCTTTTTTTTTTTTTTTTGAGACAGTCTCACTGTGTTACCCAGGCTGGAGTGTAGTGGTGCAATCTCGGCTTACTGCAACCTCTATCTCCCGAGTTCAAGTGATTCTCTTGGTGCAGCCTCCCCAGTAGCTGGGACTACAGGTGTGCACCACCACGCCCAGCTTATTTTTTTTTTTTTTTGAGAGAGAGTCTCACTCTGTCGCCTGGCTGGAGTGCAGTGGCACAATTTCGGCTTACTGCAACCTCCGCCTTTGGGGTTCAAATGATGATCCTGCCTCAGCCTCCCAAGTAACTGGGATTACAGGCGAGCACCACCATGCCTGGCTAATTTTTTTTTAGTAGAGACGGTGTTTCACCATGTTGGCTAGGCTGATCTCCAACTCCTAACCTCAAGTTATGCACCCGCCTCGGCCTCCCAAGTGCTGGGATTACAGGTGTGAGCCACTGCGCCTGGCCTTTTTCTTTTTCTTTTCTTTTCTTTTCTTTTTTTTTTTTTTGAGATGGAGTCTCACTCTGTTGCTCAGGCTGGAGTGCAGTGGCATGATCTCCACTCACTGCAACCTCCACTTCCTGGGTTCAAGCGATTCTCCTATCTCAGCCTCCCGAGTATCTGGGACTACAGGCGTCCACAACCACACCCGGCTAACTTTTGTATTTTTAGTAGAGACGGGGTTTCACCATGTTAGCCAAGCTGGTCTCAAACTCCTGACCTCAGGTAATCCGTATGCCTTAGCCTCCCAAAGTGCTGGGATTACAGGCGTGAGCCACTGTGCTGGCCGCAATGGTTTTGTAAGTTTGGATTTGGTGCTGTGGTTTCTCACTCGAGGCAATTTTCCATCGGGTTTTTCAGCTTGATTTCCATCCGATCAATGTTGCAGTAGATTCAGGTAAACTTGCAGGAATTCCTGTATTTCTTCCCTTTACTTTTCCAGCTGGGAGATAGAAGGAGAAAGGGAGGGGCCTTGTGAGGTGAAGGGTGTCCTTATACAGGTGTGACAGCCCCTGGCCCAGAGCCCCCTCCCATCCCTGCTCTTGTCCTCAGCCCAATTGGAGGGAACCGCCCCTTCCCCACAGCACTCACCACACTCTGAGCAATGGGGGGCTTCATTCTCTCCTGTTTCTTTTCTTCTTTGGCCCAGGAATACTAATTTTCTGCAAGCAGAAGACACTATTCTACTGCTAGTATCCATGAGTAGTCTTCTCCTACAAGACAGAAAAAAAGTCAGTGGTGGAAAGCATCACCCATTTAAGAAAATCTTCCAGAAGGCAGAATTTTCTCAACTCTTTCTTTTTAATTATTGTTTTCTCTGTTGATGCTAAGTAATTCTAGCCAATGACAGAATGATTTAAGGTGTCACAATATCATTTTAATTGTTTTACTTTTTAACATGTTTATTTATTTATTTTTTTTCAAGACAGAGTCTTGCTCTCTCACCCAGGCTGGAGTGCAGTGGTGCAATCTCGGCTCACTGCAACCTCCGCCTCCTGGGTTCAAGCAATTCTCGTGCCTCAGCCTCCTGAGTTCCTGGAATTACAGACAAGCGCCACCACACCTGGCTGTATTTTTAGTAGAGACAGGGTTTCACCATGTTGGCCAGGCTGGTCTTGAACTCCTGAGCAAAAAGCAATCCTCCCACCTCCACCTTCCAAAGTGCTGGGATTACAGGAGTGAACCACCGTGCCTGGCCAATGTCTTTGTTTTTGACAAAAGTACTGCAGGTAGGCCGGGCGCGGTGGCTCAAGTCTGTAATCCCAGCACTTTGGGAGGCTGAAGTGGGTGGATCACAAACTCAGGAGATTGAGACCGTCCTGGCTAACACTCTACTAAAAAATAAAAAGATAAAAAAATACAAAAGATTAGCCCGGCATGCTGGCGCACACCTGTAATCCCAGCTACTCGGGAGGCTAACGCAGAGAAATGCTTGAGCCCGGGAGGCAGAGGTTGTGGTGAGCTGAGATCGCGCCACTGCACTCCAGCCTGGGCGATAGAGTGAGACTCAGTCTCGAAAAAAAAAAAAAAAAAAGGTACTGCAGGTAACATGCCTGTTTCTACTTAGAATATCTTTAAGGAGGCTAGACAATCACCCACTAAGAGGTTACCTCTGGGGTGGGGACTGTGGGACTGAGACTGGGGGCAGAGGGTCATGGATGACAGGCAGGCTGACCTTTCACTTTGTCTCTTTTACTTTTTTAAATTAAATTTATTTGTTTTACATATTTTGAGATGGAGTCTCACTGTGTTGCCCAGGCTGGTCTCAAACTCCTGGGTTCAAGCAACCTTCCCACCTTGGCCTCCCAAAGTGCTGAGATGACACACGGGAGCCACCATGCCTGGACTCACTGTGTATCATTTCGTCCACTTTGAAGGTTTTAACTTGTGTGTGGTCAAAACGAAACCTGCTTTCAAACCTAGAGAAACTAGGTAGAGTTAAAACACTAAAAAATAACAATCGGTGCTATTATAAGAGAATCTACAGAAGAACAGAAAACATACATGCATTATGTCATTTAATTTTCCCAGTAACCCTATTTTAGCCCATTTTACAGATGAGGCACTGGAGGCTTGGCCAGAGGTCAGCGAGTTGTCGAAGCTCACCCAGCTGGTATAGGACAGAGTCAGCTTCAAGAGTAGACCTGGCTACTTCCAGGGGTTGTGTTTAAACAGTGAGCTCAATGCCAGCCATAAGCTATGATGCCAGCCATAAGCTATGGTGCCCTCGAATGGAAGAGCTTACATTCTTGAGCACTTGGCACACGCCAGCCACTGTTGTAGACATTTTTTTTTTTTCTGAGACAGAGTTGTGCTCTGTCACTCAGGCTGGAGTGTGGTGCCATGTTCTCGGCTCACTGCAACCTGCGCCTTCTGGGTTCAAGCAATTCCCTGCCTCAGCCTCCCGAGTAGCTGGGATTACAGGCACCTGCCACCACGCCTGGCTAATTTTTGTATTTTTAGTAGAGATGGGGGTTTCACCATCTTGGCCAGGCTGGTCTTGAACTCCTGACCTCGTGATCTGCCTGCCTCGGCCTCCCAAAGTGCTGGGATTACAGGTGTGAGTCACCGTGCCTGGCCGAGTGAATCTTTTTAAGAAAAAAAAGTTTTTAAATTTATTTATTTTGTATTTATTAATTTTTTTAGTTGGAGTCTTGCTCTGTTACCCAGGCTGGGCGACAGAGCAAGACTCCGTCTCAAAAAACAAACCAACAAACAAACAAACAATTGCAGCAAATGACGCCATGGAAAGGAGTGCGTTTCCCTCCCATGCTTGCCCCCCAGGCCACCCGCTTCCCTGGCTGGAGACAAGCCTCATTATCAATTAGGTGTGTGCAAAGCTATTTTAGGTACATACACACAACTACATGTATTTACTTTTTTAACCCAAATAGCGGCGTATGGTACACACCACCTGGCACCTCGCTCTCTTCACTGGAGTTTTCACGTGGATGGCTCCTTTCCATTCAAATAGAGCTGACTTGTTCTGAAGGTGTCCTCGGCTGTGTGTCTGCAGGGTGACACACATATAACTCATCTTTTCCTGACAGGGTTTGTGATGTTTCTTGTCCCCTGCTGTTATAAAGGAGCTGCTGAGCCGGGCGCAGTGGCTCATGCCTGTAATCCCAACACTTTAGGAGGCTGAGATGGGTGGATAATTTGAGGTAAGGAGTTCAAGACCAGCCTGGCCAACATGGTGAAACCCCATCTGTGTTAAAAATACAAAAATAGCTAAGCGTGGTGGCAGGAGCCTGTAATCCCAGCTACCTCGAGAGGCTGAGGCAGGAGAATTGCTTGAACCCAGGAGTGGGAGGTTGCAGCGAGCTGAGATTGCTCCACTGTACTCCAGCCTGGGAGACAGAGCGAGACTCCGTCTCATAAATAAATAAATAAATAAGCTGGTCAGGCGCGGTGGCTCACACCTGTAATCCCAGCACTTTGGGAGGCAGAGGCAGGGAGATCACCTGAGGTCAGGAGTTCAACACCAGCCTGGCCAACATGGCGAAACCTTGTCTCTATTAAAAAATACAGAAATTAGCCGGGCGTGGTGGCGGGTGCCTGTAATCCCAGCTACTCGGGAGGCTGAAGCCGGGAAAATTGCTTGAGACTGGCAGGCAGAGGTTGCAGAGAGCTGAGAATGCAACACTGCACTCCAGCATGGGTGATAGAGTGAAACTCCATCTCAATAAATAAATAAATAAATAAATAAATAAATAAATAAATAGAGCTGCTTGCTCAGGTGGTTTCACAGAGTACCTTATGGGTGGACCCCTAAAAACCAAATTGCATTTCACTTTGCTGAATGAACCCCACTGTGTTGCCCTCATCCCGGGGCCTTGTTCACACCCCGGTGTGCATGAATGGGCCTGCTGGAAGTGCTGCTTTCTTTCTTTTTTTGAGACAGAGTCTGTTACCCAGACAACAGTGGAATGCAGTGGCTCAATCATAGCTCACTGCAGTCTCAACCACCCAGGCTCAAGTGATCCCCCCACCTCAGCCTCCCGAGTAGCTGGGACCACAGGCGTGCACCACCACACCTAGCTAATTTTTTTATTTTTTATTTTTTTGTAGAGATGGGGTCTTGCTGTGTTGCCCAGGCCGATCTTGACTTCCTGGGCTCAAGTGATCTGCCTAGCTCAGCCTCCCAAAGTGTTGGGATTATGGGCATTGTGCCACTGTGCCTGGCTGAGGTGCTGCTTTCCACGGGTGTTCAGGGAGTTCTCTCCAGGAGACAACACCTGGGCTGGTGGCTGAGCAGAGCCCTTGGTGCAGAGCTGGCGACAGAAGGGCTATCAAGGACAAGTTCAGGGAGCAGAAGTCCTGGAGGCTGGAGGAAGAGGAGACTGGGATGGGGCCGGAGGGAGTTGGAGGCTTCTGGGTCCTACAACAGGATTGAAATTCTACTCTTGATGTTGTAGGAAGCCATTGCAGAGTTACAAGCAGGGAGAGACATGACTGGCGTTCATATTCATTTATGTGTTATTTTTATTTCTTTTGAGATGGAGTCTCACTCTGTCACCTAGGCTGGAGTGCAGTGGCGCAATCTCAGCTCACTGCAACCTCTGCCTCCCGGGTTCAAGCGATTCTTGTGCCTCAGCCTCCCAAGTAGCTGGGATTACAGGCTCGCGCCACCATGCGTGGCTAATTTTTGTATTTTTAGTAGAGACGGGGTTTCGCCATGTTGGCCAGGCTGGTCTCAAACTCCTGATGTCAGGTGATCTGCCCACCTCGGTCTCCCAAAGTGCTAGGATTACAGGTGTGAGCCACCACGCCTGGCCATGGCTTTCATTTTAAAAAACCACTTTGCATGGAGAACGAACCACTGTGGGTAAGAGTGGAAGCCGGGAGCCTGGTAGGAAGCCACACAGGCGCTGAGGCAAGAGATGGGGGTTCACTGGCTGGTAGGAGCCATGATGGAGGGCCAGAACGACCTGGGAAGTATTTTGAAGGCGGAGCTGACAGAACTTGCTGATGAGTTGGATGGGCTCAGGAGCAGGGTGAGGAATCAAGAGGGGATGATGTAAAACTCCCAGGATTGGGCCTCAGCAAAGTTTACCAAGTTAGAGAAGGCTCAATAAACCAGCTGTGTGCAAGTAAGACCACGCAGGGAGGCCTAGGGAAGGAAATTTCCATGGGAGATGCTCTTGGTGTCATTTAGATGGGTCCCAAGTTGTTCAGGCAGGGCCCTGTGGCTGGTGCTTCCCTGGAGCTGGCCTGTCTTGGAGCTCCAAAGCCTATGATGGATGGGTTTTACGGTGGCTCTGAAGCCTGGGACCTCCACTTGCCCCTGACACACCAGGACAGGGGACAGGGGAAACTGCATTTTGGGTGGGGCTGACATTGTCTAGCTCACAATAAAAATTCCTCAAGCTAAAGTAACCAAAGGAGGTAGGACAGGGCTGTGCCCAAGGGAGAGGCTCATTAGAGCTTTATTGACTGTCAACATTGACAGGAACCTTGGAGGTCATTAGCCAAGCAGTTGATTTGGGGAAAAAAAAGTTTAAGTGGCAAATTGTGCCATTTAAATAATTATTTAAAAGGATTAACATAACAACAGATTTTATTTTTTTTTTTTTTGAGACGGAGTCTCACTCTGTTGCCCAGGCTGGAGTGTAGTGGTGCAGTCTCAGCTCACCGCAACCTCCACCTCCTGGGTTCAAGTGATTCTCCTGCCTCAGCCTCTCGAGTAGCCGGGATTACAGGCATGCACCACCATGCCCAGCTAATCTTTATATTTTTAGTAGAGACGGGGTTTCACCATGTTGGCCAGGCTGGTCTTGAACTCCTGACCTCAGGTGATCCGCCCGCCTCGGCTTCCCAAAGTGCTAGTATTATAGGCGTGAACCACTGCTCCCAGCCCAGATATTGTTTATTAAGCACTTAGTATGCACCAGGGTCCAGGACTGGTTTTACATCCATTATTACTTTTTTTTTGAGACCGAGTCTCTGTCGCCCAGGCTGGAGTGCCATGGCATGATCTCAGCTCACTACAACATTTGCCTCTTGGGTTCAGGTGATTCTCCTGCCTCAGCCTCCTGAGTAGCTGGGATTACAGGTGCCTGCTACCATGTCTGGCTAATTTTTGTGTTTTTAGTAGAGACAGGGTTTCATTGTGTTGGCCAGACTGGTCTTGAACTCCTGACCTCAAGTTATCCGCCTGCCTCAGCCTCCCAAAGTGTTGGGATTACAGGCAGGAGCCACCGTGCCCGACCATTATTACATTTTAATCCTCCAAATAGGCCTCCAGGGAAGTACTGTTGTCATCTGTCTAGTAACTGCAGTTCAGGAGCCCCACGGTTCCCTAGCTGAGATGGGGTCCCAACGGCCGCCCTCTGACTCCTGGAAATGGAATTGGAGCCTCCAGGGAGAGTTTACAAAAGTGAGACCCAACCAGAGGGAGTCACTTTGTGACCAAGATACTAAAGACGAATTGAGAATCTTGGGTATGCTGGGCGTGGTGGCTCACGCCTGTAATCCCAGCACTTTGGGAGGCCGAGGTGGGTGGATCATGAGGTCAGGAGATCGAGACCATCCTGGCCAACATGGTGAAACCCCTTCTTTACTAAAAATACAAAAATTAGCTGGGCGTGGTGGCACTTGCCTGTAATCCCAGCTCCTTGGGAGGCTGAGGCAGGAGAATCGCTTGAACCCAGGAGGTGGAGGCTGCACAGAGCTGAGATTATGCTGCTGCACTTTAGCCTAGTGATAGAGCGAGACTCTGTCTCAAAAAAAAAAAAAAAAAAAAGAAAGAATCTTAGATGTGTCATTGATGGCCCAAGAGGGGCCTTAGCTGAACAGAACAAAGGCTTCCGTTCACCCCACATAGCATGTTGGCCCCCAGCAACACTGACCCCAGAAACCGTTCCAGCAGCCCCACACAAGGGCTGGGTCTCCAGCTCTTGCCAAGTTAGATTAATATATTCTTAATTTTATCATTCTGAATCCTTTAAAAATTTTTTTTAATTAAATTTTTTTTTTTTTGAGACAGTGTCTCCCTCTGTTGCCTAGGCTGGAGTGCAGGGGTGTGAACTCAGCTCACTGCAACCTCTACCTCCAGGGCTCAGGTGATCCTCCCACCTTTAGCCGCCCAAATAGCTGGGACTACAGGTGTGCAATACCATGCCTGGCTAATTTTTTTGTAGAGATGGGATTTTATCATGTTGCCCCGGGTGGTCTCAAACTCCTGGGCTCAAGCAATCCACCCACCTGGGCCTCCCAAAGTGCTGGGATTACAGGCATGAGCCACCGCACGCAGCCAGTATTCTGTTTTTGTTTGGAGGCAGAGTCTCACTCTGTCACCCAGGCTTGTGTGCAGTGGTGCGATCTCGGCTCACTGCAACCTCTGCCTCCTGGGTTCAAGTGATGCTCCTGCCTCAGCCTCCCGAATAACTGGGACTACAGGCATGCATCACCATATCTGGCTACTTTTTAAATATTTTTTTGTAGAGATGGGGTTTCACCATGTTGGTCAGGCTGGTCTCGAACTCCTGACCTCAAATGATCCACCTGCCTCGGCCTCCCAAAGTGCTGGGAATACAGATGTGAGCCACTGCGCCTGGCCTCTGGCTAGTATTCTGCATTCTTGACAGTCTGATAGATGGAAAAATATCCCTATGGCAATGAATACACTTTAAAAACATACGGAATGTCGGTGGGCCACTCTTGCCCTCTCCCCAACTATCTTTAGTGGTAGGCTTCAGGCTCTGGGCACCCTCTGTTTTATTTCCTAGCATGAGTACATTCATGTAGTCATTCAACACCTCTTTAAACTCTGTGTTCGCTTCAGCAGCACATATACTAAAATTGGAACGATACAGAGATCAGCATGTTCCCTGTGCAGGGATGACACACAAATTCATGAAGCGTTCCATGTATTTTTAAAATTTAATATATTAAAAAAATTTAAAACTCAATAGAGTGTCTGTTGTGTGCCAGACACTGTTCTGGGTGCTGAGGACACAGCAGAAAGAGATTTGCCCTCAGGTGGTTCATCCTGGTAAGGACCTAGACAGCTCACGCAACGGACGTGTAAAATGCACTGAGTGTTCCCAGGGTGAGAAGCGCTTTGGAGAAAAAATTAAAAGGGGCAGGAATGTGCATTTCTGGGGCTTCGGAAAGTTTCATGGAGGGGAAGGGAGGGGAGGGAGCAAGTGTAGAAGAAACAGAAGTCTAGGAGAAGGGTACAAAGTGCAAAGGCCTGGAGACGGCGACCATGCCCAACAGATTGGAGGAACAGCTGGGATAGCTGTGGCTGCAAAGCAGGGACTGGGAGGGCTGTGGGACCTCATGGCCCCTGGGAAGAAGTCTGCCTTTGGCTCCAGATGAGGTGAGGACCTTTGAGGGTTGGAACAGCAGGGATGAGACCTGACATTTTCACCAGGATCACTTTGGCTACTGTCTTGTACACTGACTGTAGGAGGTCAAGGTCAGAAACTCAAGACAGTTGGAGGCTAGAGAAATCATCAAACAAAAGATGGTGGTGAGTTGGTGTACTGGGTTCAATAGTTTTTCTCTCAAATTCATGTCCACCTGGTATCTCAGAATGTGACCTTGTTTGGTCTTAGAGTCTTTGCAGATGTAGCTAAAGATCTCAAGATGAAATTATCCTGGACTTAGGACCCACCCTAAATGACTGATATACTCATAAAAAGGGGACGCCACAGAAAGATACACAGAGAGAGGGGATGTGAAGACAGAGCCAGAGATGGCAGTGATGCCCAGGAACTGGTGTTCCTGGCACCAGAAGCCGGAAGAGGCCAGGAGGGGCCCTCCCCTAGAGCCTTCAGAGGGAAGGTAGCCCTGCCCATACCTTTATTTCAGACCTCTAGCCTCCAGAACCCTGAGAGAAAAAGATTCTGTTGTTTTAAGCCATCAATTTTGGACAATTTGTTACAGCAGCCCCGGGAAATGAATACACTTGTGCCAACACAAGAGTAGGGGAGAAGGTGAAAATTGGTCAGAGTTGGGATATATTTTGTAGGTAAAGCCAAGAGGATTTGCTGAAAAATAGGAACGAGAGAACAAGAAGAGTCCAGGCTGGCTCCAGGGTTTTTGCTCTGGGCATCTGGCAGGCTGACTGGGTATCAGAAGGGCTGTTTGGGACTGGGCATGGTGGCTCATGCCTATAATCCCAGGACTTTGGGAAGCTGAGGCTAGAGTTTGAGCTCAGGAGTTCGAGACCAGTCTAGGCAACATAGGCTCTACAAATAATAGAAAAATTAGCCAGGCATGGTGGTGTGCACCTGTAGTCTCAGCTACTTGGGAGTCTCAGGTGGGAGGATCCCTTGAGCCCAGGAAGTCGAGGCTGCAGTGAGCCGTGATCGAGCCACTGCACTCCAGCCTGGGCAACAGAGTGAGAGCCTGTCTCAAAAACAAAACACAAAAAGCACACAACAATAACAAAAGGGCTGTTTATGAAAGAAGAGAACATGCTCCCCTTTGGATAAATTAAATCTAAGTTGCCTGTGAGACATCTAAGTGGAAGCCAGCTGTGCATACATTTTGTTTGTTTGCTGAAGGACATATCTTAAGATCTTTCCATGTCAGCCTACAAAGAAATGCCTCATTTTTTTTGTTGCCGTGTATTTCATTATATGCATAAACCATCTTTTTTTTTTTTTTTTTTTTGAGATGGAGTTTCACTCTTATTGCCCAGGCTGGAGTACAATGGCATGATCTCAGCTCACTGAAACCTCTGCCTCCCAAGTTCAAGCAATTCTCCTGCCTTAGCCTCCCAAGTAGCTGGTATTACAGGTGCCTACAACCACGCCCAGCTAATTTTTTTGTATTTTTAGTAGAGACAGGGTTTCACCATTTTGGCCAGGCTGGTCTCGAACTCTTGACCTCAGGTGATCCATCCGCCTCCACCTCCCAAAGTGCTGGGATTACGGGCGTGAGCCACCGTGCCTGGCCGAACCATCTTATTTAACCAGAATTAGGCATGTTTCCAAATGCTAAGCTGGATGAGTCTGTCTGATAGTTTGTTCTTGCACTCAAATCAGTACTTACTAATTTTTCTTTTTTTTTGAGGTGGGGTCTCGTTCTGTCACCCAGGCTAGAGTGCAGTGGCACAATCAATGCTCACTGTAGCCTCGACCTGCTGGGCTCAAATGATCCTCCTGCCTTATCTTCCTGAGTAACTGGGCCCACAGGCACATACCACCATGCCCTGCTAATTGTTTTTTTATTTTTTTGTAGAGATAGGGTCTGGCTATGTTGCCCAGGCTGTTCTCAAACTCCTGAGCTCAAGCAATCTTCCTGCCTCTGCCTTCCAAAGTGCTGGGATTACAGGTGTGAGCCATTGCACCTGGCGAGTGCTTGCTAATTTTTGAGCACTTGCTGTGTGCCTGCTCCTGAGAGGAATGGCCTCACAGAGGAGATGGTTTAGTGTAGTGGCCACGGTGTTCCAGTTTCAGACCATCACCTTCTATGAAACAGGGCTGCGGCCAGGCGCGGTGGCTCACGCCTGTAATCTCACCACTTTGGGAAGCTGAGGAGGGTGGATCACCTGAGGTCAGGAGTTCGAGACCAGCCTGGCCAACATGGCAAAAACCTGTCTCTACTAAAAGTACAAAAATTAGCCGGGTGTGGTGGCACATGCCTGTAATCCCAGCCACTCGAGAGGCTATGGCAGGAGAATCGCTTGAACCTGGGAGACGGAGGTTGCAGTGAGCCAAGATTGTACCACTGCACTCCAGCTGGGTGAAAGAGTGACTCCGTCTCAATAAATCAATAAATACAAAGAAAAATAAAAATACAAAATTGGCCAGGCGTGGTGGCGCATGCCTATAATCCCAGCTACTTGGGAGGCTGAGGCAGGAGAATCGCTTGAACCTGAGAGATGGAAGTTGCAGTGAGCCGAGATCGTGCCACTGCACTCCAGCCTGGGTAACAAGGGCGAAACTCTGTCTCAAAAAACAAACAAAAAAACTAGGGCTGCTATGTCATCTAAAGACATAACCAGCACAAAGCCCCAAGCTCAGCATTTGAAACAGGCATTGTACACGTGGAGTCTTTGCTACTATTTCTTGTGTAACTGTGTTCCAGAGGCCTAAGACATGAGAGGTGTTCTGTGGGTACCAATTCAATCTTCCCTGAAAAATGACTTGCCTGGTCCAGCAGCTCCTTTTTGGGGGTTCCTAGTCCTTCCCAGCACATGGAGGGCTCTGAGAAATTCTGCACTCAAGACAGTGTTGCTTATCCGAGTGATACTCAAATGTGTTTGAGGACATCACTCAATTCCTCCTCCTTCCCACAATTGCATTCAACATCTCAAGAGACCAGAGCCTGACAGGCTGAGAAAAACTGGCTTTGGTTGACACATCAGAGATCAGAAAAAAGATCCCCAAAACCAGGTTTATATTATTTTTTCAATGAGTGATGACCTCCCGTCTTAGGTGGGATCTCTTTGGAGTCTCAAATTTTTTCTCCATTTTTTAATTGGAGATGATAAAATAGTCTCTGCCAGATCACCAGGCACTGTCTCTCTGGGGACTGCCAGCCATCCACTGCCATCCCTCTATTTATCTCATGGGGCAAGGGGGCACAGTATGCAAATTAAATAGTACCCATTATGCCAATTAAATAGCGCCCTACCCAAAGAGCTTTCTCCCAAGGATAGAAATAGGAGCTAACTTGGGCCTCTCAGGAGAACATTTTCGCCTTGGAGGATTTCAAGGTTTACTCTTGGGTATCAGAATGTAAAGGGAATGGCTTTAAAACTACAGCACTCGAAAAAACTTTTTGGGTGATGGAATTTTTTTTTTTTTTTTGAGATGGAGTCTTGCTCTCTCGTCCAGGCTGGAGTGCACTGGCATGATCTCGGCTCACTGCAACTTCCGCCTCCCGGGTTCAAGCAATTCTCCTGCCTCAGCCTCCCAAGGAGCTGGGACTACAGGCGCCCACCACCACGCCTGGCTAATTTTTGTATTTTTAGTAGGGACGGGGTTTCACCATGTTGGCCAGGCTAGTCTCGAAGTTCTGATCTGCCTTGGCTTCTCAAAGTGCTAGGATTACAGGCATGAGCCACCATGCCCTGCCAGGGGTGATATAAATATTTAAAAACGGGATTATGATAATGATTATGCATATGCAAAAAATATTAAAAGTCACAGAATTGTGCATTAACAATGGGTGAATTTTGTGATATGTAAATTATACATCAAAAAAGTTTATTTTTTTTTATTTTTGAGATGGGGTCACATTCTCTAATCCTCTGTCATCCAGGCTGGAGTGCAGTGGTGCAATCTCAGCTCACTGCAACCTCCACCTTCCAGGCTTAAGCCTGCCTCAGCCTCCAGAGTAGCTGGTACCACAGGAGTGTGCCACCATGCCCGGCTAATTTTTTTATTTTTATTTTTTGAGACAGAGTCTCATTCTGTCACCCAGGCTGGAGTGCAGTGGCACAATCTCGGCTCACTGCAGCCTCCGCCTCCCAGGTTCAAGTGATTCTTTGCCTTAGCCTCCCGAGTAGCTGGGATTCCAGGCACCTGCCACCAGGCCCAGCTGATTTTTGTAGCAGCTAATTTTTTGTAGAGATGAGGTTTTGCCATGTTGCCCAGGCTGATCTCAAGCTCCTGAGCTCAAGCGATCCACCTGCCTTGGCCTCCCAAAGTGCTGGATTATGGGTGTGTACCACCACGCCTGGCTAATAAAGTTGTTTTTTAAAAAAACAAAAAGATTAAAAGTCAGGGCTGGGCACAATAGCTCAAGCCTGCAATCCCAGCATTTTGGGAGGCCTAGGCAGGAGGATCACCTGAGCCCAGGAGTTCAAGACCAGCCTGGGCAACATGGAAAGACTGCGTCTCTCTTTTTTTTTTTTTTTTGGAGATGGAGTCTCGCTCTTGTTGCCCAGGCTGGAGTGCAGTGGCGTGACCTTGGCTCGCTGCAACCTCTGCCTCCCAGGTTCAAGCGATTCTCCTGTCTCGGCCTCCCAAGTAGCTGGGATTACAGGCGCTGCCACCATGTCTGGCTAATTTTTGTATTTTTTTAGAGACGGGGTTTCACCATGTTGGCCAGGCTGGTCTTGAACTCCTGCTCTCAAGTGATCCACCTGCCTCAGCCTCCCAAAGTGCTGGGATTACAGGCGTGAACCACTGTGGCTGCCCAGGTGAAATGTTTTTTGCCCACATCAGCCCCTCCCTCCCGCTTTCCAGTGGGCCCTGTGACAAGGCTTCGCCCTTGCTCTGCTCACTGCAAAGCACGCACGGGCATCCTGACTGATCCTGGAGGTTTGAAATCACCTTTTAGTAAGTTTCTGCTTCCTCCACCTTACCAGCCCTTCATGTATAAGGTATTTATTGATCCTTTACTATGTGCTGGCTCATTTATAGCACGTGGTGATGAACAGAATAGACCTGGTCCCTGCCATGGAGGTGACTGTCCAGTGATGATGGTGGTCACTAGTGGTGGAGCATTACGACACTGACGCCCTTTGCCCTTTGGCCCTACTACCATGAATCCTTGCAGTGACTCCTCTCCAAGGAAGGCACCATCGTGCTCTCCTTTCCCAAATGGGATCATCAAATGGTGAGTGGGAGCTGGGATCCCAGCCAGCCCCTCCTCACGTCACTTCCATTGGAATACTGACTACCCAGCCTCCCTGCTCAGGAAGCCTCCCTGCCACGGATGAACTGTGTGCATCCCAAGCTGGAACTCGGTGGTCTCATCCGTCAGTCTCTACTGGGAAAAGCTGGAGAATCCTTGGGCCATCAGAGAAGGGCAGACACATTTGCATAAGAAATGAAAATTCTATCTGAGCTCCCACCCTACCTAGAGATTTACAATTCCCAAACAGTTCTGGGAAGGAAATAGAGAGAATGCTGGTGGGGGATGGGTACTGTAGACCAGGCTGTCTGGGCTGCCTGGAAGAGGCATCATTAGAGCGGACACTTGAAGGATGACACAGACCTGCCATGGGAAGGGTGTTGGAAAAGCATTCCTGGAAGAGGGAACAGCATATGCAAAGGTATGATGAGAATAAGGCCTGGCCCGTGTCAGAAGCAGACGGAAGGCCTGGGTGACTGCGCTGGCAGCACAAAGAGCCAATGGTGGGGATGAGGCCGGACAACAGGCAGGCCTTGGTCAGGCAGCACCTTGCGGGCTGAGGTGTGGGGTTTGGACTTAGTTCTGAGAGCACTGGGAAGCTACTGGAGAGTTTTGGGGTTTTGTTTTCAGATCACTGCTCTCAGGCAGAGGGTGGGTGGAGACCAGGTAGGAGCCCATTTGATGAATCAATGAGGAGTGGATGGGGCCGGGATGGAGGTGGTAATTCGCAGGTACACAGTAGGCACTCAATAAACTCCATCTACCTAGAACTGAAATTCAGACATGCAGGTTTCAGGAATTAAATATGGGGGACCCTGAGGATGACTGCGCCCCCACCCCACAAGTATCCATGACCAGCACTTGGCCATCTATCAGGGGTGGGGGCTTAGTTCTGTTTATTTTCAGTCTGTCACTCACCAAGACTTTTATAAAATACAACAAAAATGAATGACTTACAAAAACAAAAGGGGGAGCCTGATGCGGTGGTGCACGCCTGTGATTCCTGCTCTGTGGGAGGCTGAGGAGGGAGGATTACTGGAGCCTAGGAGTTTGAGGTTGCAGTGAGCTATGATCCTGCCACCGCACTCCAGCCTGAGTGACAGGCAAGATCCAGTCTCTTTTTTTGTGTGTATGGGGGCCTCTTTGTTTTTTTTTTTTTTTGAGACTGAGTCTTGCTCTGTTACCCAGGCTGGAGTGCAGTGGTGCAATCTCAGCTCACTGCAACTTCCGCCCCCCACCCAGGTTCAAGTGATTCTCATCCCTCAGCTTCCCAAGAAGCTGGGACTACAGGTGTGCACTCCCATGCCTGGCTAATGTTTTGTATTTTTAGTAGAGATGGGGTTTTGCCATGTTGGCCAGGATGGTCTTGAATTCCTGACCTCAAGTGATCTGCCCGCCTTGGTCTCCCAAAGTGCTGGGATTACAGGTGTGAGCCACTGTGCCCAGCCGAAATCCAGTCTTAAAAAAAAAAAAAAAAAAAAGAAAGAAAGGAAAGAAAGAGAGAGAGAAAGGAAAGAAAGAAAGAAAGAAAAGAAAAGGAAAGAAAAGAAAAAAGAAAGAACAGAAAGGAAAGAAAAGAAAAGAAAAGAAAGAAAGAAGAAGGGCAGGGCATGGGGCTCTTGCCTATAGCACTTCGGGAGGCCAAGGCGGAAAGATCACTGAGCCCAGGAGGGGCAACATAGTGAGACCCCCCAGCCCAAAAAAAAAAAAAAAAAGAAAGTCCACTGGTGTAAATCAATTTAAAAATGTGGAGAAGGGACAGTAGGATGCTAATGAGCAGCTGGGAAGGTGAGATGGAATTAGAAAGCAATCTTTGGCACTTGGCAAATCATCACAATGATGAGTTCAGGCAAGAATCATCAACGAATGCCACAATGAGTGGGCCTCAGGGGTTGAATGGAAAGAAATGTCCACGACCTAATAAGGCCCTTGTGAAAGCAGCCTTATTTGGAAAAACAATCTTTGTAAATGTGTTTAAGTTAGTGATCTTGAGATAAGGTCATCCTGGATAACTGGTGGCCCTAAATCCAATTACACCTATTCTTTTTTCTTTTTCTCTTTTCTTTTCTTTCTTTTTTTTTGATATGGGGTCTTGCTCTGTTGCCCAGGCTGGAGTCAGTGGTGCAATCTCAGCTTGCTGCAACCTCTACCTCCTGGGCTCAGGCAATCCTCCCACCTCAGCCTCCAGAGTATGTGGGACTATGGGCACACACCACCATGCCTGGCTAATTTTTTAATATTTTTGGTAGAGACGGGGTTTTGCCATGTTGCCCTGGCTGGTCTTGAACGCCTGAGCTCAAGCCATCTGCCCACCTTGGCTTCTCAAAGTGCTGGTATTACAAGTGTGAGCCACTGCACTTGGTCTGACACATATTATTTTTATTTTTTAGAGATAGTGTCTCACTCCTTCACCCAGCCTGGAGTGCAGTGGTGTGATCATAGCTCACAGCAGCCGCCAGCCTTGAACTCCTGGGCACCAGTGATCCCCTTGACTCAGCCTCCCGAGTAGCTCTGACCAGAGACACACACCATCATGCCTGTCTAATTTAAAACATTTTTGTGTATGTGTGTGTAGAGATGGGGTCTTGTTATATTGACCAGTCTGGTCTCAAACTCTTTGCCTCAAGTGATCCTCCCGTCTTGGCCTCCCAAATTGCTGGGATCCACCATGCCTGGCTGACATGTGTTTTTGTAAGAGATAGAAGAGACAGACACTCGGCGAGGAGTGCCATGGGACCACAGAGGCAAAGACGGCGCGATGCAGCCACAAACCACAAACACCTGGGGCCACCGGGAGCTGGAAGAGGCGAGGAGCTGATTCTCCCCTCGAGCCTTTGGAGGGAGCACAGCTCTGCTGAAACCTTGCTTTTAGACTCTGACTGCCAGAGCTGTGCGAGAATAAATTTCTGTTGTTTTAAGTCACCCAGCTTGTGGTGATTTGTTAGGGCAGCCAAAGGAAACAAATAGAGTGGATGTGGCCAGGAGTGGTGGCTCATGTCTGTAATCCCAGCACTTTGGAAGGCTGAGGCAGGTGGATCACATGAGTCCAGGAGTTTGAGAGCAGCCTGGGCAACATAATGAGACCCTGCTGCTCAAAAAAAATAAAGAACTAAAAATAAATAAATCAAAATAAGAAACTAATAGAGTGGGTGTGAAGCTGGAGAGCAACGGGATGGTTACGTGGTCTCAAAGTACCTTCCCGCAGGGGAAGCATAGGAACTTTACAGAGGAGAAGCCTGGCTAACGCCGTGAGCATGTGAGCGGTGCTAACCTCGCCAGAAAAGGGACCCAGGCAGCGTGTGCCTCCAGCCAGGGTGCACCGGGAGCCGGGCATCTGGTCAGTCTGAGGTGCCTGCCTGAGGGCAGAGCCAAGTCCCACCTAGACCTGCTCCCTCCAAGGCATCAGGGTACTCTGCATGTCCCAGGTTTTGGGAACATGCCTTCATTTTGCACAGTGTCTCCCTCTCACTGCAGACATCTGGGGCCACAGGTCAGCCTTCTGAGAATGAGGCCGCTGGGAGGCTCAGGTGCAGGACAGACACTGTTAACCATGGACAAGGGGGTCATTTGCCTTCCCTCTCTCTGTGTGCTCTGTGGGAGGGCTTCCTAGTAACCCCACCAGCTTCTCCATTGCTCGGGGAGGAAGACAGAGGCCAGTGCATCATAGCCATCAGCAGGTACACTGGCCAGTAAGCAGCAGAGCTGGGCGTTTCATGAGGGCTGGGTCAGGCAAAAACCTGTGCTCCCTCCACTCCGGGAGCACTGGGCCCTTTGGTGGGATGGAATGGTTCTCAGAAAGCCTTTCTTCTGTAAGCTGCATTCAAGCCAGTAGGACAGAAAGATGTCTTTTGCAGCTAGGGGGTGAATCTTTTGAAATTAAAAATTTTTTGAGACAGGGTCTTGCTCTGCCACCCAGGCTGGAGTGCAGTGGCGTGATCTCAGCTTACTGTAACCTCCGCCTCCTGGGGCTCAAGTGATTCTCCCGCCTCAGCCTCCAGACTAGCTGGGACCACAGGAGTGTGCCACCACACCTGGCTAATTTAAAAAAATCTTTTGTAGAGACGAGGTCTCGCTATGTTTCTCAGGCTGGGCTTTCAGTATTTAAACTACATCCAACTCACACCAGAAGGGATGTCTCACCTGTGACTGGGAACAACACTAAAGCTCACACATAGTTGCCCTGTCCATATTAATAATGCCGATGAAGTGCCAGTTTAGCTGTGCTACTTACACTTTTTTTCTAACTCATCTTAAAAGAAACATAGAACTGTTGGAATAAAAGTTAAAATAGCCATTGGAATACTACTTAAAAACATTCATGGACCGGGTGTGGGGCTCACGCCTGTAATCCCAGCACTTTGGGAGGCTGAGGCGGGTGGATCACCTGAGGTCAGGAGTTTGAGACCAGCTTGGCCAACATGGTAAAACCCCATCTCTATTAAAAATACAAAAATTAGCCAGGTGTGGTGGAGTGTGCCTGTAGTCCCAGCTACTCAGGAGGTTGAGGCAGGAGAATTGCTTGAACCTGGGATGCAGAGGTTGCAGTCAGCTGAGATGGCAGCACTGCGCTCCAGCCTGGGTGACAGAGCGAGACTCCATCTCAGAAAAAAATTCATGAATGCCGTTAGATGGCTGGTTCTCAAACTTGGCTGCACAGTGGAATCACCTGCAGAAATTTACGAAACCCTGATACCCGGGCCCCACCCCTGCAGATTCTGATGAATGGGTCTGGGGTGCAGCCCAGGGTAGTGGGGTTTAAAAAGCTTCCTCTAGGGCCGGGCGCGGTGGCTCATGCCTGTAATTGCAGCATTTTGGGAGGCCGAAGCGGGCGGATTACGAGGTTAGGAGATCGAGACCATCCTGGCTAACACGGTGAAATCCCGTCTCTACTAAAAATACAAAAAATTAGCCGGGCGCGGTGGCGGGTGCCTGTCATCCCAGCTACTCCGGAGGCTGAGGCAGGAGAATGGCATGAACCCAGGAGGTGGAGCTTGCAGTGAACCGAGATCACGCCACTGCATTCCAGCCTGGGCGACGGAGGGAGACTCCGCCTCAAAAAAAAAAAAAAAAAAAAAAAGCTTCCTCTAGGGTTTCAATAGGCAGCCAAGGTTGAGGACCCTGCAACTGACAAACGGATGTGACCCAACAACAGATCTGGGGTCACATGCTACTGCCTTAGTAAATCTGTATAGCAGGAGGATGGAGAGGACCTCCCCTAAGCTTACCCCTACTCCCTGAAGTCTCCCTAAACTTGCCCGCCCACCCTACCCTTTCCTTCTCAGACATACCGAACCACAGCATCACTTGCTAATTGCCTCCTGTGTGGAGGACTCGCCTCCCCAAGGAGAGATTGTAAGAAGGTGGGGGTGGCATCACCAGATTGTTGCGGGACAACATACACCACTTCGTGTTTTTTACTTATTTATTTATTTTTTTGAGACCGAGTCTTGCTCTGCTGCCCAGGCTGGAGTGCAGTGGCGCGATCTCGGCTCACTGCAACCTCCGCCACCCAGGTTCAAGTGATTCTCCTGCCTCAGCCTCTCGAGTAGCTGGGACTACAGGTGTCTGCCACCACACCTGGCTAATTTTTGTATTTTTAGTAGAAATGGAATTTCACCATGTTGGCCAGGCTGGTCTTGAATTCCTGAGCTCAAGTGATCTGCCCGCCTCGGCCTCCCAGAGTGCTGGGATTACAGGTGTGAGCCACTGCGCCTGGCCAACACACACCACTTCTGAATCTGCCACAGTGTGCAGCCCAGGCCCACAGTAGGAGCTTATTAAAGACGAAAGCCGGATGGTCATGAATTGGAGCTGTAAACTTGGCTGCTTCATGGGATTATTATGGACTCCCAGAAATGCCGATTATAACCTCAATCAAATGTCAAAAATGTCCCTGCTCAGGTTTCCTGATGCGTGGGACTCAACAGCATGTCAGGTATTACGGAGGACATGGAGCTGTTTTCTGCCCTGAGCTGTGACCGCAGGCACTGGGAAAAGGAAGATATGTTTCCTGCCTGGAGGAGGGGAGGATGCCAGGTGAGAAGAAGGAGGATATTGGTGGTGATGGTGGTGATTCCACCTGCTTTTTTTTTTTTTTTTTTTGAGACAGAGTCTTGCTCTGTCACCCAGGCTGGAGTGCAGTGGTGCAATCTCGGCTCACTGCAAGCTCTGCTTCCCAGGTTGATGCCATTCTCCTGCCTCAGCCTCCTGAGTAGCTGAGACTACAGGCGCCCACCATCACGCCCGGCTAATTTTTTGTATTGTTAGTAGAGATGGGGTTTCACCGTGTTAGCCAGGATGGTCTCGATCTCCTGACTTCGTGATCCGCCCACCTCGGCCTCCCAGAGTGCTGGGATTACAGGCGTGAGCCACCGCGCCTAGACCTTCCACCTGCTTTGATGGGGGCTCACTGTGTACAGGCTCGGTGTGAAGCCCCCTGCATGCATTTTCTCACTGAGTTCTCCTGTCCCTCACAAACTTGGGAGACCAAACTCTCACTCTCCACACTAGGCCAGGTGCTCCTGAGTGTGGAGGCATTTCACTGCGGTGCCTAGAATGGAGCCCGGTGTGTTACGGGTGCCCAGGAAACATTTGGAGAAGTGAACTATTCTCGGTAGGTATTTGTCGAATCAAGCTATGTTTCTACACATGGTCTGGAAGTGGCAGAAGAGGAGCACGACCTCTGGGTCTGCTCAGAGCCCACTTCAGGACTTGCTTCAGTCCCTGACAAGCAAATGGGGATGCGGGGAAGGGAACCAGGCGGGAACTCCGAGAGAGCGCCTGGTGGTGGGGGCTGAGGTGCTGTTGGTGCCAGCCGTTGGAGTTGTAAGGGCTTACATTTCAACTCCTGGCTTTCAGTTCCCAGGGACCAGGGCACTGAAGGAGCATAGGTGTCGAGGGAGGACTTTTGGCTAGGGCAAGGGTCATTTGTTTGGAAAGTCTGGCTCCTGGTGGAATGGTACACGTGGCCCAGAGAGAGTAAGAATGTGTTTCTGCCTTTCAGGGATTTATCAATCGGAGTTGGGGGACTCCACTCGGGATTGTTATTTTCAATTTTATTATTTTACTTTATTTTATTTAATTAATTTATTTTTTGAGGAGTTTTTGCTCTTGTTGCCCAGACTGGAGTGCAGTGGTGCGATCTCAGTTCACTGCAATGGTGAGTTCAAGTGATTCTCCTGCCTCAGCCTCCCTTATAGCTGGGATTACAGGCACGGGCCACCATGCCCAGGTAATTGTTTTGTATTTTCTAGTAGAGACAGGGTGTCACCATGTTGGCCAGGCTGGTCTCGAACTCCTGAGCTCAAGTGATCCACCCTTCTTGGCCTCCCAAAGTGCTGGGATTACAGGAGCGAGCCACCATGCCCGGCCAGTTATTTTTAATTTTAAAAATCTCTAGATAAAAAGAAAAGTTAGCATGGTAAAAATATTCCAACAGAACCGAAGAGCTATATTTGTTGGAAAGTAAACTTTGTTGTCCTCTCTGACCCCATCCTTCCCCCGGAGGCAGCCACTGTTAACTGTTAACACTTTCCTTCCAGAAAGTCTGCACAAATATAAGCACATGAGACAGACCTCTTCTTTTTTCTACAAAAGGGCACTTACTTTGCACACTCCTTTGCATTTTGCCTTTTTTCTTTCTTTAAAATAATAGCAGTTAGCCGTTATAGCTCTATTATTTCCATCGTTGCATGCTATTCTATTCTGCATATGTGGCATAATTTATTGACTGTTTAACATCAGCATTATTTTTCTTTTGCTAATACAAACTATGCTGCAAAGAACCTACCTTTCATTCATCTTTCTGAACATGTGGAAGAATAGATGTACATTCTATTACATAAACATACATATTATATATAGTAGTAGGAGTTCTGGAATAAAGGGCATATGCATTTAAAACTATTACAGTTATTGCCAAATTGTCCTCCTGAGAAATTGTATTAATGTTTATCGCAACGAATCTCATGAATATGACTCTTTCCCCATCTACTTTTTGTTTTCGAGACGGAGTTTCACTCTTGTTGCCCAGGCTGGAGTGCAATGGTGCGATCTTGGCTCACCACAAACTCTGCCTCCCAGGTCCAAGTGATTCTCCTGCCTCAGCCTCCAGAGTAGCTGGGATTACAGGCATGGGCCACCACACCCAGCTAATTTTGTATTTTTAGTAGTGACGGGGTTTCTCCATGTTGGTCAGGCTGGTCTCGAACTCCCAATCTCAGGTGATCCTCCCACCTTGGCCTCCCAAAGTGCTGGGATTACAGGCGTGAGCCACCGCACCCGGCCCCCATCTCCTTATAAACACTGCATTATCAAACTTTTTGGTATTTGTGAATCTAATGGGTAAAAGTGGCATCTTCTTGTTTACGTGAACACTGACCATGAGGTTGAGATTTTTTCATGCATTTGTTTTGATTTTTGTGAGCTGCCTGTTTGTGTTTCTGGTCTTCGTTTTTTGTTTTGTTTTGTTTTGTTTTGTTTGAGACAGAGTCTCGCTCTGTTGCCCAGGCTGGAGTGCAGTGGCATGATCTCGGCTTATCGCAACCTCTGCCTCCTAGGTTCAAGTGATTCCTCTGCCTCAGCCTCCCAAGTAGCTGAGACTACAGGTGCCCACCACCTGTAGTCCAGCTAATTTTTTATATTTTTAGTAGAGATGGAGTTTCACCATGTTGCCCAGGGTGGTCTCAAACTTCTGACCTCAAGTGATCCACCTGCCTTGGCCTCCAAAGTGCTGAGATTGCAGGCGTGAGCCACCGCACTCAGCTTTTTTTTTTTGCCTTTTTTTTTTTTTTGAGACAGGGTCTCACTCTGTTGCCAGTGCAGTGGAGTGATTGCAGCTTTGACCTCCCAGGCTCAGGCAATCCTCCTACCTCAGCCTCCAGACTAGCTGGGACCACAGGTGCATGCCACCACACTTTGCTAATTTTAAATTTTTTGTAGAGGTGGGATCTTGCTATGTTGCCCAGGCTGGTCTTGAACTCCTGGACTCATTTGATCTTCTTTTTCTATTGGAATGTTTGTTTTTTAATATTGGTTTGTAGGAGTTTTTATATATTAAGCAGCTCAATACTTTCTCTGTCTTACCATATTGGATGACACAGTCTGTTTTGGGGTCTTTGTGTAGTGATGGAGATGAGCCCAGAATAATACAGGATCAAAGGCCAGGGGTTCCCCAGTGCTGTGTGAATTTGCATGAGTCAGGAGAGGCTTTGTGGGGAGATGATGTGGAGATGAGGTTTTCTTTTCTTTTTTTTTTTTTTCTGTCACCCAGGCTGGAGCGCAGTGGTGAGATTTGTGCTCACTGCAACCTCTGCCTCCCAGGTTCAAGTGATTCTCCTGTCTCAGCCTCCCGAGTAGCTGGGATGACAGGCACATGCCACCAAGCCCGGCTATTTTTGTATGTTTAGTAGAGATGGAGTTTCACCATGTTGGCCAGGCTGGTCTTGAACTCCTAACCTCAAGCGATCTGCCCGCCTCGGCCTCTCAAAGTGCTGAGATTACAGGCATGAGTTACCATGACCAGCCTGGAAATGAGTTTGAAGGGATGACGTGGAGGAAGAGGATGTCTCAGTAGAGTGGATTTTATAAGCAGAGTGTCATGGAAGGAAATTACATGGGTTGGTGGAAGGTTGGGGAAATTTTAAATAATCCTGTCTTCTGGAGGTGGAGTGCTGGGAGGGGTGCCGTGGGGGTGAAATATGATAACGTTGAAGGCCAATTGAGGAGTTGGTTCAGTTTCCTATAGGCAGCAGGGAGCTGTGGATTTGAAGCAAGTGATCGGATCTGTGTTTTAAGAACACTATACGGGTTGCCTTTTTAGACTGGATTGCAGGCAAACAAGATTAGAGAAGGAAAACCAGTTGGAGGCTATTGCATCGAGGAGATGACAGTGGCCCAGGGAAGGTAATGACGTGACACTAAAAACCATTTGTGCTTGGGAGGCAGGATTGGCAGAGATGGTGATTAGATAGGTGTAGAAAATAGTAATTCAGTTATGTTTCTCTATGTGCAAGGGGAATTCACAAGACGTCAGTGGGCACGGGAGGAGGTGAGAATAGGGCCAAGGTGTGGAGAGTTGGAGGGAGGATGTTCGAGGGTCCTCTTCACAGTCAATGATGTTCCAAAGATTCCTGACTCTGGATTAGACATCTTTTGGGATGTCTGCTCAGCCTACACCTTCTCTGAGACCTGCCCTCCTTTCCACAGGTGTGGGCTCTTATTGCCAGGTGATGCTGCCTCCCTATGGCTCCCTGGCTCAGGTGCAGAATCCTGACCCAGAGGACACTGATGCGAGCCTCTATTTTGGAAATCTGGTATCTGAATGTGGACACACTGGGTCAGTTGGCTATGGGACCAGGGCTCAGCTGGCTTGTCCTGTGAGCTCCGGGAGGTTGCGTTTGTGCTGTGTGTGACTGGAGCAGAAGCAGCAGAGAGGGATGAAGTGAAGTCCCTGAACAGAGATAGGCAGGAGCCTCTGGCTCAACAAGACAGATTGAACCTGCCTGACTAACGAGGCAGTAAAGGAATGAAAACATGTACCTTCACTACGGCAGGAACAGGAAGGGGAGATGACAGCGTTCAGAGATGTCAGAAAGTTTGGAAGCAGGAAAGCCGATGGACAAATGACAACAGGTTTATTTTTATTTATTTATTTTTATTTTTTTGAGACAGGGTCTCGTTCTGTCGCTCAGGCTGGAGTGCAGTGGCATGATTTCAGCTCACTGAAACCTCCACCTCTCGGATTTAAGAGATTCTCCTGCCTCAGCCTCCAGAGTAGCTGGGATTACAGGCACCTGCCACCACGCCAGGCTAATTTTTGTATTTTTAGTAGAGACGGAGTTTTACCATGTTGGCCAGGCTGGTCTCAAACTCCTGACCTCAAGTGATCCACCCGCCTAGGCCTCCCTCAGTGCTGGGATTATAGGTGTGAGCCACCGCGCCTGGCCTGAATGCTTTTAAAAGGGACAGTTAGATTCCCAGATCTTCCCCATCACTTTGGGCAGCTAGGCATCTACCCTTTTCCATCCCGGGAAAAGACCAACTAGGGTTTCCTCTGAAGGCTGGAACCAGGGGAACCTGGATTTAGAGATTCCAGCCTAACTGTGGCTGCAGGTCATGCACTGAAAACGAAATTGCAGGAAAGTCTACTTATAAAGCAGTGAAATGCTGGCATCTTCCTAGCTCAGCTTCCAGAATGCTGGTGGCCAGGAGCCTGAGGCTGGAGGATTCTTCTCAGGTAGGGTTGCTGGATAAAATACAGGATGCATTGTTACATTGGATTCAGATAAGCAACAGATACTTTTTTTTCGGTATAAATATGTCCCCCGAATTACAAATTTTTATTAGTAAAATCTGGCAATGCTCTTCAGAGCCCAGGAAAGGCCAGAGCCCAGGAAGAGGCCCAGGAAAAAAGTGCTAGGGGTGCCAACCCTGGTTCCATTCCCAGTTAAATGCTTTAATCCCTTCAGCTCCTACCCAGAGGCCCGAGAGTAAGCATGGTCCATGTCCCCGCTGGAGCTTCCAATAAGCATTTGAGAGTCTCGTCTTTAAATGTGAACAAATAGACAAGATCACCCAATGGAAAAACAAGCTAAGGCTGGGCCAGTGGGGGTCCAGAGGTCCATCTTACTTCAAATCCCTTCCATAGCTCCCTGCTGCCTACAGGTGGCTAATGCCTGTAATCCCAACACTTGGAGAGGCTGAGGTGGGAGGATAACTTGAAGTCAGGAGTTCTAGACCAGCCTGGGAGACATAGTGAGACTCCGTCTCCACACACACACACAAAAAAAATTAGCTGGGTGTGGTGATGTACACCTGTAGTCCCAGCTACTTGGCAGAAGGAGGGTGATTGCTTAGCTCAGGAGTTTGAGGCTGCAGTGAGCTATGATTGTGCCACTGCACTCCACTTTAAGAGACAGAGTGAGACCCTCTTTTTTTTTTTTTTTTTTTTGAGACGGAGTCTCGCTTTGTCACCCAGGCTGGAGTGCAGTGGCACCATCTGGGCTCACTGCAACCTCCACCTCCTGGGTTCACGCCATTCTCCTGCCTCAGCCTCCCAAGTAGCTGGGACTACAGGCGCCCGCCGCCACGCCTGGCTAATTTTTTGTATTTTTAGTAGAGACAGTTTCACCGTGTTAGCCAGGATGCTCTTGATCTCCTGACATCGTGATCCGCCCGCCTTGGCCTCCCAAAGTGCTGGGATTACAGGCATGAGCCACCATGACCGGCCCGAGACCCTCTTAAAGAAAAAAAAAAAAAAAAAAAGAAGGAAAAAGGAGCTTGGAGGATGCAGGGAGAATGTAGAGAGCTGAGGAGAGCTCCAGAGACACAGAGACGAGAGACCAGTCTCAGAGGCTGACCACCAGCCTCCTGCTTGCTCCTCAGTTCTCCACTGGTGGAGTCCCTCTCCTTCCTTTCTCTGGCTTCTGGGATAGAGTCCCCTCTCTGCTCAGAGAACCCCCCAGGAGTTTAAGCGCTGCAAATGTGTTTCCTTCTCTTCTGACCAAAGTGTTCTTCTGTACCATCACACAATAACTCCCAACCAGGATGTGCCTGCCTGGACCCCCATTGTGCTGATCCTGAGCAGCTTGGAGGAAAAGGCCTCCCCTGGGGCAGCAGTCGACCCAGGGTCTCTGCCAAGTGACCCTGGCAGCTGTGGCCCCCTCGTGCCCCAGGAGTCAGGGTCCTGTCTAGAGTCTCCATCCAAAAGCTGGCCCGGGTCCTGACTGCCCTCTCAGCTGGCAGAGGATGGAGCCAGTTGGCTCCGCTTCTGAAGTGGGCGCCACGAGCTCACACTTGGCTCGTGCTCCTCACCGATGCTCTCTCTTCTCGGCCTTGCTGAGCCAGGCAGGGTTCTGGCTTCAATGCTGCATCTTCTTTCCTCCATGAACAGAAATCCCCAAAGGTCAGCGGTCTTGAATATAATCGTCTTCAGATACCTGAAGAGCCGGTGTGAACAGCCGTTCAACTCAATTGCCCCACTTTTCATCGAGCATTTCCTCTCTGCCTGCACGATTGAGGTCTTTTCTGATTTTTTTTAGTAATTCATGTTGATTTATTTTATAAGTTCTATTGCTTCTATTGATAATTTCATTAATAGAAAATTAGGATGAGGTCATTTTGGTAGCATAAACATTGAAATAGAGTTTTGAAATAGTATGATCAACTAATTTATCGTCATCACCAGGACTTTTTGAGAGTGAAACTGGGCTTTTTTACTAATTATGTGGGAAAAACAGGTATAAACAGGGACTGTCCCATGCAAACTGAAATATATCATCACTCTATTGAGAGATGACTTGCTCAAACCTTAACATCCCATTTATTTCCGAATTTGTTTTAATGATGGAAACAAGGGAGAGAATCTGATTCACATAGGTAGTAGCTGCAAATGGTAATAGGTTGTTTTTTTTTTATGCTTGCCTTTTTTATTTTTTATGTTTTTTTTGAGATGGAATCTTGCTCTGTCGCCCAGGCTGGAGTGCAGTGGCGTGATCTCGGCTCACTGCAAGCTCTGACCCCCGGGGTTCACGCCATTCTCCTGCCTCAGCCTCCCGAGTAGCTGGGACTACAGGCGCCTCCCACCTCGCCCGGCTAATTTTTTGTATTTTTAGTAGAGACGGGGTTTCACCATGTTGGCCAGGATGGTCTCGATCTCCTGACCTCGTGATCCGCCCACCTCTGCCTCCCAAAGTGCTGGGATTACAGGCATGAGCCACCGCGCCCAGCCCGAATTTGTTTTAATGATGGAAACAAGGGAGGGAATCTGAGTCACACAGGTAACAGGTTTTTTTTTTTTAATGCTTGCCTTATAATAGTAGTTCTCAATCTTAACTCACCCAGGACCGGGTTTGGCACACTATAAGCTCCAGCTGCAGTCTGTTTTTGTAAATAAAGCTTTATTGGAACACAGCTGTGGCCACTCATTTACCTTCTGTGTATGGCCGCTTTCATGCAGCACAGGGATAGCTGATGAGCTGCACTGGAGACAGGACAGTTCACTCCTAGGATATTTAGTATCTGGCCCTTGATAGAAAATGTTTTCTCTCTGAGCAGAGTGGCTCATGCCTGTAATCCCAGCACTTTGGGAGGCTGAGGTGGAAGAGTAACTTGAGCCCAGGAGTTTGAGACCAGCCTGGGCAATGTAGCAAGACACCCGCCTCAATAGATACAATAGATTATAGATGATAGATTGATTAAATGTTTGCTGTCCCCCAACGTTGGGAATGTAAAGAAATTCCAGTGTCTCACTCCCAAGAGACTCTGATATAATTGCCCTGTGGGACAGCCTGAGCAGCACTGAGTCTTGCTGCGTCACCCAGGCTATAGTGCAGTGGTGCCCAGGCTGTAGTGCAGTGGTGCGATCTCGGCTTACAGCAACCTCTGCCTCCTGGGTTCAAGCAATCCTCCTGCCTCAGCCTCCCAAGTAGCTGGGATTACAGGCTACCATGCCTGGCTAATTTTTGTATTTTTAGTAGAGATGGTGTTTCACCATGTTGGCCAGGCTGGTCTCAAAATCCTGACCTCAAGTGATCTGCCTGCCTTGGCTTCCCAAAGTGCTGGGATTACAGATGTGAGCCACTGCGCCCGGCCAGCACTGGCAGTTTTAACAGTGCCTTAGGCTGACAGCTGGGTACAATGGTACATGCCTGTAACCCCAGCTACTAGGAGGCTGAGGCGGGAGGATTGCTTAAGCCTAGGAGTTCGAGGTTGCAGTGCACTGTGATTGTGCCTGTGAAAAATCACTGCAACCTGGCAACAGAGTGAGACCCTGTTTCTAAAAAAATAAGAGTGTCTTAGGTGATTCCACCACGGAATCAGTGGTCAGCGCTGAGAACCAGGAAATTAAAGCCAAATTCGGCCAGAGGTAGTGTCTCAACAGGTGCCCCCATACCATTCATTCTTTCCGTGTCAGGTAACACGTTGGTGATCTTCAGTGTTTTAAATCTGGGAGAGGGGACACATGGGTTTTAATTTTTGTTACATTTTGAAAATAGTTATAAGATTTACTTTAAAATAAAACTTGAGCTGGGCGTGGTGATGGGTGCCTGCATTCCCAGCTACTTGGGAGGCTGAGGCAGGAGGATTGTTTGAGGTCAGCAGTTCTGGGCTGAAGTGTGTTAGCTATGCCGATCTGGTGTCTACACTAAGTTCAGCATCAAATATGTTGACCTCCCAGGAGCAGGTTGCCTAAGGAGGGGTGAACACGCCCAAGCTGGAAATGGCGCAGGTCAAAACTCCTGTGCTGATCAGTGGTGGGATGACGCCTATGAATAGTCACTGTACTCCAGCCTGGGCAACATAGTGAGACCCCATCTCAAAAAACAAACAAAAAACAACCAAACAGACAAAAAATTGAACTTGAATCAAAGACTCGGGGTGGACTTATCTGGTTTAGTCTCCGCATAGCCCTCTGGGGACTGGATTCCGCTTTTCCTTTTACAGATGACGAAATGGAGCCGCTGTGGGGTTGAAGGTCTTGCTCCAGGCTGCACAAAACCTCAGGCTGACTCTTTCCAAAGCAAATGCTTGACTTCTTGGGAGGGTTTTAAATTTTTTTTCCCCAACACCCTCCTTTCCATGACAAGCTCCTGAATATCAAAGAAGGCCAGAGAGGATGGTGTCCTGTGTTCATGAAGGCGGGAAATGTTTATTGAGCCCCTACTAGCTGCAGAGCTAGGCATGAAACTGCCACAGTGAACAGAAAAGGGCCCTGCCTTTACGGAGTTGGACGTCCACCATGGGAGACAGGCCCTGCGGGGAGTTTGGGTGAAACGTCGTTGAATGTCAGGCAAGCAGCGGCCCCGGTGCTGCTGACCTTGCCTGGGAGGATCAGGAAAGTTTCCTGGGGAAGAGACAGGGAGATCTGAGCCAAAACATGGAGGATGAGGCTGTGGCTGCCTGTCTTTAGTGTATGGAAGAGAATTCCTGGCAGAGGGAATAGCACGTGTGAGCACCCAGCTGGGGAGTCCAGGGCTGGCACCTGGAGAGCTCTGGGAGGGGCTCAAGGTGGAGCTGGAGAGGGCAGAAGTGGGAGGGAGGAGCGAGGCAGGTTCCGCACCACCCCCAGGGGGTTAAATTAGACTGGTGAGTCAAGATTCCAAGAAAATGAATGGCTCTCCTGCCAGAATTTTAGGCAACTCCACATTCCAAGACAGCCCACAGCTTCCTCTAACAGCCAGGCTGTTCCCAGCCCTGGTGGAGGAGGCAGGAGCCGGCCACTAGCTGGGACACTAGGTGAGAGGTCAGGCCTCAGGCTGGCATCTGGGTCAGACGACAGAGTGGGGTGGGGGAGTCCAGGACACTGGAGACCCTCAGGCCCAGGCTCAGGGTTCCCAGTCCTGCACCTGCTACCTGTGCATTTGCGTCTTTGGGAAACAAACTTTGAATCAGAGATTTATGTGCAGGCAGTTTAGTGGGGCGTTTTCTCAGGAGCCGCACCTGTGAGGGAGCGTAAGCAGCTGGGCTGCAGTGCTGAGGTCTCAGCCCTTCCTCATGGGAGCTCTGAGCTAGGTGGGCACTTAAGAGATGTTCCCAATCAATCAAGGCCAAGTCTTATCTACCAGTCATCAGATGCAAGCTGTCCCTCAGGGAAGGGGCCACGGGATCAGATGAGGCAACTCTCTGAGGCTGAGGGCAATTCCTGGGGAGTTGCTCGGCTGTGAGCTGCCAGCTCCCGCTCCCAGCAGCCACAGGAATGGAGTGTCCTGGTCTGGAAGGGTGGATCTGCAACTACAGCATCCACTACAGCAGCTGTGTGACCTGGAGCACACGGCCTAACCTCTCTGAGCTTCCTTTATGCAAAATGCAGTCACTGGGCTGTTGGAAGGATTCAGAATATTGCATATAAAGCACCTGGCCCCAGTCTTGAGCTCCAGGAAGCACCCAGGAAGTGTTTGTTTAGTTGAAAGGATCAGTGAATGTGTTGCTTCATAATGAGAATGAGTCTGAGAACCCTCTTTCTGGTGAAAAGATCACAGGCCCAGGAGTCAGGAGAGAGTGGTCGCTTCCAGCAGTAACTGGTTGTGTGACAGTAGTATGATAAGACCATAGGCTTTACATTTAGCTCTCTGGGCCTTAAATTGTTTATCTTGTAAACAGGGATAATGACACCTGTGCCACCTCCTCCTAGGCTATCTCCTCCTCAGTGTTGGGAAACTGAATGGAGACATGCGACGGGAGGTGAAAGCTTTGAAACGGAAAAGATATCATCAGTTTCTACAGGTGGGGTGGGCGTGGCAGCTGGTGGCAGAGCAGGAAGCGGCCTAGGTGAGCCAGAACCCTGGTCAGGCGTGAGTGCAGCCCTGCACCCACATAAGCTCACACGTTTGCACAGGCTCCCTCGCGCGTGCATGCCCCTGCATGCGTGCACACACAATCATGTGTCCCCCAGTAATGCAACCACTCACAACCACCAGAGCAAAACAAAGACAAGGAGTGGAGCTGTCTGTGGTGCACCTGGGGCCCCAGCTCCCCTCCCAGCCCATGACTACATTGTGGAGGGCTGAGGAATGGGGTTGCTGAGAAGGAGCCCAGGCTGGGGGCCACGTGCATGCGGGTCAGGCTGGCAAAGCCGTCTGTCTGCCTCTTGTCTCAGGCTGCCAGGCTGGGCAAAGGCCACGTGCTCGGCTGAAGAGCCGAAGCCAATGTAAATGGGCCCCTTTGGAAGTAGGGCTCATCTGGAGAGCAAGCAAGCAAGCAAAACAAGCTTAGCTTTTTATTTAGGGACCGTAACAGAAAACTCTGAAATGCACCAAAGAGTTAATGGTGTTTGGCGCTGATCAGTGACATTGAGGGTGCTTTCTATTTCCATCCCTTTGATTCCACTAGTTTTTCTACTGTCAACATGCATTAGCATTGAATGATTATCAGGATCATCAGTGTGGGTTGGCTGAAGATATTTGTTGATGGTGTTTGTCCAGCTCCTTTCCCTGTCCCCAGCGCCTCAGTGGCCCTCCTGTGCTCTGAGCGGTTCTGCTATGGCTGTGAATTGTGAAAGCTTGGACCCGGTGCTGTGAGGTGGGAGTGTGGGCTGGGCCTGGTAATCTGCAGCCCTCGTCCCCAAGTCCATGGTAATTGTCACATGGCCTGTGCTGGGCCAATCAGAATCCTCCCTTGTCATGTTATAGGCCGACCCTGGGGAGATAAGCTCTCCCTGAAATATTAACATTGTCTCTGGCCATGTTCCCTTTCCCTTCACCACCCAGAGAAGCAGGAGAGAGGAGAGAGAGAGAGAGAGAGAGAGAGAGAGAAAGGGTGAGAGGGAGAAGAAGCCAGCTGTAGAAATAAATATAAATCCCTTTGATTGTGAGATATGATTCATTATTTTATGTACAACTGTGATAGTTAATTTCATGTGTTAACTTGACTGGGCTAAGGGATGCCCACATAGCCCGTAAAACATTAGTTCTGGGAGTGTCTCTGAGGGTGTTTCCAGAATAACTTAGCATTTGAGTCAGCAGATGGAGTGAAGAAGCTCTGCCCTCACCAACGTGGCCAGGCATCTTCCCATCAGTTTCGGGCCCAAATAGAACAGAAAGGTGGAGGGAGAACTAGTTCTGTCTTCTCAGCTGGGATGCTCATCTTCTCCTGCCCTTGGTCATCGGAACTCCTGGTTGTCAGGTTTTCGGACTTGGACTGAATGACACCACTGGCCTTCCTGGCTCTCCCGCTGGCAGATGGCAGATTGTGGGACTTCTGGGCTTCCATAATCCTGAGAGCTATTCCTATAATCTCCTCTTATACGTCTATATGTATCCTATTGGCTCTGTTTGTCTGGAGAACCCTGATTTGTACAATTAGGAAAGAAAAAAAGGCTACGAGTGAAACCATGTCTTTGGCTGTAAATCACATTCTAGTTTCAGAGATATTAATATGTGAAAAACATGTACAGTCATGCATTTAACGATGGGGATACATTCTGAGAAATGCATCATTAAACGATTTTTTTTTTTGAGAGAGAGTCTTGCTTTATCTCAATGGCACGATCTCGGCTCACCGCAACCTCTGCCTCCCAGATTCAAGCGATTTTCCCACCTCAGCCTCTCGAGTAGCTGGGACTACAGGAGTGTGCCACCATAACTGGCCAATTTTTGTATTTTTATAGAGATGGAGTTTCGCCATGTTAGCCAGGCTGGTTTGGAACTCCTGACCTTAGGTGATCCACATGCCTCAGCTCCCCAAAGTGCTGGGATTACAGGCATGAGCCACCACACCTGGCCTTTTAAGTGATTTTCTTGTGTGAATATCATAGAATGTACTTACACAAATCTAGATGGTATAGCTTACTACACACCTAGGCGTAATGGTATAGCCTGTGGCTCCTAGGCTACAAACCTGCATAGCATGTTACTATAGGCAATTTTAACATAATGTATTTGTGTATCTAAACATAACTCAGGCTGGAAGCAGTGGCTTATGCCTGTAATCCCAACACTTTGGGAGGCTGAGGTGGGCGGATCACCTGAGGTCAGAAGTTCAAGACCAGCCTGGCCAAAATGGTGAAATTCTATCTCTACTAAAAATACAAAAACTAGCTGGCTATGGTGGCGCATGCCTGTAATCTCAGCTACTCAGGAGGTTGAAGCAGGAGAATCACTTGAACCAGGAAGGTGGAGGTTGCAGTGAGCCAAGATCATGCCACTGCACTCCAGCCTGGGTGACAGAGTGAGACTCCATCTCAAACAAACAAAAGACTGGCCATGCAATAGGTTTCTTTATCTCAGCATGAGCACATGAGCAATGCATTGCACTATGACATTACAGCAGCTACGACATTAGGCAATAGGAATTTTTCAGCTCCATTATAATCGTATGGGACCACCATTGTATATGTGGTTTGTCATTGACTGAAACAGTGTTGTGTGGCGCATGAGTGTACCCAAGAATCCACAAAATGTGTATGTGGATGGATGGATGGATGGAGAGAGAGACAGGTATAGCAAGAGAGTGTGAGCAAGACCAAGACAGTGAGAGTACACGTGAGATCAAGAGAATGTGTGTGTGAGACAGAGAGGGATGGAGGGAGGGAGATTCCTGAAGGCATCTTTGAGCACCTGGATTCAGCCATTCCTGAAGCTGACATTGTTGTTAAAGGAAGCTATGAAGATCCATTTTTTCTTAGGCACATATGAATCAGATTTCTGTCACTCACAACCCAAAGAGTCTGGGCTGATTCCTCTTCTGCCTCTGATCCTGTTTATTGTAACATACAGGGTTTTCTTTTTCTGTCTTTCTTTTTTGTTTGTTTGTTTGAGACAGAGTCTCACTCTGTCACCCAGGCTGGAGTGCAGTGGTGTAATCTTCACTCACTGCAACCTCTGCCTCCTGGGTTCAAACAATTCTTGTGCCTCAGCCTCCTGAGTAGCTGGGATTGCACATGCCCACCACCATGCCTGGCTAATTTTTTTTTTTTTTTGTATTTTTAGTAGAGACAGGGGTTTCACCATGTTGTCCAGGCTAATCTGGAACTCCTGGCCTCAAGTGATCCCTGGCCTCAGCCTCCCAAAGTGCTGGGATTATAGGTGTGAGCCACCGTGCCTGGCAGGCTTTTCTGTTTCATTGTTCCCTCATGACTAAGGACTCTGTAGTCTACTTCACTTGAAGGATGCACAGTGCCTGAGAGGGACTAAGCCTGAGCAGGTGCACAGTGGATACCCGTGGAGCTGAGTTGGGATCACTGTTTCTTTTTTTCTTTGAGACGGAGTTTTGCTCTGTCACCCAGGCTGGAGTGCAGTGGCGTGACCTCTGCTCACTGCAACCTCCACCTCCCGGGTTCACGCCATTCTCTTGCCTCAGCCTCCTGAGTAGCTGGGACTACAGGCGGCTGCCACCATGCCCGGCTAATTTTGTTTTTGTATTTTTAGTAGAGACAGGGTTTCACCATGTTAGCCAGGATGGTCTCGATCTCCTGACCTTGTGATGCGCCCACCTCAGCCTCCCAAACTGCTGGGATTACAGGCGTGAGCCACTGTGCCCAGCAGGATCACTGTTAAACCTCCTCGACTGTAAGTGTTGGAAACCCCAGTTCAAAGTAGATTAAGTGAAAAGTGGAGTTGATTGGCTTGTGTGTGTGAAAAATCCAAGCGTGTACAAGCTTCAGGCACAGATGGATCTAGGGGCTTACATGATTTTTTTCCAAGATGTGGCCTTTCCCTTTCTGGACACTACTTTCTTTGTTGGCTTCACTCTCAGGCTGGCTGTTCTTCGAGGTGACTCCAGGTCGGATGTAGACCCTCCAAGTCCAGAATCTCAGAGGAAAGAAATCTCCTTCCTCCAAAAAATTCTATCTGAGGGCCTAGTATTGAGTACCAGTGGGCAGGTGCCATACATGAACCAATCATAGGGATTCCCTAGCCTGGAAGAGAATGTACTGATTGGGCATGTGAGGTCACATGACCCTTGGGGTGGGAGGGTAAGGACCGAAAGTCCCTATCTGAAAGCAATGGAGAGGTGGTTCCCCAGAGAAAAATGCAAGTGCTGTCATCAGGAGAGGCAGCGGACACCCGGTCATCATCCCCAATAATTCCTGTCCTCCTTTCTTTGAGTTACTACATCCCAGCGAAGTCCCCTAGGTCCTTCCAGAACTTGGTCCCCAGCATCTTAACCTCTCCCCAGAGGAGTGTTTCCCACTGGGCTGCCATCCAGGGATACTTCCAGCCTTTGGGAGGTGTTGGGGATCCTGTCTTTCCCTCTGCAGAAATGAAATAAAGGAGGCCAGGAAGAGACATCCCATCCCTTGTGGGGCTGGAAGCCGCCTGTCACAGAAACCAGGAGCCCTGGGCACCATCATAGGATTTTCCTCTTTTGTGTTTGCAGAAAATGTGGTATTAATACAGGATGTTTGACGATGCGGGCAGGATTAAAAGGCAGCCCTAATTGACCAAGGAATGGGTTTCCAACTGGTTACTTTCTAGAATAATTCCATGCAGCAGGCGTGATTAGTCATGTCATCTTCATGTTATTTGCAGTGGAGAAGTTCAACGTCCTAACAGTTTGTGACTGGCACGCCTGATGCTGAACAGGAACCAGCCACCTTGGCCCATGAAAAGGATACAGCAAGTGTCTCTGAGCTATGGCCTGACCAGCTGCAAGCCTGTCCCTGCTACATTGCTAGGTGGAAGAGACCGCTTTTCTTTTCCTTTTTCCTTTTTCTTTTTTTTTTTTTTGAGGTGGAGTTTCGCTGTCGCCCAGGCTGGAATGCAGTGGCACGATCTCGGCTCACTGCAGCCTCCGCCTCCCAGGTTCAAACGATTCTCCTGCCTTAGCTTTCCAAGTAGCTGCGCTTATAGGTGCCCGCAACCACCTCTGGCTAATTTTTGTATTTTTAGTAGAGACGGGGTTTTGCCATGTTGCCCAGGCTGGTCTTAAACTGCTGACCTCAGGTGATCCACCCACCTCTGCCTCCTAAAGTGCTGGGATTACAGTCGTGAGCCACCGCGCCCAACCCAGAAGTTATTTATTTTAAGGAAATACACTCATGCGGTTATGGAGGTTGGCAAGTTCAAAATGGCAGGCTGGAGACCCAGGGAAGAGTCAATGTTGCCCTTCAAACCCAAAGGCCATCTGCAGCAGAACTCCCCTCTACTTGGGGAGGTCAGTCTTTTGTTCTATTCAGGCCCTCAACTGATTGGGTGAGGCCCACCCAGGTTATGCGGGGCGATCTGCTTACCACCCATTTAAATGTTAATTTCTTTTTTTTTTTTTGAGACAGCGTCTGGCTCTGTTGCCCAGGCTGGAGTGCAGTAGCGCAATCTAGGCTAACTGCAAGCTCCGCCTCCTGGGTTCACGCCATTCTCCTGCCTCAGCCTCCCAAGTAGCTGGGACTAAAGGTGTGTGCCACAAAGCCTGGCTGATTTTTTGTATTTTTAGTAGAGACGGGGTCTCACTGTGTTAGCCAGGATGGTCTCGATCTCCTGACCTTGTGATCCGCCTGCCTCGGCCTCCCAAAGTGCCGGGATTACAGGCGTGAGCCACCGTGCCTGGCCTTAAATGTTAATTTCATCCAAACACCTTCATAGAAACACCCAGAATAATTGACTACATATCGGGGCACCATGGCCCAGCCACGTTGACACATAAAATTAACCATCACAGATATCAACTAAGTGGAACCATGTAGCATGCGCCCTTTTGTGTCTGGCTTTTTTGGTCCCACCTTATGTCTATAAGATTTATCCATGTGATTGTATGTTCACTCTTTTACTTTGCTATGTAATACTCCATTGTATTATTATACTACCATTTATTTTCATTGTTGATAAATGTTTGCTTTATTTCCAGTTCGGGGCTGTTATAAATAAAACTGCCGTGAATATTTTTGTTTATACGGTTTGGTGCACATAAATGCTCATTTCTGGGATTGTGGAATTGTTGAGACACAGGGATTCCTATGTCTCACTTCAGTGGGTACTGACACACCACTTTCCAAAGTGGGTCTATCTGTTCACCTCTCAGCAGCATGCGAGCATTCCAGTTGCTCTACACCCTCGTGTAGACTGGATGTTGTCAGTCCTTCCAATTCCGCCATTCTAGTGAGTGTGAATTGGTATCTCATTGTGGTTTTGATTATGCCTTTATTTTTTAAAAAATCTTTATTAAAGAAGACCAGAAACAGACTCTCATTTATCTTTAAAGATTTTTTTTTTTTTTTTTGAGATGGAGTCTTGCTGTGTCACCCAGGCTGCAGTGCAATGGCATGATGTCAGCTCACTATAACCTCTGCCTTCTGGGTTCAAGTGATTCTCGTGCCTCAGCCTCCTGAGCAGCTGGGATTACAGGCGCCTGCCACTACACCCAACTAATTTTTGTATTTTTAGTAGAGACGAGATTTCGCCATGTTGGCCAGGCTGGTCTCGAACTCCTGACCTCGGGTGATCTGCTTGCCTCGGCCTCCCAAAGTGCTGGGATTACAGGTGTGAGCCACCATGCCTGGCTGGGACTCCCATCTAAATTAATCTTCATAAATATTTTTTTATAAAGATGACCCTCTGCATCAGTTTTCAGAGGGAGAAACTAGCATTTACTTTGTACTGTTCTCTGATGGGAGCTATGCTAGGAGCTTTACAGATTTTATCCCATGCCATCCTCAAGACAATGCTTTTAAATTTATTTTTAAATTTATTATTATTATTATTATTATTTTGAGATAGAGTTTCGCTCTTCTTGCCCAGGCTGGAGTGAAATAGCCCCATCTCGGCTCACTGCAACCTCTGCCTCCCAGGTTCAAGTGATTCTCCTGCCTCAGCTTCCTGAGTAGCTGGGATTACAGGTGCCTGCCACCATGCCCGGCTAATTTTTGTATTTTTAGTAGAGATGGGGTTTCACCATGTTGGCCAGGCTAGTCTCAAATTCCTGACTTCAGGTGATCCACCTGTCTCAGCCTTCCAAAGTTCTGGGATTATAGGCGTGAACCACCGCACTTGGTCTATTATTATTTTTTGAGACAGGGTCTCACTACGTTGCCCAGGCTGGTCTCGAACTCTTAAGCTCCTCTCAAAGTGCTGGGATTATAAGCATAAGCCACCACACCCGGCCTCAAGACAATTCTTAAAAGATGTGGACAACCCTGGGGATAGACTAGGCAGACAGGCAGTGCCACCAATCCTGCAAGCCCTGAGCATGAAAATGAGATGTCAGGTCTCTCAGGGAACTGACGCAGCAATTGCTCCTCTGACAGGCACGGTGTGAATATGACAGATGTCACCGAAAAGAGAAAGCTGCTCTGGATGGAGCTGCTGCAGGAATCAGCTGAGGCTTGAGTGTAAATGCCTTATTTCCCATTCATCTCTGCATCAGGACCACAAGTGGCAGAGAGCAGGAGCTGAGTCTTTGCCTGCAGTTTGCTGCATCAGCCCTCTGGCGTCTGGGCCGGTGACATGTCCTTACCAATTTCAAGTGAAGATTATAGATGAAGGTATTTTGCTTTGTGAAGAAATTTTTATTGTTGATAAATGTTTCGTGTTCAGGACACCTGAACACGAAACAGCAGGTAAGCATTCTTGAAATGAAAGTGAATCCTGATATTTCAAATTTATCTATTGAAAGAATCCATTTTCCCCGTATTTCTGTCATTTTGCTGTGGACTAGTGAAAAATTCATTGCAGACTGGGTTTTGTGAACCACTGAGGTAATAGAAAAGTACAGACTTTGGTGCCAAACTTAGGTTTAGGTCACAAACCTGGTACTTAGGGATGCATGACTTTGGCAAAGTCACTTCATCTTTCGAAGACCCAGTTTCTGGGTAAAGGCTCGGAAGGTTATCTGGAAAGTACCTGGCACAGCACCCAGCCCATGGGAGGGGTTCAATAAGTGTCAAATGAATTTCTGTTGTATTTCAGGTCCATAATCCTTTAGCTACAAATGCAACATTTTTTAAAACTACGCAAACAGGGAGTGTTTTTCTTATTTTCTTATGCGTGGTTCAGGTTCATTTGGCAGCAAAAGCTGACATGAGGCTATTTTATAGTCTCTATTTATCCCTATGGGCATAACTACTCATATGTTCTGCTTTAGAAATATTAACATATTTGATACTGGTGTGTCTTCCCAGGCCTCACAGGGGGGCTCACATAGTGTACAGCATACACAATGTACTATATACAATCTGGACCATTCTGAATTCTGATATACATCTGGATTTTAAATGACAAACTAAATTCAGATCCACTTAGGAAAAAAAAAAGATATGTCATCTCATGAACATTAAAAAAAAAAAAAAACCAAGGGTATTCTACCTTCAGGTACAGCTGGATCTGGGACTCAAATGATGCCTGTATGTTTCTGTTTTTCTCTCCACTCAGCTCTGAGAATCTCTGCTCTTCTTTGAGTTTTGGCTTCATTCCCATTCATGCTCAGACAGGGTTTCTTTGCATCGTGGGAAACAGGGTCCTTTGCAGCTCTCAATTCTAAGAAAGTGAGACCCTCCCCCTCCTGGCATCGTATATCAAATTTCAATGAAGATTCTGATTAGCTCTTCTTGCGGCACGTGCCCACTGCTTGAGCCAATCAGCATGGAGGGGAAATAGGGTCTTGTAACTGGGTCAAGTGCCTACTCCTGCAGCCCTGCTTTGGATCGGGGGAGAATTGATAGCTCTGCAAGAGAAGTGTGGGGCCAGCCAAGCCAGCAGAGCCCAGGCCATCGATTACAAAGTAGCTCTGTGGCAATCAAGTCCTTCATCCACATTCCCAGCTCCAGGGAAATCCCAGTCTAAGCAAAGGACACCTTGGAGGAGGTGGCGCCTCACACCTTCTGAACCTTTCCTTTTGGCTCTGCGTCTGTGCTACTTGGTGACAGGTGCATCTCTTGTGTCAGCATCACTCTTGCAGATCCTTAAAGTCTCCCTGAATCTGCAGTCGCCTCTTTTTCTGTTCCTCAACGTGACTGGAAGAGCCACCACAAGCTGTCCCTCTGCTGGAACGTTCTTGGCTCTGCCTCTCATCTGGTGAACGCTGGCTCACTTGTGATTCTCAGTTTAAAGGACAGGTCTTCAGAAAAGACTTCCCTGACTCTCTAAAGCCTCTCCTCTAATTCCCTCCCAATCCCTGCCCTTCTTTTCTTGATCGTGTTCATTCCATTTTGTAATTATATATTAATACTGTGTCTTTATTTGTTTAGAAACTGTCTCCCTGGCTAGACTGTCACAATTTAAAGGCAAGGCCATGTCTATTTCACCCACACTGTATCTTCTCAGAGCCAGACTCACAGTGGGTGCCAACATTTTTTTTTTTTCCCGAGACAGGGTCTCTCTTGTTGGAGTGCAGTAGTGTGATCATAGCAGACTGCAGTCTTGACCTCCCCAGGCTCAGGTGATCCTTCCACCTCAAACTCCTAAGTAGCTGGGACTACAGGTGTGCGCTACCATGCCTGGCTAATTTTTGTATTTTTTGTGGAGATGGGATTTTTCCATATTGCCCAGGCTGGTCTCGAAATCCTGGGTTCAAGTGGTCCTCCTGTCTGGGCCTCCCAAAGTGCTGGGATTACAGACGTGAGCCACCATGCCCAGCCCCAACAAATACTTTTTGAATGAACGAATGGATAAGCGAGTGAATGGCAAGGCTTGAATTGAAACCCTGGCCTCCTTGACAAGTGGGCTCACTGCTCATCTCTCAGTGTGGTCAGACCTGAATGAGGATGCCTGAGTCTATCTTGTTCTAGGGCACCTTTCTTTCTTTTTGTTTGAACAACTCAGCCAAATAAAATCCTAGTTTATCTTTAGTTTTTTGTTGTTGTTGTTGTTGTTGTTTGAAGACGGAGTTTTGCTCTTGTTGCCCAGGCTGGAGTGCAATGGCGCGATCTTGGCTCACTGCAACCTCCGCCTCCTGGGTTCAAGTGATTCTCCTGCCTCAGCCTCCTGAGTAGCTGGGATTACAGGCATGCGCCACCACACCTCACCTGGCTAATTTTGTATTTTTAGTAGGGGCAGGGTTTCTCCATGTTGGTCAGGCTGGTCTTGAACTCCCGACCTCAGGTGATCCGCCCGCCTCAGCCTCCCAAACTGCTGGGATTACAGGCTTGAGCCTGTAATCTGCGCCCAGTTTATCTTTAGTTTTTTGTTTGTTTGTTGAGATGGAATATTGCTCTGTCACCCAAGCTGGAGTGCAGTGGTGCGATCTCAGCTCTCTGCAACCCCTGCCTCCCTGGTTCAAGCAATTTTCCTGCCTCGGCCTCCTGAATAGCTAAAACTACAGGCACCCGCCACCATGCTAATTTTTGTATTTTTAGTAGAGACGGGGTTTCACCATGTTGGCCAGGCTGGTCTCGAACTGCTGACCTCAAGTGATCCTCCTGCCCCGACCTCCCAAAGTGGTGGGATTACAGGCATGAGCTACCGCGACTGGCCGGCAAGGTTTTCTTGAAGTTTGAATTTTCCTTTTTGGCTGCCTGGTCATCCTCATTGGTCTTCTGCTTCTTGGTAACAATATTGTCATCCTGATTGTTTTCAGCAGCCAGTTTGCCCTCAGCAGCCTCAGCTTCCTCATCTTTATCTCCATCTTCTTCCTCACCATCAACTTCCTCCTCCTCCCCTTCCTCTCCACTTTCTTCCTCTTCTTTTTTTTTTAATTTTTATTTTATTTTGTTTTTTTTGGGACAGAGTCTTGCTCTGTCACCCAGGCTGAAGTGCAGTGGCATGATCTTGGCTCACTGCAAGCTCCGCCTCCTGGGTTCAAGCGATTCTACTGCCTCAGCCTCCCGAGTAGCTGGGACTACAAGTGCATGCCACCACGCCTGGCTAATTTTTTTGTATTTTTAGTAGAAATGAGGTTGCACCATTTTAGCCAGGATGGTCTCGATCTCCTGACCTCATGATCCGGCCGCCTCGGCCTCCCAAAGTGCTAGGACTACAGGCGTGAGCCACCACGCCCGGCCTTCCACCTTCTTCCTCTTCTTTGTCTACCTCATGGTCAGCCTCCTCCTCCCCATTGCCCTCATTAATATTCCTGTTAGCAGGGGCATCTCTTTCATTTTCCACCTCCTCCACAACTTCCTCCTTCTCTTTTAAGCCTTGGTGGTGATCTAGGAGCTGGTGTCCACGGCTGCGTCTGACATGGGGCACACAGATGATCTCATGAAGGGGATTAAAAAGAAAGTGAGATTCGGGGACTGGTGACAAAGCTGCCTGCCAGAGGTGGCTGCAGTGAGCAGGGAGCCTGACAGCAAATAATACAAAGATGGCTTTTCAGAGCAGCCAGTGGGGGCTTCAGCACTTTTCATTTTCTTCCTTTTTCACGTATATTTCACAAATGTTAACTCCCCCTGCAAGAACCAGACTTCTCAGAGTACTCAGCATCCTCTGTGGCTTGTATGGTAGCTCCACAGACCCCCTACTGGCCCCGCTCACCTCTGAGTGAGTGTGGTTGGTTTGTGTTGTCACCTGGATAATTACCATGGCTGGCAGCTTCCTGGTAGATGTAGAGTGCTGGGATTATGGGTGTGAGCCACCGTGCCCAGCCCCACACTTTATTATTATTATTATTATTTTGAGAGAAGTTTTTCACTCCGTCGCCCAGGCTGGAGTGCAGTGGCACGATCTCGGTTCACTGCAACCTCTGCCTCCCAGGTTCAAGCAGTTTCCCCTGCCTCAGCCTCCCAAGTAGCTGGGATTACAGGCGTCCACCACTATGCCCAGCTAATATTTTAATATATTTAGTAGAGACAGGGTTTGTCTTGTTGGTCAGGTTGGTCTTGAACTCTTGACCTCAGGTGAACTGCCCGCCTCGGCCTCCCAAAGTGCTGGGATTACAGGCATAAGCCACTATGCCTGCCCCCCACCCCCCACTTCGAAACCACCAGATCTCATGAGAACTCACTCACTGTCATGAGAACTCACTCACTATCATGAGAACAGCAAAGGGGGAAATCTGCCCCCATGATTCAGTCACCCCCACCAGGTCCCTCCCCCAACATTGGGAATTACAATTCAACATGAAATTTGGGTAGGGACACACAGGCAAACCATATCAAGGCCCGTGACCCAAGCTTAGCCAGTCAGATTCCTTCCCTGGGACTTGCCTGATCCCTGGTCGTGATGCCGTACGGCAGTGAAGCTGCACCCGGTGTGACCAGGGCTCTCCTCAGGGAGACAGCCATTCTGAGACTCAAACTGACTCACCAGGAGCGGCAACGACAACAGAAGGCCCTTCGAATAGCAATGTTCCCATTTAGTGGACATCCCCGACGTTTTTCCTACAGCCTGCACCAGCATTAGTTTCCTTTTCTGTAAAATGTGGATAACGATGTTCTGGGAGGCTAAGGTGCTTGTCCAAGATTTCAACATGGCAGAGCCAAGGTTCCAACACAGAGAGGCTGCCTGCAAACCCTGCAGCCTCTGAGCCGGCCCGTGGGATGCTGCCTGCCACCCATTTTGGGGAGTCCCCTGCCTTAGACCTTGTTCTTGGCCCAGGAGAACTGAGGGCATCCTTTGTATAGCTCTGTTTTCATAGTGGGTGAGGGTGGGTACATGTCTGGCTGAGCATGGGGTGAACAATAGACCCGGTGCCAAGGTCTCCAAAGCCCTCCCTCCCACCCCTCCTCTCACTCCCTCAGGGCAGATGCATTTGAGGTCACTGTGGAAGCTACTCTCATGAATACCTGTATGACAAAGGGCTGCTTCATGGAAGAGAAAGTCTCTTTGCCCAACGCTAAGCCAAACGCCAGTTAAACAGCTGTAAAGCACACCCATTCCAAGGAAGCATTAAAGAAAAAAATCCTGTATCTCCCACTTAGGTAGGCACATCCCAGGGACGCTGGGGCAGAGCTGCTAATGGCCAGGGGAATGGCTGGCGCATCTCTCAAAATTGGATCACACTGGCTCCTGGCTCCATCAGCCAGAACGGGATGGCGTGCACTCCCAAGGGGGCTCTGCGACCCTGGAGCAGTGCTGGGGGGCTCTCTGGAGGACAGGAAGGCCCCCGTGCGCCAGATTTTCAGCAACATCAGGATGTGGAGAGAGCCCAGCTCACCACATCCCCTTGGCGAACTATGACAAGAAACGCACCAGCTTTCAACACAGCTCTTGTTCTCCATCAATGGGTTCCATTGTATGCACGAATTCCCCAGCTCTAGGAGTTGGTTCTGTGCCCTGGCCGGAGTCTCAAACCAAGGGACCTGGTCTCCTCCACTCCCTTCCTCAGTGTTGTGCAGCATCTGCAAAATCTGGTCAAAGAACTTCACCTCAGGGAGTGTCCTTTCACTTCTCTCTGTGGCGGAGCTGGGAGGGTGCAGAGCCACAGGAACCACTTGGCCATCCGTCCTTGGGGCACTTGAGCCTTTGAGGTTTTCCCCACTGGCCCCACCTCACTGCCCTCCACTTGATATTCCCCATTCAAGTCCAGGGCGGAGATTGGCAAACTACTACCTGTGGCCCATCACTTGTTTTCCTAAATAAAGTTTTATTGGAACACAGCCATGCTCATTGTTTATATATTGTTTATGGCTGCTTTGTCCTTACAATGGTAGACTTGAGTAGTCATGACAGAGATTATGCAGTTCACAAAGCCTAAAATATTTACTATCTGGTACTTTATTTTTATCTTTTTTTTTTGAGACGGAGTCTCACTCTGTTGCCCAAGCTGGAGTGCAGTGGTGCGATCTCGGCTCACTGCAAGCTCCACCTCCCAGGTTCACGCCATTCTCCTGCCTCAGCCTTCTAAGTTGCTGGGACTACAGGCACCCACCACCATGCCCAGCTAATTTTTTTGTATTTTAATAGAGACGGGGTTTCACCGTGTTAGCCAGGATGGTCTTGATCTCCTGACCTCGTGATCCACCCGCCTCGGACTCCCAAAGTGCTGGGATTACAGGTGTGAACCACTGTATCTGGTCCTTTAAAGAAAAACTCTATCTTCCCATGATCTAGGTCCAAGAAGAACTACAGAGAATTTAACTTTTGGCATTTCCATTGTTTTGGCTCAATTGACTGATTCATTCATTAGACAAATGTTTCTTGAGAATCTAATATGCATTAAGCTCTGAGTTAGGTGCTAAGGATACAGAGATGGACAAGGCAGACATGTATGTGTCTGTCCCCAAGGAAAGCAGAGGAGATGACCACTGTGCAAGCAGCTTACACATTGTTAGTTACAACTGTGTTGAGTGTTACAAAAGAGAGGGTGGTGTGCTCTGTGGACCCAGCCAAGGGGACAGAGACAGCTTCCTGGTGAGAGTAATATGTCAGCTGAGACCTTGAGGATGAGTAGGAGTTAGCCAGGTCAACGGGCTGGGGAGTGAGAGGATGGAGACTCCTCTAGACAGACAGCCCAGCCTGGGCCAGGCAGGACAGAGCATGGCTCCCTCCAGGAATAGAGTGAAGTCCTGGGAGGAAACATGGAGGTTGAGCTTCCACTCTACCACGACTGGATCTGATGAGGGACTGGGATTGACCCCTTCTTCCTCAAGACACTGAGGTTTCTATTTTCCCTGTGCAAATCTCAGTCTTCTTTTTTTTTTTTTTTTTTGAGACGGAGTTTCGCTCTTGTTGCCTAGGCTGGAGTGCAGTGGTGCGATCTCGGCTCACTGCAGTTTCCACCTTCGGTTTCAAGGATTCTCCTGCCTCAGCCTCCTAAGTAGCTGGAATTACAGGCACCTGCCACCATGCTCAGCTAATTTTTGTATTTTTAGTAGAGACGGGGTTTCGCCATGTTGCCCAGGCTGGCCTCAAATCCCTGACCTCAGGCGATCTGCCCGCCTCGGCCTCCCAAAGTGCTGGGATTACAGGCATGAGGCACCATGCCCAGCCAAAGCTCAGTCTTAATTCAGATCAACATATAGTTCGTAAAGTGGAATTGCCCAATTTGGTAGCCACTAGCCACATGTGGTAATTGAAATCTAAATTAAAATTAATAAAAATAAACTTTAAAATGTTCAGATCCTTGGTCACACTAGCCATAGTGCAAGTGCTCAAGAGCCACAGTGACCCCCCTGTCGGACAGTGCTGCTGGAGGACATTTCCAGCAGAGTAGAACATTTCCCTGGACAGCATGGCCTCGGGAGGGGCCCCGCCCTGTCCCCATCCTCCATCAAGAAGCCACCATATGAGGACTTGTCTTTCTTTTTTTTTTGAGACGAGAGTTTCTTTCTTGTCGCTCAGGCTGGAGTGCAATGGCGCGATCTCAGCTCACCGCAACCTCCGCCTCCCGGTTCAAGAGATTCTCCTGCCTCAGCCTCCCGAATAGCTGGGATTACAGGCATGCGCCACCACGCCCGGCTAATTTTGTATTTTTTAGTAGAGACGGGGTTTCTCCATGTTGGTCAGGCTGGTCTTGAACTCCCGACCTCAGGTGATCCGCCTGCCTCGGCCTCCCAAAGTGCTGGGATTATAGCCGTGAGCCACCGCGCCCGGCTTGAGGACTTGTCTTTCAAATGGAAAAATAGATTCTGGGCATTGGGGTTTCGGATCTTCTGCCCATGATCAAGTCGTGTGATCTTGGGCGAGTTACTTAATTTCTTCAAGCCTCAGTTTTGCGATCTGCAATACAGGCCCAGAGCAGTGTTTGATGTATTATAGGTAGGGCTCCCTAAATGGCAGCTGAAATAGTTTTAACTTCTGTAGTAGAGTGGAAAAAAAAAAAAAAAAAAGTACAACCTTAACAATGGCCCCTAGGATCTCTATTAGAGAGAAAATCGTTTTTGTTTGTGAGAGCATTGTGCTAAGTTGCTGTTGGGGGAGGCTGGACTCTGGGGGACAGGCTGTTTGAGTCTGCACTGGGAGATCAGGAACCTGTGTGTTATAGGAGCAGGGAGGAGGCAGAGAAGTGGAAGGAGGCTGGGAATCAGGAGGGATGGAGTGGATGTGTGGCAGGCACTGAACATACTCATTGGCTTGAACTGGAGCTTAGCTCTTCATCCGTCCATCCATTCATTCACTCAGATCCAACAGGCCTATTTTGGCTGCATGGGTCCAAAAACCTAATTGAAGGAAAGAATTAATGACTTACGTGACAGAATCATAAGCCAGAGGTGAATCAAATCTGGCTTTAGGGAACGCTGGATGCAGGGCTCTAGCTGAACAAAAGGATGAGGTTTCTCTGTCTGTACTGACCCCACTTTTTCCATCTCACAAGATGGCGGCCGGGAGCTCCAGGGCGACTTGGGCTTCCTGATTCCAGAAGAAGGGAACAGCCAGAACCTTCCGGGGATCCCAGTGTCAGTCTCCTTGTGAGTCTTTGGGTTAGACTGGGTCACGTGCTTATCCCCGAGGTCATGGAACAGAACGGTCTGCTTGGCTCCGGCTCTCAATATTCCCCATGGGCTGGGTCAAAGAAATTAAGGAACAAAGTAATTGAAGGGTCAACAAATTGAGGAAACCAAGGAACATGGAGAAAGCTGAGTGGATGCTGGGCATGGAAAAAGAGATTTCCACCCTAATGAATTCACTCAACTCTCTAGGGCTGGGCTCTGGGGTCAACAGAAAACAAGCTGAGCCCTCGGCCTGCATGGAGCTTAGGTTCTATTGGAAGGAAACAGGCTCATCCCGACGGCCCTTCTCTCCCTCCCCTGAGGAGACTGGAGACAGAGCCTCCTCTCCCTCCTGGTCTGAGTCCAGCCCCAGGAAAAGAGTGAAATTAACTGTCCATTGTTTTAGTGACACTTCCTGGGAGCAACAAAGGGCCTTTCACAGTGAGAAAGTGAAGCAAGTAGATGCGGGACGACCTGGAAGTCACAGAATGTGGTTGTCCAGGTGCCAGATGGAAAATGCCCAACAGGTCATGTTCAGAAATTGGAGCTGAAACAGACACGCTCTTGAAAAAAATCCATATATGGTTGGCATTTCAGATGCACTTCGTGAAGTCAAGGACACTAGGCTGGGTACTCAGAAACAGGAAACACCTAGAAGGTCTTGGAAAAATCAGTGAGCAATGGGATCCAAGTTCTCTTTCAGGTCCGCCCTCACTCTGCTGGGTCCATGCAGCTGGGGACCAAGGGAGAACTGAAGCACCTGGCACGTGGCCTCAGTCCCCATCCCTCTCCCTGCCGTGCAAACCCCTCTCAATGGGGAATTCTAGGCAGAGGGAGTGTCAAGAAAATAGACGGTGGAGGCAGGGAGCAAGGAAGAATCAAGGGACTAAAAGCAGAGAGCACAGAAGAGGACGGCAGGTGGGGGATGGGCCGGGCTGGTGAGCTGGGACAAAACTTAGAGGAGTTTGGAAGCCAAGGACATGAGCCTTTTCATTATCCCGAGAGCCCCCAGATGCTCGGTGGGAGTGAAGCTGGGGGGCGGGGGGCGGGGGTCAGGGGGACTGTGTTCATCTCCCAAGGCTGCCCTAAAACAACAGAAATCTATTCTCACACTTCTGGAGGCTACAAGTCAGAAACCACGGTGCCGGCAGAGCCACACTGCCTCCAAAGTCCCTAGGGAAGTCCTTCCTTGCCTGGTCTGGCTTCTGGTGGCTCCCATCCATCCTGGCATTCCTCAGTTTGCACCTGTGTTGCTCCCATCTCTGCCTCCATCTTCAAATGGGCTTTGTTTGTGTATCTCTGTGTGTCCTCTCCTCTTCTTATAAGGACACCACTCATTGGGTTTAGTGTCCACCCTAATCCAAAATAACCTCATCTTAACCAATTACGTCTGGGAAGCCCCTATTTTCAAATAGTCACTTTCTGAGGTTCTGGTGGACATGAATTTTGTGGGGAACACCATTCCATCAATGACAATGGCCAGATATCATTTTCACTTGGCAAAAAGGACTCCAGCAGCACAAAGAAGGCTTGAAGGAGGCCAGTTTGGAATCAGGAGACAGCTAGGAGGCAGGAGAGAGGTGGAGGACGTGTAGGCTAGGATAGGGGTGGTGGTGAGGGAGGAAAGTGCAGGGCGTTGAAAGATGTTGAGGAAGGAAAATCCACAGGATGGGTGGGATGTGGGGCAGAGTGAAAGGTGGACTGTGATGACACCACCCAGGCCGAGTGTGGTGGCTCACACCTGCAATCTCAAAACTTTGGGAGGCTGAGGAGGAGGATTGCTTGAGGCCAGGCATTTGAGACCAACCTGGGCAACATGGACTTCACCTCTACAAAACAAAACAAAACAAACAAAACAAAAAACAAAAAATTAGACATGGGGTGCACGCCTGTGGTCCCACCTACATGGGAGGCTGAGGCAGGAGGGTTGCTTGAGCCCAGGAGCTCAACGCTGCAGTGAGCTGTGATCATGCCACTGCACTCCAGTCTGGGTGACACAGTGAGACCCTGTCTCAAAGGGGAAAAAAATGGAGACTCCCCAGATTTCTGAGTGACTTATCAGCGTTATCTTCTGGGAATACAATTTGGTGAGGCTTAGGATATGATAGAAGATAGACAGGCAGAGGCAAAGAAAGAAATGCTTTTTAAAAAGAGAGAGAAGAAAGCCTGAGCTTGTTGACACCCCACGAGATTTGCCCACAAGCTGCAGGAGTTCGCTTGGCCACTCCTAAACCTCTTGGCTCAGCGCGTGGGCACCACTCAGAAGCTGATGACGGCTCTCGATAGAATAAATAACCCTCCCTGTGAGCTCATTCTTCAATCAGGTCCCTCCCCGTCACTCACTCTGGCCCATGGACCAGGGGGATTGCTGGGGACATAGCCGAATGTAGCATCCGGTGGCTCGGGTGCCAGGACTGCTGGCGCAGTGATGAGCCACCTCTTCCTCGCTTGCTCTCTGGGGTCACAGCCAGACATGGGGGCAGGGGCAGGTCTTCAGGGCTAGGGTCTCTGACCCAAAATGCTGGGAGGGTTTCCTCCATTGCAGTTCCCTTTCGGAGCTCCTGGCAACTCAGAGATAAAGACCACAGAGGCTGACCTTTGGCTGCCTGGGTTTGCCTGGAATCTGGGTGCATTTCTTGGGGCTCCCAGGACACACTAACATGGACTTGGTGGCTTAGAACAACAGAAACCTAGTGCCCCACAATTCTGGAGGCCAGAAGCCTGAAGTCAGTGTCACTGTGCTGAAATCATGGTGTGGGCCGGGCTGTGCTCCCTCCGGAGGCCCCAGGGGAGGCCTCTTGCCTGGCCTCGCTTCTGACGGTTCCTGGTGTCACTTGACTTGTGGCCACTGCAATCTTCAAATCCCACATCTCCATCTCTCCTTCTGCCCTCCTCTTCTTAAAATGCATGTGATTGCAGTTAGGGCCCCCTTGGCTAATCCAGGATCACCCCCATCTCCAGCTCTTTAACCACACCTGCAATGATCCTCTTTTAGAAGGTAACATTTACAGGTTCTGGGGATTAGGACCTGCTATGTCTTGGGGGGCTTTTATTCTATTTCCTGCAAACTCCTTCACTTAGAAGCTGTGTGGGCAAGGTATTTATCCTCCCTGTGCCTCAGTTTCCTCATATAAAAATAGCTGATACTCTGCTTTTTGTTTTTTGTTGTTTTTTAGACAGAGTCTTGCTCTGTTGCCCAGGCTGGAGTGCAGTGATGTGATGGCCGCTCACTGCAGCCTTGGCCTCTCAGGCTCAAGTGATCCTCCTGCCTCAGCCCCCCAAGTAGCTGGGACTATAGGTGCATGCCATCATGCCCAGCTACCTTTTGTGTTGCTTGCAGAGACAGGCTTTCACCGTGTTGCCCAGGCTGGCCTCAAACTCCTGAGTGCATAGATCTGCCCACCTCAGCCTCCCAAAGTACTGGGATTACAGGTGTGAGCCACCACACCCAGCTGACACTCCGATTTTTAACACAAGAACCCACAGTCTCTAGCTGGCCACAGGGTCGTTCAAATACAGACAGCATTTTCCAGGCCCCCTTGCAGCTTCACAAGACCACGTGCCCAAGTCCAGCCAATGGGACATAAGCAGGAGTTGATGTGTAGGGCTTCTGGGCAGGGTCCTACTCCTTTCTTTTCCTCATTTATGCCATGATGTTTAGAGGACTGGGACCGCCATCCATGAGGTGAATTTGGGAGTGGAGGCCAACAAGTCATAGGTTTTTATGAAGATTAAATAAGAGGTGCATGTGGAGCCTTGAGGAGGGGCCTGACACACACACATGATCCATGGGGGCTTATTTCTCTTTCCCTACCGCTCCTTCTTCCCCCTCTTCTCCTTCCCACTTCCCCTCTACCTCTTTTCTTCCTCTCCCCTCCTTCTCCTCCCCCTCCTTTGTTCCTCCCCTCTTCCTCTTCCCACTCCCCTCCCAGCTTCTCTTCCCCCTTTTCCTGTCTTCCTTCCTCTCCCTCCCTTTCTGTCTCTCCCCTTCCCTCCTCCTCCTCTCCCTCCTCCTCTCCCTCCTCCTGTCCCTCCTCTTCCTCCTCTCCCTCCTCCTCCCCTTTCCCTCCTCCTCTCCCTCCTCCTCTCCCTCCTCCTCTCCCTCCTCTTCCTCTCCCTCCTCCTGTCCCTCCTCTTCCTCCTCTCCCTCCTCCTCCCCTTTCCCTCCTCCTCCCCCTCTTCCTCCTCTCCTTCCTCTCCCTCCTCCTCTCCTCCCTCCTCCCCTCTCTCCCTCCACTCCCTTCTCCTCTCCCTCCTCTCCCTCCTCCTCTCCCTCCTCCTGTCCCTCCTCCTGTCCCTCCTCTTCCTCCTCTCCCTCCTCCTCCCCTTTCCCTCCTCCTCCCCCTCTTCCTCCTCTCCTTCCTCTCCCTCCTCCTCTCCCTCCTCCCCTCTCTCCCTCCCCTCCCTTCTCCTCTCCCTCCTCTCCCTCCTCCTCCTCTCCCTCCTCCTCCTCTCCCTCCTCCTCCTCTCCCTCCTCTTCCTCCTCTTCCTCCTCCTATCCCTCCTCCCTCTCCTCTCCCCTTCCTCTCCCTTTTCATCCTCTCCCTCCCCATCCTCCTCTCCTTCCCCCTCCTCCTCTCCCTCCCTCTCCTCCTCTTCTCCCTCTTCCTCCTCCTCCTCTCCCTCTCCCTCCTCCTCTCCTCCTTTCCCTTCTCCTCTCTCTCCTCCTCTCCCTCCTCCTCTCCTCCTTTCCCTTCTCCTCTCTCTCCTCCTCTCCCTCCTCCTCCTTCTATTCCTCCTCCCCTTCCTCCTCCTCTCCCTTCTCCTCCTCCCCCTCCCTCCTCCTCTCCTCCTTGCTGCTGCTGCTGTTTTACTTCTGCGTCTGGGGTTGCAGATCCCACAGGCAAACTTGGGGACAGCATGCGGCCTCTGACAAGTGTTTCAGGGGCTCCTTGAGTGGTGTGTTGACACACGCCACACCCACAGCTTGCTTTTTTTAGTCATTCTTTATTAGTAATAAAAACAACGCATTGCTAAGCAAGCCACTGCACTGGGCACTTAACATGCCTGGTTTCCAAACTCTCCAGCAATTACTAGGTAAAATTATTATGTTGAATCTTGTGTTATCTTTGTGAAAGTCATAGCTATCATTCCCTAATTTAAAGATGAAGATATTGAGGATCAGAGAGGATGTCGCCCATTCACAGTCCCACAGCTTGTTGTGTTGGAATCAGGGGTCAAACCAACTCTTACCCTTGACTCGGGCTTCCTTCCTTGGTAATGTATGGAGCCCGCACAGGGAACTGGCTCTGTGTTGATAAATATTGGGGATCCTAAGGTGAAAAAGATCAATCCCCACCTTGGAGGAATTCCTCATGGAAGGGTTATGCTGCCCTGGGAGACTGTTTGGGATCAGGTGCTTGAGGTGGTTTCCCAGAGAAGATGTGATTTGAATGAAGCCACAAAGAATGGATAGGGTGTGTATAGACAGAAAATGGAGTGAGCTGGGCATGGCTGGGAGGCTGGGGGAGCTGGAAAATCAGGAGGTGGGCAGTTTGTCCTGGGGTGAGGATCTTGAGTCTACACAAAGTAATGCTTCCTCCTTTTAATCAGAGATTATGAGTTTCTTTCTCTTCCAAGAAAGTTTTGCTTTGTTTTGTTTTTTTGAGACAGGGTCTCACTCTGTCATCGAGGCTGGAGTGCAGTGGCATGATCAGGGCTCACTGCAGCCTTGACCTCCCAGACTCAAGCGATCCTTCTGCCTCAGTCCCCAGAGTAGCTGGGACTACAGGCGTGCACCACCACACCCAGCTAATTTTTTGTATCTTTAGTAGAGATGGGGTTATGCCATGTTGCCCAGGCTGGTCTTGAACACCTGGACTCAAGCAATCTGCCTGCCTCAGCCCCCTCAAAGTGCTTGGATTACAGGCATGAGACACTGTGCCCAGCCATTCTTTAATTTATGTAAACACAACCCATATTCACTGGGAGGAATGTGGAATATACAGACAGTCACAGAGCAGGCCCCTGCAGCGGAAACTCCCTGCTGTTGGGTCAGCAGCAGGCGTGGCTCACCTCTGGGAGCCCTCCCCAGCACCGGGCACCCTGCTGTTCACTCGCCACTCACCCCTATATTCCCAGACATGCAAACTAATGTACTGTAGATGGGCACAACCCTCTGTGTCTTCTTGTAATATTAAAAAAAATTGGGGGCCCGGTGTGGTAGCTCACACCTGTAATCCCAGCACTTTAGGAAACCAAGGTGGGCAGATCACTTGAGGCCAGGAGTTCGAGACCAGCCTGGGCAACATGGTGAACCCCATCTCTACTAAAAATACAGAAATTAGCCAGGTGTGGTGGTGCATGCCTGTAGTCCCAGCTACTCAGGAGGCTGAGGTAGGAGAATCACTTGAACCCAGGAGGCGGAGGTTGCAGTGAGCCAAGATTGCGCCACTGCACTCCAGCCTGGGTGACAGAGTGAGACTCGGTCTCAAAAAAAAAAAAAAAAAATTTGTTTTTTAGGCCAGGCATGGTGGCTCACACCTGTAATCCCAGCACTTTGGGAAGCTGAGGTGGGCGGATCACCTGAGGGCAGGAGTTCAAGGCCAGCCTGGGCAACACGGCAAAACCTTGTCTCTATTAAAAATACAAAAATTAGCCAGATGTGGTGGTGTGCACCTGTAGTCCCAGCTACTCAGGAGGCTGAGGTGGGGGGATCACTTGAACCTGGGAGCAGAGGCAGAGGTTGCAGTGAGCCATTGCACTCCAGCTTGGGTGACAGAGTGAAACCCTGTCTCAAAAAAAACCAATTTTGGCTGGGCGCGGTGGCTCACACCTGTAATCCCAGCACTTTGGGAGGCCGAGGCGGGTGAATCACGAGGTCAGGAGATCGAGACCATCCTGGCTAACACGGTGAAACCCCGTCTCTACTAAAAAATATAAAAAATTAGCTGGGTGTGGTGGTGGCCTCCTGTAGTCCCAGCTACTTGGGAGGCTGAGGCAGGAGAATGGTGTGAACCCAGGAGGCAGAGCTTGCAGTAAGCTGAGATCAAGCCACTGCACTCCAGCCTGGGCGACAGAGCGAGACTCCATCTCAAAACAACAACAACAACAACAACAACAACAAAAACAATTTTTTTTAGAGATACTTGTGGATTCACATACAATTGAAAGGAATAATTAAGGGGGGTCTCATGTATTCTTCACGAAGTTTCCCCAAATGGTAAGTTCATGCATAACCAGAGTGCAGTATCACAATCAGGAAGTTGACGTCGATACAAGCCTCACACCCAGTTGGATGCCCCCAGTTGTTCCTGCACGCGCTTGTGTGTATTTAGTCCTGTATCATTTTATCACACATGTAGGTTGGTGTGACCCACACCACAGGTCAAGATGCGGGACGGTTCTGTCTTAGTCAATTTGGGCTGCTGTAACAAATAACACCCTAGACCAGGTGGATACAGCTGTCCATATTTACTTCTCACAGTTCTGGATGCTGAGAATTCCAAGATCAAGGTGCTGGCAGACCCAGTATCTATGACCCAGCAAGATCACAACGTGCTTAACCGTGGATCCTTGGTTTGCAGCCATCCACCCTCTGGTTGTGTCCTCACCAAGGCCAGAAGGAAAATCATTTCTCTGCTGTCTCTTGTAATCCCAAATATGAGGGCCCCACCTTCATGACCTAATCACCTCTCAAAGGCCCCACCTCCTAATACCATCCGAATACCGTCACACTGAGAATTAAGCTTGCGTATGTGAATCTGCGCTAACGGAAGCATGCTGTTTGTATCAAGCTCTATCACATCGACCCCTCATCTGCCCTTTCTACAGCCACAGTCACTTTCCATTCCTTTCCTTCCTGACAGCCACTCATCTGTTCTCCATGTCTATGATTTTGTCACTAAAAGAATATTAGATAGGCTGGGTGCAGTGGCTCATGCCTGTAATCCCAGCACTTTGGGAGGCCGAGGTGGGCGGATCGCCTGAGGTCAGGAGTTCAAGACCAGCCTGGCCAAATGGTGAAACCCCATCTCTACTAAAAATATAAAAATTAGCCAGGCATGATGGCAGGTGCCTGTAATCCCAGCTACTTGGGAGGCTGAGATGGAAGAATAGCTTGAATCCGGGAGGTGGAGGTTGCAGTGAGCTGAGATGGTATCATGGCACTCCAGCCTGGGCGATAGAGCAAGACTCCATCTCAAAAACAAAAACAAAAACAGAAACAAAACAGACACAAAAAAACAAAAACAAACAAAAGAATGTTAGATAAATGGAATTATACATCATAGAACCTTTTGAGTTTTTTTTTTACACAGCAGAATGTTCTTGGGTCTCCATGTAATTTTGCATTCTATAGCGTGAGGATTGTATTCAAGCACACAGCGAGATCGCAATGTGTTTAACTCCCTCCTGCTGTGTAGGTTATTTTCACTTAAACATTATTTTGAGTTATGCTGTGGCAAATATCCTTGAAGCTGAGTATACACTTGTATAAGGATTTATTTCTTCAGACAGGTTCCTTGCACTGGACTTGCTGGGTCAGTGGTCTCGCCAGATATTAAAGGCATTTCACCTAATTGTCCACTGCAAGCAAGGTTCTCATTTTTACCCCTCCAGCTGGTGAGGGAGACAGTTTGGCTCCCTACATCCTTGCATCCTTTCTTAAGGAGAACACTCCTGTCCCCTGAAGCTCATCTCAGACCCAGGACTGCTAAGAGTGGACAGAAAGGGGACGAGAGCAGAGGAACCACTTGAGCATCAGTGAGAGAGAGGAAGGGGCCTGGGCTCTGGCCGGGCTCTGCAGCACAGGGTCCCAGTTTAGATGGAGAATTATGTGACAACCGTACCGATAGGACATGGGGAAGGAGTAGACTCTTCTCTGCCTTCTCCTTCTCAGCCTCCTGGACCTCTTGTTCCACTTAAAAGACATCATCACAGTGCAGGGGTCACAGGCATAGACAGGGGGCCGGACAGCTCGCAGAAATGGTGATGGAAGGAAAACATGCCCCCACTCCTTTCTCCCAAGATACTCAGCCCTCTTCTCCAGCGCTCTGCCTCCCTCCCCAGGCTTTCACAGAGGCAAGAGCACTGCAAGAAAGTCTCTTTCCCCTTCACCAGGACCACCCAGACATGCTCCAGCCTCAGGGCCTTTGTCTCTGCTGGTCCCTCCAGCTGGTGGGCTCTTCCCACGCTCACCCCTCCCCTTCTGCCAGTTTTCCCCAGGGCCACCTTCCTAGTGAGGCCTTCCTTACCCACTCACAGCACTCTTAACCCATTTTCCTGCTGAAATTTTCCTATTAGCATTTATCACCAGCCACAAGCTATGCATTTTATGTATTCATATATATTTGTAATCTGTTTTTTTCTGTTTTTGCTGTCTTGTTCCATGCTTTATTCTCAGTGCCAAGAACAATGCCTGATGCACAGGAAGCACTCAAAATGTCTTATTGAATGAATGAGTGAATGAATCAACCCATAAATGGGTGGATGAAAGACCAGACAATTGAACAGTGAATGGAAGCAGTAGAAGGAAGGAAGGAAAGAAAAAAGAAAAAGAAAGAAGGGAGAAAAAAAGAAAAGAAAAAAGGGAAGGAAGAAAATAAAGAAAAGAAAATAAAAAAAGAAAGGGAAAATGGAAAGAAAGAAAAATAAATAAAGGAAGGAGGGAAGGAAGGAAGGAAAGAAAGGAAAAAAGGAAAGAAAGAAAAACAAAGAAATGAAGGAGGGAAGGAAAGAAAGAAAGAATGAAAGAAAGAGAAGGAAGGAAGAAAGAAGGAAAGAAAGAAAGAAAAAGGGACAAAGGAAAGAAAGAAAAATAAATGAAGGAGGGAAGGAAGGAAAGAAGGAAGGAAGGAAGAAAGAAAGGAAAGAAAGGAAAAAGGGAAAGAGAAAAATGAACGAGGGAAGGAAGGAAAGAAAGAAGGGAAAAAAATAAATGAAGGAGGGAAGGAAGGAAGAAAAAGAAATAAAGAAAAAGAGAAAGAAAGAAGGAAGGGAAAGAGGGAGGAAGGAAGAAAAAAAGAAAAAAGGAAGGAAGAAAAGGAGGAAGAAAGAAAGAACTCTACCATAAGCAAAGCTGTCCTGGCATATGTGGCATCTGGCAGGCAGCAAGTCTAGACTGGGGAACAAAAGGGACTGTTGAGGCCTGGGATAAACCAATGTGTTTTGGTCTACAACAGGCACCTGCCATCCCACTCCAGCCCACGGCTACTTGGTCTTCAGTTTTTCAGGACTGAGCAGAAAAATCTCAACTTACATTAGCATAACCATCTAAAGTTGCCAGTATTTGATCATTTCTTAACCCACAGAAATAGTAATCCCACGTGATTCAAACTTCATGCGCAATTCCTTCCAACTTAAATTGTTGCCAATAAATTAATTACTATTTATTGTAATTAACAACACCATTAACAGTAACCAACTGACTGCTTGGGCCAAAGCGACACATCTGTGAGGTGGGTCCTCACAGGGCCACTGCTTTGCAAGCTCCACAGAGGTCTGGAGCAGCCAGTTGCCATCCCCCAAAGCCAAATGCGGAGCCCTGCTTTGGGCCAGGAGCTTGGTCTAGACACTGCGTGCAGAGAGGAGCTGGGCTGGCAGGCACTGAGAGGTGGTGATGTGGGACATGCAGGGTGAATCCCTCCTCCAGGGGTGGGGGCTCAGGTTCTCGACCAGCGAGAGACCCGGCCTCTCCCTGCTGGAGCCCCAGGTGCCAACTGCAAGCCCTTGCGAGGAGCACCCATCTCAGCGAGAGGCTCTGCCCCCAGCGGATCTCCGGGAGCCAGTAAGAGGCAGGTATCACCTTTGCCAGGCCCAGACTCAGCCAGTTCTGCTCCCGGGGGTGTGATTTCATCAGGTGGCAAGAGCTTGTCAGCACTGGTGCTGCGTGTAGTCAGATGGATGCACAGATGTTTGAAACTCGGAAAGATGCTAAAGAGGCTTCTGGGCAATTAAGGGAGTTGGGGGAAGAAGAATCTTCTAGCAGTAAAACAACCAGTCACCCAGGACCGTAAGGGGTCTTGGTGGGACTGAGAAGTGGGCCTATCCATGTGAAGGGCTGCGTCAGGCATGAGCCTTCCCTCACAGCATCGTGACAGGGCTCACTACCCGGGGCCCAGCCCAAGGGGTTCAAGTCTCCCCTTCAAGGGCAAGTAGGGAGGCTCCCCTTCCCCACCCTGCTGAGCATCCCAGGATCTCCCATCCCCTTTGGGTTTGACACAGGTCCCAGGTGCTGACAGTTCATTCTGTTGTTCATTCCCCGACTGTCTCATTCATGCAGAAGCACATGTACATTAAACATCTATCACGAGGGATCCTTAAGGGAACAGGAGACAAAGCTCTGGTCTTCTGGCTCCCGCATTTGAGTGGAGCAGATGGCAAACAATAAACAAGTGGATATGCCATATGAGGTGGGCAGTTGTGGGAAGTTCTCCTCCAAGAGAAGGCTGGGTGTTCAGTGGGAGAGAGTTCTGGGCTGACTTTGCACACGCAAAGCATGGTCACACTCAGTGCACACATGCAACACACACACAGAGAAAGAGGGAGAGAGAGTCAGAAAACCTATAGGGAATCTCTTAATTTTGCATTCATGGAAGTTGGCCACATTCTAAATAACCACATTTTATTCCATGGCTTCATGTGATCTTTTTCTTTTTCTTTTTTGTTTTTTGTTTTTTTTGAGATGAAGTTTTGCTCTCGTTGCCCAGGCTGGAGTGCAATGGCGCAATCTTGGCTCACCACGACCTCCACTTCCTGGGGTTCAAGCGATTCTCCTGTCTCAGCCTCCTGAGTAGCTGGGATTATAGGCATGCGCCTCCACGCCCGGCTAATTTTTGTATTTTTAGTAGAGATGGGGTTTCACCATGTTGGCCAGGCTGGTCTCAAACTCCTGATCTCAGGTGATCCACCCGCCTTGGCCTCCCAAAGTGTTAGGATTACAGGCGTGAGCCACCATGCCTGGCCTCATATGGTCTTTATTTTGATGGATGTAAACACTCTGAGTTCCTAGGGCCTCAGTCAAGGCCCACTCATCAAGTCCTTCCCTGCAGGTGCCCATCTGGGACTTTCTGGAATAGGATTCCAGCCAGTAGCCCATCCAGGAAACCCCGCGCCCCTCCCTCGGGCCGTCTTCACTCCTCTGCAGCCCTCGTGTCTTGTGCTGTAGACCTGGAAGGTCCATACACATCAAAGCCCAAGTTGCTCAAAACCAAACCCTGGGCTCCTCTTCTAGATGTTGAATCGGGGTGTGCTCAAGGGTCAGCCACTGCTACAGGCCAGGGAAAGTGTTTGCCTTTCGAGGAGTGTTTGTGGGTGTGAGGGGGAGCTGTCCTTCCCTCTCATCAAAGATTGGAGTTTTCTAATGCAAGAAAGAAAAAGGAAGGAGAGAAAATCATTTAGGCATCGCATTAAACAGGGACATAACAGAGGTTAAGAATATAGGGCCTGGTGGGCCAGGCGCAGTGGCTCACGCCTGTAATCCTAGAACTTTGGGAGGCCAAGGCGGGTGGATGACTTGAGCCCAGGAGTTCAAGACCAGCCTGGAGAACATGAAGAAACCCTGTCTCTACAAAAAATACAAAAATAAAAAAAGAGTAGAGGGGCTGGAGCCTGTGCGCCTGGCTTCAAATCCCAGACCCACTTTCTATTAGGCTGGTGCAAAAGTAATAACAGAGTTTTACATTACTTTCAATGGCAAAAACCGCAATTACTTTTGCACCATCTAATAGTTGTGTGTTTTGGACTCCTTACCTAACCTCTCTGTGCCTGGGTTTCTTAAACTGTAAACAGGAGATAACGATAGTCTCCACCTTATGGGTTGCTGTGAGTTGTAAATGGGTGAATACATGTGCACTATTTAAGACTGTGTCTGGCATATAGAAGTCCCCAGTAAATGTCAATTTGATTATTTCAATCAAGTGGAGAAGACATGTGAAGCAGTAAATGTCTGATTCCATACCTGTGGCAGGACGGCAGCCACCTGTTGGGACCCAAGCCCTGCACTGTTTGTCCAGCCTTCACCATATAGCTGTCCCCATCTTGCAGATGAGGAAGCTGAACCTTGGAGCGGGTCAGAGGCTTAGACCGGGTCCCGAAGCTTGAAGGGTGGGACTGAGGTTCAAGCCAGGATTGTGTGACTTGAAAGTCGATGTCCTTTTCTTCTGAGCACCACTGAAGGTTGGACTGGCTTGGCCCAGACCGCCTTCCCTTTTGACAGGGTAGCTGGTCAAGCCATATTTTCTGAGCACTGCTGTGGGCCAGGCACTATGATCAAGACACGGTGGCCTGGAGGGCTGTCCATGTGATTTGTGAGGCTCCTTGTTCAAACATTAAGACTTTCTTTTCTTTTCTTTTGTTTCTTGTTTTTTTTTTTTTTGTTTTTTTTTTTTTTGAGATGGAGTCTCGCTCAGTCACCTAGGCTGGAGTGCAGTGATGCAATCTCGGCTCACTGCAACCTCTGCCTCCCGGGTTCAAGTGATTCCCCTGCCTCAGCCTCTTGAGTAGTTGGGACTATGGGCACGTGCCACCAAGCCTGGCTAATTTTTTGTATTTTTAGTAGAGATAGGGTTTCACCATGTTAGCCAGGATGGTCTCGATCTCCTGACATTGTGATCCGCCTGCCTCGGCCTCCCAAATTTCTGGGATTACAGGTGGGAGCCACCTCGCCAGGCCAGATATTCAGACTTTCAAGAAAGCAGAGCATTGAATGCAGTGCAGGGCCCTCACGGATGCGGGGCCACATGCCGCCTGCCAGGTCTCGCCACCATGAGGCCGGCCCTGTCTGCCTGCATGATGCTTGGGTAAGTGTGTGTCTTTTGGGGCTATGATACCATCAGTAAGGTAAAAGAAGACATGATATTAATTTTTTTTTTTTTTGAGACAGAGTCTCACTCTGTTGCCTAGCCTGGAGTGCAGTGGCGCGATCTCGGCTCACTGCAACCTTCTCCTCCCAAGGTTCAAGCGATTCTCCTGCCTCAGCCTCCCGAGTAGCTGGGACTACAGGTGTGTGCCACCATGCCTGGCTAATTTTTTGTATTTTTAGTAGAGATGGGGTTTCACCATGTTGGCCAGGCTGGTCTCGAACTTCTGACCTCAGGTGATCCACCTACCTCAGCCTCCCAAAGTGCTGGGATTACAGGCGTGAGCAGCCGTGCCCAGCTGAGGAAGACAATGTTAATATTGATACTCAAACCAAGACAGCACAAGTGCTATAAAGGGAGGCCCTAGGGTTTGTGGGGAAGCCACAGGGACTTAACCTACAAAGAAACACATACCTTGCTTAGTCTGAGATTCTTTGCTTGAAAATGAATTCTCATGGGGAACTTTTCCGCAACCCAGGACACTTTTAGAGGAATTCAGAAACACTTATCGAGAGCTGCGTGTGTTTTAGGTGCTGAGATATGATGCTGAAGCCAAAAGAGGCATGGTCTGTGTGATGCTTACTACTGAGTGTCGACTTAATTGGATTGAAGGGTGCACTATTGATCCTGGGAGTGTCTGTGAGTGTTAACTCACATTAACATTTGAGTCAGCGGGCTGGAGAAGGCAGAGCCACTCTTAATCGGGTGGGCACCACCTAATCAGCTGCCAGGGAACATAAAGCAGACAGAACAATGTGAAAAGAGAGCCTGGCCTAGCCTCCCAGCCTACATCTTTCTCCAGTGCTGGATGCTTCCTGCCCTTGAACATCGGACTCCAAGTTCTTCAGTTTTGGAACTCAGACTGGCTCTCCTTGCTCCGCAGCCTGCAGACGGTCTATTGTGGGACCTTGTGATCGTGTAAGTTAATACTTAATAAACTCCCCATATACATATATATCCTGTTAGTTCTGTCCATCTAAGAGAACCCTGACTAATACAGTCTGTCTCCTGCAGCTCACGGTCTAACTGGGAGACAGATGATAGGCATTAACCAAATGACCTGATGAATGGATAAGCAGGTACAGCTGTGATAAGTGTGGAGCCAGGGAGAGAAGGGGTGCTCTGGTTGCTTTTAAAAAGAGGATTTGACCCGGTTTGCCAGGGATGTCTTTGCTGGGGGGAGCCCCAAAGCTTGAGCAGACTTTGACCAGATGCAAAGCAGAGAGAACAGTGTCCTAGGCAGAAGGCCGATGTATGCCAAAGCCCAGAGGGGGACGGAAGAGCCTCAGGCCAGCATGACAGTGCCCTGGGAGGGAGGGGCAGGGAGGTGGGAGAGGAAATGCTGAGGTCCCAGGGCTAGATTAAAAAATGTCACCTATGGGCCGGGTGCAGTGGCTCACGCCTATAATCCCAGCACTTTGGGAGGCCTAGGCAGGTAGATCACCCGAGGTTGGGAGTTCGAGACCATCCTGGCCAACATGGTGAAACCCCGTCTCTACTAAAAATACAAAAATTAGCCGGGCGTGGTGGCGAGCGCCTGGAATCCCAGCTACTCAGGAGGCTGAGGCATGAGAATCGCTTGAACCCAGGAGGCGGAGGTTGCAGTGAGTCAAGATTGTGCCATTGCACTCCAGCCTGGGTGACAGAGACAGACTCCATCTCAAAAAACAAACAAAAACCGTCACCTACAGCCATTCAAAGATTTCATCCTCGGAGCACTGTAAAGCCAGTGACCGAGTTTAGCAGGATTTAACTGACACAATCAGTGTTCTGAAGAGGTCAGTCTATTCTCTTCTGCTACCTCCCCTCCTCTCCTACCCACTGGGACCCTCGGACTGGTTCCAAGGAGCAGAGGCTGAGATTTACCACGACGTGACAGAAAGGGCTGTCATTTCATTTGAGCCAGCCTGCTGCACAATGATTGTCATCTTGCCAATTACCATCCTGTTTCCAAAAGCACTTTACTGCTGGAGGAATGAATGGGGCTCGATATGGCCTTATATAACAGTTGGACTTCCCTCGCCGGCTTGAAAACAGAGCTCCCGTCAGACTATCGGCCCTTAAGAGCACGCCTTGGATCTGATAAACAGACGTTGGCAAATGGGAGGTTGGAAGGTGGTGCCAAGCTCTGTGGTTTGGACTGGTCCTACGAGCGAAACAATCGAAGCAGCTAACCATCTGCAGGAGGGAAAAGAGGAAGGGAAACTCAGCCTGAGACACAAAGAGGAAGCATGGGAAACAGAGGGGTCGCAGTGGACGAGGTCCCAGTCCCACCCCCGTTACTACAGCCTTGCAGACTACTGCCTGCCCATCAGCAGGATGCCACGTTTGTAGGGCGAGTAGACGTTCTGTTGATTTCACTAACCTTCCTTCCTGTGGTGCCTCCATCAGGAGTAAAGGGGTGGATGAAGTTGCGAGGATGGAGGTGGGAAGGAAGATTGGTGGACAATTTTGTAGAGAGCTTTTGCGGATGATGAGTTGCCCTTCATACTTGCTGATGTTCACTTAGAAGCTGTAAAGCCTTTACTGATGTTGCCATTGGATGGTTTTGGACTGAGCTGGGCACATTCTCTTGCACAGGGCTACTTGAGACCATGGACAACTAGTCAGAGGCTTGGCTGCAAGTCTACCCCACTGGCCTGTTAGGAGTTCAGGGAACCACACAGAGACCCCACTTGGGCATACTTACAGGACAACATCTATCATTTGGATGGACAGGGGACAAAGACAAGATCTGCTCAACCAAATCCACTTCCCCAGCTTTTATCATGTAGGCCACTCTTAGGCATGTATTATTTTAAATGCAGCCCAAAGCATCCCCAATTAATACACCGGAGGGCCCCCTGAATATTCTTGCCAAAGCCTTTGAGTGTGCAAGGCCTGAGAATTCCATTCCTTGTGTTATGCTTCCTTGGCGGAAGCAGTGCTGTTTGGCTCTTGATACGATGCGTGGTTTGGAGAAGTAGCTCTTCAGATTTTATTCCCGGAGCCCTCTTCTTTTTAAGACCCATCACGTGGCTAGAGCAGGCTTCTCTGCCCGGGCACTATTGACCTTATGGGCGAGATCATTTCATGTTGTGGAATTATGTTCCATGTGGTGGGGCATCCCCGTCTTCCACTCACTAGATGCCAGTAACACTCTCCCCTAGTTGTGACAACGAAAAATGTCCCCAGGAGGCAGAACTGTTTCCTGTTGAGAACCATTGGACTAGAGGAATAATCTGGAATCAGATTTGTATGTTGTCTACCAAAATTCTGAGCGTCCCTCTCTCCTGACCTGCCTGTTTCTTTACCTGTATCAAGACTGCCATGCAATCTTGGTTACATCCTCATTCACAGCTAGGATGACTGTCATAGGACTCTCATGCAGAGGGAGGGCCATCTTCCTACAGCCTCACTGGTTTGCCAGAAACACTTGAGCAAATTCTGGGTCACCGCTGGGCAGAAGTGAGGACTTGAGAAAGTATTCAGACAGCTGCTTCAGAGCTCCTCTCACAGTTAGACTGAGATGGGGGACAGCTGAGGGGCTCAGTAATGTCCATGGATTTGGCTACAAATTGGCTATGGAGAGTAGGTTGGAACTTTAAAAAACAATAATAGACTTTCTTTTCTTTTCAGACAGAGTCTCATTCTGTTGCCCAAGCTGGAGTGCAGTGGTGCGATCTCATGGCCTGAGTCTCCCCAGTAGCTGGGATTACAGGCGTGTGCCACTATGCCCAGCTAATTTTTGTATTTTTAGTAGAGATGGGGTTTTGCCATGTTGGCCTCAAGCAATCTACCTGCCTCGGCCTCCCAAAGTGCTGGGATTATAGGCATGAGCCACTGCGCCTGGCCAATAATATAATTTCTTGTTAGAGGCCATCACTCCTGGATTTGAGATGAGTTAGGTGTCAAAACAGGAAGCAGAGCTTTTGGTAGAGTGAAGAGGCATTCCCAGCACCCAAATGGGCCTTGAGGATCAAGAGACCTCATTGCAAGGAAATGGTCTTGGATGGGAAGTGAAGGCCCTGCCACCGGAGTGGCTCACTCTCCCCACAACGCCAAACAGCAGCCCAGTCTCAACGGGGGAACCTGGGTGTGTTGGGGTTTTGTCTAACATCTTGGAATGATTCATTCATCTTCTGCTCTCAATCAAATCCACTGGCCTTGTTGAAGACCTTCCCATCATCACAGAACCCTGTTTTGTATAAAATAAATTGGAACCACTGGCATTGAATGGAGCAAAAAATAGAGCTCTGTGAGAAATACTTGCTGTCCAGTAAGCCGGGGGCGGCTTTTCTTTACCAATGCCTCCTTCCCTTTGAAAACAGGAAGTCACCATGGCCAAAAGTAAATGAGTTTCCAGCTGGCTGGGTCAAAATCCGGACTCCACCTCCCACTCCCACCTGTGGGCTCCATGTCAAGCTGCCCAACTTTCTCTCCGGGTCTTGACACCAGCAGCTGACTAAGCCCCTGTCAACGCAGCCCTCCTCTTTGACCTGACCTTTCTGGCACTGTCTCTGTTCTTGTTCAGAGGGAAGGTTCCATCTTCTTCCTCACGTCTCCTCTTGGCCCCCTTTCCTAATCCTTGGAGTGCAGGCAGAACTCTGAATGTGTTTTTCCCTCAGATAAATTGTAAAAAGGGGCAGGTGCCAGAGCTGTCCAGCTAGCACTCAGTATTCTTACCCACCCTGGCTTAGGGTTGAAGAGGAGAACTGTCTGAATTCTTCATACAGGCCTCTGACCTAAGACATTTCGTGAGGTTTGTTTAATTACAGGAGAGTGAAAACCCTATGCAAACTTTCTTTTTCTTTTCTTTTTTTTTTGAGATGGAGTCTCGCTCTGTCACCCAGGCTGGAGTGCAGGGGCGTAATCTCAGCTCATGGCAACCTCTGCCTCCCGGGTTCAAGTGATTCTCCTGCCTCAGCCTCCCAAGTGGCCGGGACCACAGGCTTGTGCCACCATACCTGGCTAATTTTTTGTATTTTTAGTAGAGACGGGGTTTCACCATGTTAGCCAGGATGGTCTTGATCTCCTGACCTTGTGATCCACTCACCTCAGCCTCCCAAACTGCTGAGATTACAGGTGTCAGCCACTACACCCGGTCACAAACTTTCTTAGATAAACAAATAAATTTATTGACTTATGTGGTTGAAAAGGCCAGTGGCTTCAGGCACGGCTGGATCCAGGGGCTGAAGGATGCCATCCGGAATCATACTCTATTTCTCTCTCTCTTTTTCTTGGAGACAGGGTCTTACTTTGGCCCCCAGGCTGGAATGTAGTGGCACAATCACAGCTCACTGCAGCCTTGACCTCCTGGGTTCAAGCATTCCCTGCCTCAGCCCCCCAAGCAGCTGGGAATACAGGCATGCTCCACCATGCCCTGTTAATTTTTGTATATATTTTAGAGATGAGATTTCGCCATGTTGCCCATGCTAGCCTCGAACTTCTGAGCTCAAACGATTTGCCCGCCTCAGCTTCCCAAAGTGCTGGGAATCCAGGCATGAACCACCATGCCCAGCCATTCTCTATCTCTCAATATTGCTTTCCTCTCCTGGCTTTCTTCTAAGACAGATTGTGCCTGTGAAACCCTGACCACCAACTTCCAGCTTACACCCTATCACTGCAGAAAGTCCAGGCAAAATGCACAATGGACAGGCAAAAATGGTGCTGCTGCTGGTCACTACCTAGATAATAGATGTCATGCAACTGCCTGTGCTTGTTTTGTTGTAAAATTTCTCTTTATGTTTGCTGGTCCTTCTCAAACTTTGAACAGTGAACATGGGCTCAGTCAGAGATATTTTGGTTGCAAACAGCAGACACCTACTCAAACTAGCTTAAGCACTAAATACTTTCTTTTTCCAGGGATTTAATGGTCACTTGGGAAATCAAGGGCAGGTAGTGAGGCCTGACTTCGTGGAGGTTGTCAGAGGAAATCAGGAATCCATTAAGAATCAGCACGGTCATCTCACTTTCTCTTCATGATCATTCGCCTCTTATCATCCTCCCGCATTAGCTCCAGTCTTCCTCTCTGTCTGATTGTTTTGCTTTTCTATGCTGGTGACAGGACGCCTCTTAAACAGGTACCCGGAGGTAGAGGTGGTGCTTGGGCTTCCAGGTACCTCTTGCTGGGACCTTAACTCACTGCAACCTCTGCCTCCTGAGTTCAAGCTGTTCTCGTGCCTCAGCCTCCAGAACAGCTGGGACCAAAGGTGTGTGCCACCACACCAGGCTAATTTTTTTTGTATTTTTTAGTAGAGATGGGTTTTCGCCATGTTGGCCAGGCTGGTCTCAAACTCCTGACCTCAAGTGATCCGCCCACCTTGGCATCCCAAGGTGCTGGGATTACAGGTGTGAGCCACCATGCCCAGACTAGGGTATTTGTTTACCAGGTATTTGAAGACTAAACAGACAACAGATTAATAACCAAAACAGCAGGTGTAATTTTATAAATAGAAAAATTAAAGATCATAGAATTAGCACTACCAATGGCTTAAATAAAAATCCTAGGCCAGAACGGTGAAACCCCGTCTCTACTAAAAATACAAAAATTAGCCAAGCATGGTGGCAGGTGCCTGTAACCCCAGTTACTCCGGAGGCTGAGGCAGGAGAATCGCTTGAACCTGGGAGGCACAGGTTGCCGTGAGCTGAGATCGCACCACTGCACTCCAGCCTGGGCGACAGAGTGAGACTCTATCTCCAAAAAAAAAAAAAATAAATAAAAATCCTAGATAGATGATAAGAATTACTGATGAAAAATAAGTTAAAATATTTTTTCTTCAAGCAAATAAAAAACATACTAGACAAATCACAAGATTTACTACTTTTAAAATCTTATTTAAATTTTAGAATAGTTTTACATTTACAGAAAAATTGCAAATATAGTACAGAGTTTCTATAGGCCCCACAATCCAGCTTCTTCTATTATGAACTTCTTATATTACTATTGCATATTGTCATAATTAATAAACTAATACCGATGCATTTTTATTAACTAAAGCCCATACTTGATAGACATTTCCTTAGTTTTCCCCAGTGTTGTTTCCCTACTCCAGGATACCACATGACATTGAGTCATCCTGTCTCCTTATGCTGTTCTTGGCTGCGGCAGTTTTTTACACTTTCTTTGTTTTTGGTGACCTTGATGGTGGGAGGCCAAGGTGGGTGGATCATCTCAGGTCAGGAGTTCGAAACCGGCCTGGCCAACACGGTGAAACAGCCTCTCTACTAAAACAAAACAAAACAAAACAAAAATTAGCCGGGCGTGGTGGTGGGCACCTGTAGTCCCAGGTGCTTGGGAGGCTGAGGCAGGAGAATCGCTTGAACCTGGAAGGTGAAGTCTGCAGTGAGCTGAGATTGCGTCACTGCACTCCAGCCTGAGCCACAGAGTGAGACTTCGTTTCAAAAAAAAAAGATGTTTTGTAAAACATACCTCAATTAGAATTTGTCGGGTGTTATTCTCACCAAACAGACAGAGTTTAGGGGAGGAAGATGACAAAGGTGAATGAAGCCCCTTCTCATCACATCCTATCAAAAAAGTACGCACTGTCAACACGAGTTATCACTGTTGATGTTGACCTTGATACCCTGGCTATGGCTGAGGTTGTGTTTGCCAGGTTTCTCCACTTTAAAGTTACCTTTTTCCCTTTCTTCTGAAATCAACCCCTTTCTTAACCTATTGTGTTTATTCGTCCACATAGTGTCTCTGCACTTGATGCATGACGCTGCATTTGATGCAAGAAGGGATATAGAATGTCATACCATTGTCATACCATTGAAATGCATTTTTCAAGACCATCCTGACCAATATGGTGAAACCCTGTCTCTATTAAAAATACAAAAATTGGCCGGGCGTGGTGGCTCACGCCTGTAATCCCAGCACTTTGGGAGGCCGAGGCGGGCGGATCACGAGGTCAGGAGATGGAGACCATCCTGGCTAACACAGTGAAACCCCGTCTCTACTAAAAATATAAAAAATTAGCCAGGCGTGGTGGCGGGTACATGTAGTCCCAGCTACTCGGAGTCTGAGGGAGGAGAATGGTGTGAACCCGGGAGGCGGAGCTTGCAGTGAGCCGAGATTGGCCACTGCACTCCTGCCTGGGGGACAGAGCGAGACTCCGTCTCAAAAACAAAAACAAAAACAAAAACAAAACAACAATTAGCCAGGCGTGGTGGCGCAAACTATAGTGCCCGCTGAGGCAGGACAATCGCTTGAACCTGGGAGGTGGAGGTTGCAGTGAGCCGAGATCACACCACTGCACTCCAGCATGGGTGACAGAGAGAGACTTTGTCACAAAAAAAAGAAAGAAATTCATTTACAGCAGAGTTTTTTTGTTTAAAAAAAATTCCGCTTTTCAAAATATGTGGTTTTCTCAAAGGACGAGAGCATTCTGTCTAAAGCACTGCTGCCCTCAAAAAGACTGGAATGAGCTTTGGTTTCTTTTCCATTGTGACAATTCCCACATTTGAATATTCACCACAAGCGTAGATCTCTCGCAAGTCTCCAGTTTTCAAAGTACTTTGAATTTGTGGAAAAACAGAGTTATCCAGATGGTTGGGGCTGGCAGTTCTCTGGGAGACATACAAAGTGTGCTATAGAAATACATGATTGCCTAAAGAAACTGCTTTGTAAGCCTCCCTACAAGATAAGAGAAACTTTTTTTTTTTTTTTCTCCGAGATGGAGTCTTGCTCTGATGCCTAGGCTGGAGTGCAGCAGCACGATCTCAGCTCACTGCAAGTTCTGCCTCCCAGGCTCAAGTGATTCTCCTGCCTCAACCTCCCAAGTAGCTGGGACTACAGCCGCCTACCACCACACCTGGCTAATTTTTGTATTTTTAGTAGAGACGGGGTTTTGCCATGTTGGCTAGGCTGGTCTCGAACTCCTGACCTCGTGATCTGCCTGCCTTGGCCTCCCAAAGTGCTGGGATTACAGGTATGAGCCACCGTGCCCAGCCAGATAAGAGGAACTTTTATTTTAAACAAACTATCCTGCACCCAACTGCTCTGTGGTGGATTAATACTTAATTTAGATTATTATTTACAAATTTCCAGAGTCAAGTATATTTCATTTTTTATCAGTAATTCTTATCATTTATCTAGGATTTTTACTTGAACCACTGGTAATGCTGATTCTATGATCTTTAATTTTTCCTATTTATAAAACACCTCTGTGCCCCCAACAACTTCATCATTGTTTTTCTTTTTTTCCCCTCAAGCTATTTTGGAGCTAAACAAAAATTTAACATTCGGGCCGGGCGCGGTGGCTCACGCCTGTAATCGCAGCACTTTGGGAGGCCCAGGCAGGTGAATCACGAGGTCAGGAGTTCGAGACCATCCTGGCCAACATGGTGAAACCCCGTCTCTACTAAAGATACAAAAAATTAGCTGGGCGTGGTGGCAGGCGCCTGTAATCCCAGGTACTTGGGAGGCTGAGGCTGGAGAATCGCTTTAACCCGGGAGGCGGAGGTTGCAGGTTACATTTTTCATTTATGGCAGCCAACTTGCTTTGCTAAAGCTGCCAAATATTTCATGTCTAAAAAGGGAAATAAAAGACACTTTGAGTTATAAGGAAGAAGAGAACTAGATGAAGGATAATGCTGTTTTGAAGGGTGTGTTTATGGAAGGAAAATCTTGTGTATTTTTGGGTGGTTGGAAAGCCCCAGAATGGTGGATTTTACTAATAGAAGTTTGTTGCCCTGCTCATGAGCTACTTTGCTTCTCTAGGTACCCACCAAGCTCCCAAGTGGGCTAGCACATAGTGCAGGCTGACGAGTGAGCAGGGTGAGTGAGCCCACGTCTTATCTCTTCAGGATCCTCTTCTTACACATTGACTTCATCAGCAGGCTTCTGGTGAAAGACAGTGATGGCAAGTGACTGAAACCCAAGATGATGATCCATTGGCTTCCCCCAAATCAAGGAGGTGCCAACTAACCAAGCCATGAGAGGCATGACACTGCTGCTGGGCCTCACGAATGGTCTGGAACCAAGGGATGGGTCAGTGATATTCTCCTGGCAGAAAAGGCGGGCATCAACTTGCACAAGGTAGACCTCTCATTGGCTCAGCTTGGGTCAGGTGACTGGACTACGGGATTGTTCATCTGGAAACCGGGCTGCCATAGGAACCACAGGGTCCAGGGGCGCGGGGTATTAACAGGAAAACTAAGAGTTCCGTTTTCAGAGGAAGGGGAGTGGTCTGGGCAGACAAAACTGTTAAGGTCCACGACACTAACTTAATGGTGAGCATATATTTAGAAAGTTATAGATGTCTCCACATCTGGTGTTTTCTCAGTTTGTTTCCTAGAGAGGAAAGTAAACATATTATTCTGTTTTAATAGGTTGCCAGGTGGCCCATCCTATAATCCCATATCCTCGCGTTCTGTTAATATGTTGGTATTTTTCCTTCTAGTCTTTTCTTTTCTCCACCCCCCGCTCCAGGCTATGGTTTCTTAGGCTGCCGATTTTTGCTTTGCATGAGGCTAGACTGACTTTTGGGTTCTTAGCTAACTTCCAAATCTGTGAGCTTTTTTCAAATGAAGTTGGAATAGTCTCCCTAACCAGTTATATTGACAGGAAACTCGGTGAAAAGATCTTTGAATAAATTGTTTTTCTCTGCTTGCCAATTCTAGTGAATCTTGAAATATGACTCTCAAAAAGACCATTGAAAATGACCTGGAAACTTTGGCCACTTGGTCCCATGAAATAGAGGGCCCCCAAAGTTTGGTATAACAAAATCACTTCCAAATTTTAACCTAGACATTACGGGCTGGAAGGACTGCAGGCCAAATGTGACCCAGATGTGTTCTATTTGCCTCGTACAGCTAAAAAATTTCAAATTAATTACCAACCTTTGAAATCAAGAGCTTTATCTGAATTTTGATCTTCTCTCTAGATTTTGGGGAGATGTGGCCATGCCTGGTCAGCCTTCCTGAACCACACATTGGCTGGATTGCTGTGGGTGGGGCAGACTTTGTTGCTACAGAACCCCAGACCCCACTGTTACCCACTGGAGTTATTTACAAGGCCTGCCGGATCCCTGTACGTCAGTGGCTTCAGTCTGGCCACTCTCATTGGCTTGCTGCTCCTGGAGTTGCCCATGCTGAGAACCATTCTGTTCTACCCAGCCAGCGGCCAGTGGAAATTTCCTGACCCCTCCTGGGCCTGAAGCCCCAGAGCCAGGACCAGACCTTTGGGGATACTGATGGCTGGAGAAAATGTCTGTAAGACTCTCAGTAGAGAAATGCTAGGTGCAAAACCGCACAGGGCATATCATCCTCGGGTAATTTAGAAATACGTGCATATAAAATTATCCCTATCTTGATGTTTCTGTTTGGGTTGTTACCTCTGTTCCCTGATCTTCATATCTACACCAACATTTTAACAATGTAGAATTCCGGTACATGTGCATTTCACTTCTAATTTACATACACTCCAAAGAATTTTCCAAAAATGTTCTTATTGCATATTTTGCTTATGTATATGTACTCTTCAGCGTGCATGCCCTCCACTCTCATGCCTTAGCCACACCTCATCCCTAGTGGACGGGAACCCATTTCCACTCCCAGCTGTTATCTACACTTTATCCTGCACAGGTTGTACACACAAACCGGGCTTACTGTATTTTGTGCATGATTTATGGGATTTTCAAGAGTAATTCTGACCAAGCCCAGTTCTTTTTAAGTGCACTGATTGAGAACTCAAGGTAATTCTTGGGGAGATAGGGCAAGAAGACCAGAAAGCAGGAGGAAGGCAGGAAAAAGACAGACAAGATCTGGGTCTGTGTGGGACTTCCATTCTAGGAAGTGGGAGTTTTCAGCTGAGCACAGCAAGGATTTGAATCTGGGCTTGCCAGGTCCAGAGGCATTTGCATATTTCCCTAGTGTTGACGAATTGAGCTAACTCACACACACCAGGTATCCACACATCTTGGAACCAGATAGTAGATGGGAAAACATGGAAACATGGCATAAACACAGGAAACAATGAAAGGTTAACAGTGTATTTTTTGCTTGTTATCTGTGTGACCTAAAGCCTGAATTGAACCTCTCTGATACCACTTTGCTTGGGTCATGTAATGGGCCCATTATAGTGGGTTCCTTATGTGGTTGTGGTGTTCATGGAGATTAGAAATAGCAATAACACCCACCATTTATTGGGCATTTAAAAAATATATATATATAATATATTAATATATGTGTGTATATATTATATATATCTATAGTTTATATATATTATATATATCTATAGTTTATATATATTATATATATCTATAGTTTATATATATTATATATATCTATAGTTTATATATATTATATATATCTATAGTTTATATATATTATATATATCTATAGTTTATATATATATTTTATATATATATATATTTTGAGACAGGGTCTCACTCTGTTGCCCAGGCAGGAGTGCAGTGGTGTGATCTCAGCTCACTGCAACCTCCACCTCCTGGGTTCAAGCGATTCTAGAGGCATGTATTATATTTCAGGTAATGTGCTCAACATTTTATATCCATGATATCACTTCATCCTCTCAATCATACAAGAGATAGGTACCATCATTATCTCCATTTTACAGACAAGCAAACTGAGGCTCAGAGGGTTTTGTTTTTGACAGAGTTTCGCTCTTATTGCCCAGGCTGGAGTGCAATGGCGCAATCTTGGCTCATCACAACTTCAGTCTCCTGAGTAGCTGGGATTCCAGGCACTCACCACTATGCCTGGCTATTTTTTTTTTTGTATTTTTAGTAGAGATGGGGTTTCACCATGTTGGCCAGGCTGGTCTCAAACTCCTGACCTCAAGTGATCTGCCTGCCTCGGCCTTCCTAAGTGCTGGGATTATAGGCATAAGCCAGCGTGCCTAGTTTAAAAAAACACTTTCTTTCTTTTTTCTTTTTTTTCTGAGATGGAGTTTCACTCTTATTGCCCAGGCTAGAGTGCAATGGCATGATCTTGGCTCACTGCAACCTCCGCCTCCTGGGTTCAAGCGATTCTCCTGCCTCAGCCTCCTGAGTAGCTGGGATTACAGGTGCCCACCGCTGCGCCTGGCTAATTTTTTATATTTTTAGTAGAGATGGGGTTTCACCATGTTGGCCAGGCTGATCTCAAACTCCTGACCTCAGGTGATCCACCTGCCTTAGTCTCCCAAAGTGCTGGGTTTACAGGCGTGAGTCACTGCACCCAGCCAAACAAACAAACAAACAAAAAACCACTTTTTAAATCTAAAATTAAAAAAATTATTTTTTAGTTTATTTTTTAATATTAAAATTTTTTGTAGAAACAGGGTCTCACTATGTTGTCCAGGCTGGTCTCAAACTCCTGGCCTCAAGTGATCCTCCTGCATGAGCCTCCCAAAATGCTGGGGTTACAGATGTGAGCCACCACGCCCAGCCAATCCCTTGGCAATTTAAAAAATTAAAATATTAGGAAGTCCAAATTTATTTTTTACTTTTTAGATAACATACAGAAATAGAACCTCTGATCATTTTTGATGGCCTTCAAAAAAATATTTGCTATCCCAAAGCCTGCTTTCTCATCTGTAGAGATAATAATGGCCCAACTTCACATCATTGTTGTGAAATTTAAAAAATAATGTAAGTGAATTACTTACTGCAATAAGAGTGCAATCAAAGTTAAGTCATTATGAGGTCAACATTGTAAATTTTATTTATATTTTCATGCTTGTTTTACAAAATGGAGCCATACTTCCTAGCTGTTTGCTACCTTGCCTTCTTTTTTACAAAATGTAACAGCATATGGTGACATTAGTATATAATCATCAGTGTCATTTATAATAATTGCCGTATATTTTACTGTGCAGATTTTTGATAGTTATTAAACAAAACCCCTACTGATGGGCATTTTGGTTGTTTGAATCTTTCCCATTCTTACAGGTTTAGGAGACCTTTAATTATGTTTTAGGGTAAATTCCTACCCAGGGGAACCTTTTCTTCCTACCCCACCCTGGCATTTCTGGCTCCTCCACTCTGGGAAAGGACAGAAGCTTTGTTTGAAATTGACAAAGAAATCTAGGCTGGGGACTGTGGGGTGCGGAGGTGGGGGCAGGGGATGGGACTTGGGGATTTTGCTGGTGGCCCAGGTAAAATCAGATAAGGAGGCCGATTATGCATGCTGATAGAGGCCCAGATAACCATCCGTTTACAAAACCCTTCTTGCAGATCGTTTTAAAGATGCCCTTCTTTTGTGATTTTAGTATGTCCTGACTCCACCCACCACTGAAGCTATTTCCCAGGTTGATACCTGCAAAGAGCCAGAAAACGAGTGCCCATCTCTTTATCTCTTTCTCTCTGGTTTTCATTCCTCGTCTATTTTCATTCCACCAAATAGGTTTGGTTTTTAAGCTTTTTCTTGGGAAGATGAAATACAAGATGCAGGTTTTTTTTTTTTTTTTTTTTTTTTTTGAGACAGAGTCTCGCTTTGTCACCCAGGCTGGAGTATAATGGCGCGATCTCGGCTTAACTGCAACCTCCGCTTCCCAAGTTCAAGTGATTCTCCTGCCTCAGCCTCCCGAGTAGCTGGGATTACAAGTGCCTGCCACCATGCCCAGCTAATTTTTGTATTTTTTAGTAGAGATGGGGTTTCACCATGTTGGCCAGGCTGGTCTTGAACTCCTGACCTCAAGTGATCCACTCACCTTGGCCTCCCAAAGTGCTGGGATTACAGGCATGAGCCACCACGCCTGGCCAAGATGCAGATTTTTTTGTTGTTTGGACGCAAAAGCACAGCGTTGGGGGGGAAATAAACCCAAAAAACTGATGGAGGCACTTTCTTAAGCAGATTGGAGGCCCTGCACTCTGCTAGGGGCTGGGCCCCTGCTCTGGAAGCCTATATTTAGATATCTGAGAGTGAAACAGGAGGGAAAGAAACAAAATGAAGAAAACTTCTGTGAGCCTCAGTTTCCTCATGCAAAATGTGGATGTTAATAGTATCTCCTTACCTCGGGGTCACCACGGTATCGGATAAAATAATGCCAGTAAAAGGTGTCCCAGTATCAGAGAAGATGGACATTACTCAAAGGCTTGCACTAGTGAATGTAAAGCTACAGACAGAAATCAGTGCTCTCAAGGAGAGCTTGAGGGTGAGATTTTGGTCTAAATTTGGGCATGGCAGTGGCAGTCAGGAGAGGCTTCCCTGGGGAGGCAGCCAGGCCTGCAAATGGTGTTTATCATTCTCTCCATCTGGCATTAGGGCCAGAGCACTACTGTTTCTCTGTTCCCCTAACACAACACGCTGCCACGGCCCAAACTGCTGCAGAGCCTTAGCACAGGCTGCTCGCTCCGCTGGATCACACCCAAACCGTGGCCTGGCTGGCTCCTTGTTGACTTTCAATTCTGAGATGAATGATCATCTCCCTGGAAAAGGCTCTGTCACTCTCCAATGACCCAGTTCTGGTTTATCTTCACCGTGCTGATCGCCCCTGCAATCTGTTTGCTTTCAGCTCTTGGACCTGTTCTTCCCTGCCCACCCAGGTGCGCTTGGTGCTGTGTGCACAGTAGGTGCTTAGTCAATATTTGTCCAGGGGATAACACGCCTTCCAGCAGTGCGGCTCCAGCTCGGAGGCCATATTCATCATCGAGGGATCTTGTTAGAATCAAGGGTCCAGTTCAGTAGGTCTGGAGTGGGACCCAGGAGTCTAAGTGTCTGAGAAGCTTCCAGGTAGTGTGATGCTGCAGGTAGGTGAGCCGTGCTTTGGGGTTCAAGAGTGTGTGAATGGCACAGCTGCGACCTGGGGCGTCAACAGAGGGAGGGCCTGGTTTAAACAGGGAGGGGCTTCATTGAGGAGGAGACCCTGATATTTAAGTAATGGAATTTGTCTCCCTCACCCCCACCCCCACCACCCCTTCATCCCTGCTGCCATCATTTCTCAGCCACATTATTTTTTTTTTTGAGACAGAGTCTTGCTCTGTCGCCCAGACTGGAGTGCCATGGCGCGATCTCTGCTTATTGCAACCTCTGCCTCCTGCGTTCAAGTGATTCTCCCGTCTCAGCCTCCGGAGTAGCTGGGATTACAGGCATGCACCACCACATCTGGCTAATTTTTGTATTTTTAGTGGAGACGGGGTTTCACCGTGTTGGCCAGGCTGGTCTTGAACTCCTGACCCCAGGTGATCCACCTGCCATGATCCCCAAAATTTTGGGATTGCAGGCATGAGCCACCGCACCTGGCCTCTCAGCCACATTATTGATCTGCTCATCATGTCTTCCTTCCCCCCGATGATTGTCCCCAAGCTAACCTGAGCTTCCTAAAGCCCACAGAGAGCTTGCCATGGCCTCGGGAACACTCAGACTCTTGCCTACTCCTCCAGCCTGGCACTAAAGAGGCACCCCCCCCCACAAAAAATTTGCTGAATAAAGGACTGAGTGATGTCATTGGGCCACAATTGACTCCTGGGGCTCTCTTGTCCCTTCAACTCCGCCTCTCATCTGCATGTGTGAACCTCCCAGTTGGACTGGAAAAAGGTTTAGCTCCTCTCTTTATCCTGCAAGGAAGCTCTGCAGGAAACTCTCCAAGAGGACAATAAGCCCCCTTGCCTTTGCAAAAACATTTTAATACCTGTTATTTTCAGCTGATTCCCTCAGAGATCGGCAGCACCGGTTTTGAAGGCCACGTGTACTCCAGGTAAGGAGGACACAGGTGCAGGGGCCAACTGCCTGTGGTTGCTCCCTTACTCACTTGTCGTTTTAACTTCTTTGTGCCTCGATTTTCCCATCTGTGTAATGGGGATAATAAAATGTACCTCCAGGCCAGGCGTGGTGGCTCACGCCTGTAATCCCAGCACTTTGGGAGGTCGAGGCAGGAGGATCACCTGAGGTCAGGAGTTAGGGGACAGCCTGGCCAATATGGCGAAACTCCATCTCTACTAAAAATACAAAAATTAGCCAGGCGCGGTGGCTCATGCCTGTAATCCCAGCTACTCAGGAGGCTGAGGCAGGAGAATCGCTTGAACTTGGGAGGTGGAGGTTGCAGTGAGCCGAGATTGTGTCACTGCATTCCAGCCTGGGTGACAGAGCGAGACTGTCTCAAAAAAATCATAAAATAAAAAATAAAAAAAGTACCTCCAATTGCTGTTAGGATGACGAAATAGTTAATACAGCTGCTCAAGCAGAGTGGCGTCTGACACATTGTGAGCCCTCGGTTGTATTCGATGCTGTTGTGTTTAGCAGAGTAAGAAAGACTGTGGACAACTGAGTGGCCAGTTCGAGCCTGCTTACCTTGCTAATGGGAGAACTGGGCTGAGCAAGTTCTCCTGTCTATAAATGCTATGGGCTTTCATTGTACTTCAGGAGTCCCCAGTATGGGATATTTTTGGACCAGAAAATTGAAATGCCAGTGGCACCTTTGAGGACCCCTGGCATTTCATTCCAGATGGAACTAGTAAACATCCGGTGGAGGGGGGCGGGGAATTATCTCAGACTCAAGAAGGATCATTCTCATGAAGACAGAAAGTGTCTGCATCCATAGCGTATGGTCCGCTCTTATCTCAGTTCTGTGGAGAATCTTGACAATTTTGTTCTAGAGCAGTGATGCCTCCATTGGTACCTCAAGGGGACAATGAAAATGTTTGGGGAACTCTTTGATTGTCACAATGGCCAAGGGGCAGCTGGTGACATTCATGGGCAGAGGTCATGGATGCTAAATGTCCTTCAAGGTGCAGAGCAGCCTTTCGCCCACAAAAGCTGTCCCACCTCCCACATGACTGGGTGTTTTGTTTTGTTTGAGATGGAGTCTCACGCTGTTGCCCAGGCTGGAGTGCAGTGGCATGATCTCAGCTCACTGCAACCTCCACGTCCCAGGTTCAAGGGATTCTCCTGCCTCAGCCTTCCAAGTAGCTGGGATTACAGGCACCCGCCACCATGCCTGGCTAACTTTTATATTTTTAGTAGAGATGGGGTTTTCCATGTTGGCCAAGCTGTTCTAGAACTCCTGACCTCAAGTGATCTGCCTGCCTCGGCATCACAAAGTGTTGGGATTACAGGCGTGAGCCACCGTGCCCGGCCTCCCACGGGATTTTGAAACCACCCTTAGCCATTCCTGTAGGCAAAGAACCAGTTTCTCATTATCCAAGTCTAGAACCCAATTACATATAACATTGAAATACAAACTATTTTTGCATACTTTTAATAGTCACTGATTTTTTTTCAGAAATATAACTACTGGATAAATGAGGAGGAAATAGGTTTTGTTTTGTTTGAAATTTTACCAAGAGTTGGCCATTTTTCAGATTCTTGTCACCAATGGCAGCACTGCTTCGCCTTGAATGTTGTCTCCCCTGAGCTGTGAGTCCCAGGGCAGATGCTACCCTTCTCACCCTGTGTCCCAGCTCCAGTCACACACACTGGTCCAATGTGGGCTGGCACAGAAGACTGCAGGCCTGGGGGTGCCCAGCACTGGGACTGGAGATCAGAACACCTGACTTCAAAGTCTGGTTTGAGCACTTTCTAGCTGTGTGCCCTTGGGTAAGTCTTTGGTCATGCTGAGCCTTGGTTTCTTTCACTGTAAAATGGGATCCTAAAGTGCCAACCTCGGCCGGGTGTGGTGGCTTCACGCCTGTAATCCCAGCACTTTGGAAGGCTGAGGTGGGGGGTGGATCACTTGAGGTCAGGAGTTCGAGACCTGCCTGGCCAATATGGTGAAACCCTGTCTCTACTAAAAATACAAAAAATTAGCCAGGCATGGTGGCAAGCATCTGTAATCCCAGCTACTCAGGAGGGTGAGGCATGAGAATCACTTGAACCCAGGAGGTGGAGGTTGCAGTGAGCTGAGACAGTGCCACTGCACTCCAGTCTTGGTGACAGAGCGAGACTCTGTCTAAAAAAAAAAAAAAAAATAGTGCCATGGGGTGGATATGAGGGTGCAAGGAAATCATGGGGGCCTGTGCTCAGCCTGGCAACAGGAGCACACAATTTACACCTGTCATCAAAGATGAAAGGCCAAATGAATGGAGGAATGAAGGGAGTGGACCTCGAGATTGCGTGCATTTTCTATTTTTTCCATGGCATGAGATGGTGTTTAGGGAATCAGTGGTGTTGGTGAAAACACACACACAGCAGGATAAGAACAGGTGGGTCCTTCTGTTGATCCACGTCCTTCTCCTCTCCTCGGCCTTCCTCCATCCTTCTCTCTCTCGGCCCCCTCCCCCTCCCACCACTCCCCATCACTCTCTCAGGATGAATGTGAGGGAAGCACTGAAACCCCCTGGGCAGCCCCCACTGCAGCGTGGCCTTGAGGAGCAGAGGCCACACCTGAGAGCAGGAGGGCCTGGATTCATGACCTGAAGCCACCGTTCCCTGGCGGGATGACCTGGAATTCTTGATTCTGTTTCCTCCCTGGAATTCCCCATTACCTCGTCACACCTTCACAATCACTCTATGAGGTTGGTACTTTAGGATCCCCATTTAGCAGCTAGAGAAACAGAGGCTCAGGGTAACTAAAGAGTTCCTGCCTTGGAGGGTTGGGAGGATGAAATGGGTTCTGTGTGCACGTTGCTTGGCCCAGTACTTGAGGACAAGGGATGGTCAGTAAACAAGTCCCTGTGCCCTTCCTCCTCGTTTGTCCTCCTTTTGTTTCTGGGCTATGATTCACACCTGGGTTATGGGGGCTTCAGAAATCCTGTATTTTCTAGGCACCAGAGGGCTGTCAGAACAGGGACAGGAGACAGGGGAGCTGGAATGGAGTCATGGAGAAGTTGATCAGGGAGGCCACTCAAGTGTCTCCACCTGTGGAAACTCATGCTGGCTCCTGGATGCAGGCGTGTGCTGCAGGTGAAGGGGATGAGGCTGGGGAGCGGGATCCCAGGCAGAAAGAAAGGCAAGAGCAAGAGAGCAGGACATTCATGGGCAGCTGCGAGGAGCCACTTGCCAGACACCAGTGACTGATCAACTCCGGAGGATGTGCCATGATCAGAGATGCCCCACCTGTCTTGTTCTCGATAAGGACACCCCGCTTGACTGAGAATTATTGTGGAGATCAACCCAACGGCCTCAAATTCCAGGGACCTGCAGACGGATACTAGTGTCCTTCAATATCAAGATTCTGGAATTCTTGCCTCTCTATTTATTCAAATGGATTAACTGAGAACCTACTGTGTGCAGACAGCATTCTCAGTGCTGGGATACAAGCATGAACAAGACAAGGTCCTGGCCTTCTGTCTTAGTCCATTTGGGCTACTGTAACAAAATACCTTAGACTGGGTGGCTTATAAACAACAGAAATGCATTGTTTACAGTTCTGGAGACTGGGAAGTCCAAGACCTAGGCGCCAGCAGATTCTGCGTCTGAGCTCTGTGCTTCACGGTGCCTTCTTGCCACATCCTCCGGTGGCCGGAGGGCAAAAAGCTCCCTCAGGGCTTTGTTATAAGGGCAAGAATCCTGTTCATGAGGGTGGGGGCCTCCCTAACCCCAAAGACCTCCTCTTAGTACCATCAGACTGAGGATTCAGTTTCAACACATGGATGTGGGGGACACAGACATTCAGACCAAGTGGCCTCTAGGATGGCCGTGATGCTAATGGAAACAAAAATGGTGCAAATCAGAAAGGCAGCATTTTCCTCCACTCAATCCGGTGACAAACTTCTTTTCCTGTCTCACTTTACAGGCAAGGAGACTGGTCCTTTGCCCAGATCCCACAGCCAGAGAGGGGCGAGGCAGGATGGAAACCCTGGTCTGTGTCCCTCAGAGCCTGGGCCCTGGGATGTGTGAGTCTCTTCTGGCTTCTGTAACAGATGACCACTAACTGGCTAGAAACAGCACAACTGTAGCATCTTACAGTTCCGGAGGTCAGGAGTCAGAAATGGGCCTTGCCTGGCTAAAATCAAGGTGTCAGCAGGAAGGCACTCTCCCTGGAGGCTCTAGGGGAGAATCTTGTTTCTTGCCTTTTCCAGCTTTTAGAGGCTGCTGCATGGCTTGGCTCATAGCCGCCTCTTCCATGTTCAAGGCCAGCAGTGGAGCATCCTTAAATCTCCCTTTGTGACTCTGGCCCTCCTGTCTCCCTCTTATGAGGACCCTTGTGATGACACTGGCTCCTCCGGATCAGCCAGGATCACCGCCCCACTTGGAGATCCTTGACTTCCTCACATCTGTAAAGTCCGTTCTTCCGTGTGACGTATAAGGAGGCCAAGATGCTTCTGATCTTTAAAAGACTAAAGCCCCCCAAACAAGTCTGAGGAGACTCCCGGCTTGTTTTTATTTTGGCCAGGAAAGTTTTCCAATATCCCTGGCCTTCAGGCTGGTCCCCTAGGAGGATGGAGGGACTCAGTTGGGGAGATGTCTGTGAATGGGGGTGGGGTGGATTCACAGGTTTCAGGGGTTGGAACGCCAATGTCTTTGGGACCCATTATTCTGCCTTCCACTGTGTGGATGATGGGAAAGCTCCTGGTTCCAGGGCGCAAACTTAGGCTGGCTCTTTGGCCTCTCTGTGCCTCAGTTTATATAATGAGGGTGAGGAGAATATCTGTTTCGTGGGGTTGTTGAAGTAGTAAAGGAGTTGGTAATTGAAAAGTGCTAAGCATATGCCAGGCACTGTGGACACATGCGCTGTACCTTTTGGGGGAGCACATCCCTCCCCCACCTGCTACCACCCCACCCAGGCTGGCATGCAGTGGTGCAATCACAGCTCACTGCAGCCTTGACTTTCCGGGCTTGAGTCATCCTCCCACCTCAGCCTCCGGAGTAGCTGGGACCACAGGTGCACACCATTACACCTGGCTAATTTTTAAATTTTTTGTAGAGACAGGGTTTTGCCATGTTGTCTAGGCTGGAAGTCCATATGACATTGAAGTTCTCTTTCAGTTTTGACATCTGATCCATCTATGGCTGTGTGTGTGTGACAGTGTGTGGGTGTGATTGTGTGTGTGTATGATTGTGTGTGTGTATGTGTGCACACGTCTTTATGGGGATTGAGGGTGGGTGGAACAGAGACTGGGAGAGACACTTTGTGAAATGTTTATATTTTATGCCTTTTGATGTAATTCCAACTAGATCTTAAATCATGCAGCAGGAAGCTCCTTAAAATTTTTAATTTGTTGTTTTTCTTAGAAATGATTATTTCCACATTGCGCCCAGAGACACTCGTGCCTCTTCCTGCCTCCCATCCTTGTGCTGTTCTAAAAGGTCCCCAGGCGGCGGTTGTTTACTGCTGCCAATCAGGTGGGCTTTGCACAAACCGTGCTTTGGGCCTACCCTGTCGTTCTGTGAAGCTGTAATATCTTTGGGGAAGATTTTTATAGCTTATCCCACATACGCTGGGGCTGGGATATTTAGAAGAAGGCCAACCTGTAGATTCCTTGCTAAAAATCACATGGTATTTTACAAGACAGGTTGAGAGGGAGAGCTGGGGCTGGGTGTGGGGCGGCATAGAGCTGGATTCCTGGGGAATCTTCTCCGCGTTTAATTTAATTTTTGACGCCGAGAGCTTGATCCTGGTTTTGAAGAACAGTGGAGTACAAGAAGAAAAAAAAATCACATAAATTTAATTAGAACGGAGGAAAGAGATGCTTTTGATCTTTAAGAGACTAAAGCCCCAAACAAGTCCAAAATGTGTCCCTGGCCTTTTAACTGATAACCCAGGAGGACGGAGGGACAGAGCTGGGGGAATATTTGAGATGGGATGGGGGCTGAGGGTGGGCTAATGCATGACCCACAAGCTGACTTCAAAGGCTAGCTCTTTACAAGCAAGCAAGGACACCAGAGGGTCTGTGAGGGGTGCGAGGATGCCTCTGGGGGCTGGGCCTGCAGGAATTTCACACCACCACAGGCACCAGCGGCAAGAGGGGCTCAGAGAAAGGACTTGAGGCCATGGTTGCACAGGGTCCCTTTGCAGGGGACACCTCCTGAGGGTCGGGATGGGGGTAAGGGCATGAAGGTGGGGCTTGGGAGCGAGGCAGAGATGGGTTCAAATCTCAGCTAGCAGTGCTGGGACAAAGCACATGACTCTCTGTGTTTCAGTTTCCTCATCTGTAGAGGGAAGGTGATTTTAATTCATGATGTTGCAAAGGTGGAATGAGCTGGTGGGGACAAACAGGCCCAATGAGGAACAGCCATGGGATTTCAAGATGGAAACAGCTTTACTGTTTTTATCTGATTCTAACTGGGGTTTCTCAACTCTGACACTCCTAACATTTCTATTGATTGATTGATTGATTGATTGAGACAGGGTCTTGCTCTGTTGCCCAGAATGGGGTGCAGTGGCACAATCATGGCTCACTGCAGTCTCCTTCTCCCTGGCTCAAGCCATCTTCCCGCCTCAGCCCCACCGAGTAGCTGGGACCACAGGTGCGTGCCACCACACCTGGCTAATTTTTAAAATATTTTTCATAGAGATGAGGTTTCACTATGTTGCTGGGGCTGGTCTTGAACTCCTGGCCTCAAGTGGTCCTCCTGCCCTAGCCTCCCAAAATGTTGGGATTACAGGTGAGAACCCCTGCACCTGGCCACTCCTGACATTTCAATCAGGATCATCCCTAGCATACCCGCTAGATGCCAGTAGCAATGCCCGGGCCCCAGTTGTGACAACCAAAAACATCTCCAGACATTGCCAAGTGTCCCCTGTGGTCAAAATCTCCCCATGCCCATTGATAGCCACTGAGTGTACCTATTGTAAATGAAACAAAAACAAAAAACAAAGATTGTATCAGACAGAATAGAAGAATATAAAGAAGAAATAAGTATCCAGAGATTCTGAAATAACCACTGTTTCCATTTAAATGTACATATTTATGGAGATTTTTCTATGTAAACACACACATAGTCTATACATCCAAGTGATATAAATTTAATTTTTCATACAACTGATCATATGTATATATGATACTTTTTTTCTTAAATAAAATTTTAACTTTACTGGCTTTTCATAAAAATATCAAAAGGAATGCACACTTATTGTTAACAGGTCAAACAACACACAGGACTGCAGAGAAAAGGAAACGACTCCTCCCCTCCTACTTTGAGTCCTACTCATTCTATACTATTATTGCTAGTAATGACAGCTACTATTTATGCAAAGCTCTCTCAGTGCCACCAAGCAGGTGCTAAGCCCTGGCCACAGGTGTCTCATTCAGGGCTTGCTGCAAACCTCTGAGATGGACACTCTTATTGTCTTTCTAGTTTATGGATGCAGAAACCCAGGCACAGGAGGTTCCCCTCCTGCTTGCTAAGGGCTGGCTCCACGATCTGTTACATGCTACACCCATCACAGGCCTTTTCAAGTTTCCTCGCCCTTTGAAGGAGTTGATGCACTCTGTGGAGTCAACCCTTCTGTGTTTTTGTTCTGCTGAACTAGGCTTCCATTTTCAAAAGCATCTCATGGATCAAGATGGCCTTCAGAGCTCCAGCCATCACACTCACATTCCAGCTATCAGGAAGGAGAAAGGAACAAAGAAAACAATGAGGAAACACAATACTCTCCTGTGCTTGGAGCTCTCCCTCTTAAATCCTTCCATAGAAGGAGCCCCATTTCCACATTGGTGAAAGAGAAAACCCAGACTCTCTCACCTGCTCGCTCGCTCCCTCCCTCCCTCTCTCTCTCTCTGTCTCTCTTTCTTTCTTTCTTTTCTTTCCTTCCTTCCCTCTTTCTTTCTTTCTTTCTTTCTTTCTTTCTTTCTTTTTCTCTTTCTTTCTTTCTTTTTCTTTCTTTCTTTCTTTCTTTCTTTCTTTCTTTCTTTCTTTCTTTCTTTCTTTCTTTTCTTTCTTTCTTTTCTTTCTTTCTTTCTTTCTTTCCTTCTTTCTTTTCTTGACAGAGTCTCACTCTTAGACTCTGTCTCCCAGGCTGGAGTGCAATGGCGCGATCTCGGCTCACTGCAACCTCCGCCTCCTGGGTTCAAGTGATTCTCCTGCCTCAGCCTCCTGTGTAGCTGGGATGCGCCCCACGTCCAGCTGAGTTTTGTATTTTTAGTCGAGTCAGGGTTTCACCATATTGGCCAGTCTGCTGTCGAACTACTGGCCTCAAGTGATCTGCCCACCGCAGCCTCCCAAAGTGTTGGGATTATAGGTGTGAGCCACTGTGCCTGGCCTGACCTGCTCTTTAAGGCCATTTATGTTCTGTGCACCAGGGCCTGGGCACCGCACAGGGCTCAGCTCTCAGAAGGGCCTGTGCTGGGCTTTGTGCTCTGCTGACACTGTCTAATGGCTCTTGCATGAGGGGCCCCACACTTTCGTGTTGCATTAGCCTGTATCATATCAGGGAGTCACAGAGCTGGGTTTGATGCCAGCTCCTCCTTCTCCAGCCCAATCCTTAGTCCCCTTAAGCTTATGATGCCCTCAGGGGGACCAGGACCCCTCAGACCCCCACAGCCTTGTGTTTACAACACTTCACCCCTTTAAAGCAGGATTTGCAAGTACCTGACATGGGCACAGAGGGTCTGGGGAAGGAAAAGTGGGGATCAGGAGCAGCTGAGGTTCCCAGGAAAGCCACAGCCTGCCTCAAGGGGCTGCCTCTCAGATCTGGCCATGGACAAAAGTACACTTGGCTGTGCCACAGCCTTACCGAGGGCAAACATCCAGAGTTGAAGATGAATGTCAGACTCCCAATGGTTGGCAAAATCCACATTTTTAAAAGCGCAAATCCACATTAGGAGATTTTCTCCAAAAACTAACCCGGATTCTTGAAAAAGGTTGATGTCATAAAAGACAAAAATGAAAATGACAGCAGAACGGTTCCAGATGAAAGAAGACAGAGGAGACGTGACAGCTCAGAGCACAGTCAGGAACGCTACTGGGACAGCTGGGGACATAGGGATACAGGCTGCATGTTAGATAATAGTATGGGTGCTGCTATATTGGTATTAGTGTAAGAATATGCTATCATTATATCATATATATGATACATTTCCCACTAAATAGTTTGAAAGCTGTATGCTAGTTATGTAAGAGAAAATCCCTAGGAGATATATATTGAAAGTTTTATTTATTTTGAGACGGAGTCTCACTCTGTTGCCCAAGCTGGAGTGCAGTGGTGCAATCGTGGCTCACTGCTACCTCCACCTCCCAGGTTCAAGTGATTCTCCTGCCTCAGCCTCCGGAGTAGCTGGGATTACAGGGATGTGCCACTGTGCCCGGCTAATTTTTGTATTTTTAGTAGAGACAGGGTTTCACCATGTTGGCCAGGCTGGTCTCAAACTCCTGACCTCAAGTGATCTGCCCTCCTCGGCTTCCCAAAGTGCTGGGATTACAGGTGTGAGCCACCACACCTGGCCGTATATTGAAAGTTTTAGACATGAAATGTTATGACATCAGCAAGCTGTGTATGTACATCACACACACACATCTCCATCATCTGTCTCTATACATAGAGAGATACAGAGAGAAGGCGGTGTGAGAAAATAGTGTCCAGTGCTGAGCCTAGGCGAAGACGGGTGGATAGTCATTGTGCTTTTTGGGGCAGCTTTTCAAAATAAAAAGTTGGTGGCAAACCTTGGATGGCTCACACTCTCAGGCAAATCTGTAGGCCGTATGTGGCCCATGACCTTCCTGGTTTGTGACATTTGCATTAAATCACCTGATGCATAGGCAACTTCCTGCCTGGCTTGCAGGCCCCAGAGAAACATCACCTCTGTGAAGCCTCTGTGCCTGCCTGAGAGCTAAGCCGGGACGTTGTCCCGCGCACTTGCAAGTAGTGCAGTCCGCTGAGTTACAGCTGGGTGCCTATTTGTCTTCTCTGAACTAGGCTATAAGCAGAGCCTGGAATGTTTCCTACTCACTTTAATACCCTTCTCCCCACAGCCTACTCCATATTATTAGGACTAAAATGCAAAGACTCTGAATCACAGGGATGTGAACGAGAGAAACCTTTACTTCTAAAACATCCTTAGAAGGTCAGCAGGAAAGGGGTCCAGGCCTTGTGTGGCTGGTACTCCACGCAGTCAACCCTTCTGTGTTTTTTTTTTTCTTTTCTTTCTTTCTTTCTTTTTTTTTTTTCTGAGACAGTGTCTCGCTCTGTCACCCAGGCTGGAGTGCAGTGGCGTGATCTCGGCTCACTGCAAGTGCCACGTCCTGGGTTCCCACCATTCTCCTGCCTCAGCTTCCCGAGTAGCTGGGACTACAGGCGCCCGCCACCACGCCCGGCTTTTTTTTTTGTTGTTGTATTTTTAGTAGAGATGGGGTTTCACCCTGTTTAGCCAGGATGGTCTCCATCTCCTGACCTTGTGATCCACCCACTTCGGCCTCCCAAAGTGCTGAGATTACAGGCATGAGCCACCACGCCCGGATAATTTTTTTTGTGTTTTTAGTAGAGACGGGGCTTCACCCTGTTTAGCCAGGATGGTCTCGATCTCCTGACCTTGTAATCCGCCTGCCTCTGCCTCTCAAAGTGCTGGGATTACAGGCGTGAGCCACCACGCCCAGCCAACCTTTCTGTGTTTTTGTTTTGCTACACAAGGCTTCCATTTTCAAAAATATCTCACAGATCAAGATGGCTTCCAGAGCTCCAGCTATCACACCCACATTCCAGCTATCAGGAAGGAGAAAGGAAAAACAAAAACAAAAACAAAAAAACTAGGGAAATAACATGTGGTACCTGCTGGGGAGGGTTTTTAGAAACTTCCAGATGATGCTTCTGTTTTCATCCCCGACAGTCACATGGCCACTCTCACCTCCAAGGAGACCTGGGAATGGAGTCTTTATTCCGAGAGACCATGTGCCCATCTGAAATGTGGGGGTTCTGTTCATGTAGAAGAGAAGAATGATGACACTGAGGTACAAACTGCAGCCTCTGCCACCCCTCCAAGCCCACGGAAGACCTGGCATATATTTCATTGAGGGGCAGCAAACTAGATCTCTTGGGCCAAATCTGGCCAGCTATCTGTTTGTCTACAGTCCATGAGCTAAGCATAGCTTTTACACTTTAAATGATTATATTTATTTTATTTTATAATTTTTTTTTGAGATGGAGTTTTGCTCTTGTTGCCCAGGCTGGAGAGGGCTGATCTTGGCTCACTGCAACCTCCGCCTCCAGGGTTTAAGTGATTCTCCTGCCTCAGCCTCCCAAGTAGCTGAGATTACTGGCATGCGCCACCATGCCAGGCTAAATTTTTGTATTTTCAGTAGAGACGGGGGTTTCACTATGTTGGTCAGACTGGTCTCGAACTCCTGACCTCAGATGAGCCACCCACCTTGGCCTTCTAAAGTGCTGGGATTACAGGCATGAGCCACCGTGCCAGGCCTAATTGATTATATTTAAAATGGATATGCAAGAACCTATGTTAACAGCCTTGATGTTGCCTCTGACCTTTAAGAAACAGTTTGCCGACCCCTGTCCTGGATGCTTAATAAACTCTTTTAAAGATTTGTTTTTCAAGTATTTACCAGCCTCTCCCCATGTGCCAAGCCCTGGTGATGCAGCAGCAGGCTGCCCTCATGGGGGCCCTGGCTAGGAGGGAACAGAGATAAGAAATAACTAGTGAAATGCAGTTAACTAATTACAGCTGTGCTTCCTGCTATGCAGATGTGTGGGGTGTTAAAATGCATATGATGGGGCAGTTAATCTATTTAAGGCGGGCCAGGAAAGGGCTGAAGAAGGGCTGGTTAGCTGAAATCCAAAGTAGGTGAAGTTAGTTAGCTTGATTAGCCCAGTGAAGTGAGTGCTGGGGAGGAGTGGAGAGTTCCAGGCACAGAGAAGAACAAGGCTGAAGACCAGAAGGTGGGAAAGATCTGTGTTGTCTGGAAGTGGCAATAGGCCAGTGTGTTGTTGTTGTTGTTGTTGTTGTGTAAGAGTGAAGGGAGAGGAGAGAGGCAACATAGAAATGGAAACCTTTCTCTCCTGGACCTGCAGGGAACCATTCACATTGCCATTTGCTTCCGTCTGTTTCCAGGAGCCTTTCAAATCCCATGAAATAGCCATTTCTAAATTGTACCCACTGCCCTCCTTTCTTTTCATCCCCCCTGCCTTTCCCTAAGTCTTTTAGAAAAAAAAAAATGCAGGGATTCCAGAAAGACTGGTCCAGCCAGCATGGAAAGCGGCCCAGGAAACTGCCTGGTGATAGTTGCAAATGCCATGAGAAGAAAATTGTCCTGTAATTGAAGGGGAAATTCTTTACTAGGATTGTTAAAGAGTTCTACAAGCTCCTTTCATCTGTGGCTTGTTCCACGCCTTAATTAATTTTGATCTGGGAGGTTTCCCGAGCCTCTGGTTGCACCCACGTCTCTTGGAGATCAGGCCTTCTGTTGCAGGTGGAGAAACTGAGGCCAAAGAGGCCCTGGGGTGTGGGGGACCTTGGGGGAACAAGTCCTGCATCAGAAGGCTGGTTTCTGAACATTTCGAGCCTCAGGCTTTCAAGAAAGAGCCCAAAGCCAGCCATGTCAAAGAAGAGAAAGAGTTTCTACCTTTAAAAAATGTGCTTTTGTTATAAAATTGGTGAAATCACATTTTATAAGTGATTAGAAAAAACCAACATATAAACACAGGAATATTCATGACCTGTTTTTATATTGTAACTGGCTAAAGAAAACCCTGATATTGCCCTCTGGGTTATTCTCCTTTTTCTTGATTCTTGACTGAAACCCAACTCAAACTGGCTTAAATAGAAATTGTACTTCGTTGGCTCACGTAATAATAAATCCTGAGGTAGATCCACCTTCAGGCATATCTGGTTCCACAGGCTTAAGCAATGTCATCAACTTTCTCTCAGCCTTCTTTGCTCTGTGGCTCTCTCTCTCTCTCTCTCTCTCTCTCTCCCCCTTCCCCTCTCTCTCTCTCATGCTTTTTCTCTTTCGCTCTTCAAGTTTTCTCTCTCCTCTCTGCTTTCCAGACTCATCATGAGGTGGTCTTAACAGCTCATAGAGCTTGCTCAGTTTTGCAACTTCAAGGGGAACGTGGTGTCTTCTTCTCAAGAAGTCCAGGAAAATCCCAAGAGGGAACAATATTGAGAGGTGCAGAGATAGTAAAGAGGACTTCAAAGAATTTTGCTTATGGCTCTGACAATATTTCTCCCTTGGGGATGTTTAAGTGACGTTTGTAAAGTTTCCAATTGCTTTCAACTGTGTTTTTTTTTGGTTACTGAGCTGTTTCTTTGAAATCACGTAGAAAAACAGACACACACAAATCATCACCCATTATTTTACCATCACTGTTATTATTTGGGGGTGTCTTGTTGTCTGGGTCCCAACGCATTTCTGTGCTAAGTGTAATTGGGGTGGTGATGGGAGGGGTAGGGTAGTGTATTTAGGCTTTGGAGCCAGATGGACTTGGTCTGAATTCTGCTTCTTTTATTCTTATTAAGTGCATGGTCTTAAGTAATAAGCACGGCATGGGGAAAGGAAGAAAGAGAAGGCGACCCTCGAGTCTTGGAACCAAAGCCCTGAGCTCGATGCTGATTGGATTAACCCTGACCATTGCCTGTGGCCAGGAGAATGCCTCGTGCTGACTGGCTCAGGTTGTAGTTACCTGAGCCAATCGCCGTGGAAGGCAGGGAGGGGGGCACCCTGACTGGCTTAGACAGGTGAAGGCTGCTACAATGATGGACTGGGCTGCAGATGTGCGGGAAACTACCGCAGAGCTGGTGCAGGCTCCCGGGAGGCGGGGCTGCGGCACCTCCTGGGCCGGTAGGGTCCCTAGGCGCGGAGGGGAGGGGTGGGGGTCCTGTCTGGGCTTCTCGCTGGGCATGGCTCTGGGGCTCTGCCCTCCACCTGTTCCTTGACCTGTGTCCCTCTGCTCACCCCGCCCGTATCCCAAGCCAGGGTCATGCCACGTCCCCAACCCTCGCCTTTCTCCTGGGCGAAGGGAGCCCTAAACGCTGCAGTTTGGAGGCCAGACGGTTTTTTGTTTCCTCCTTGGCAAAACATGAGTTCTCTTTTTCTAAGAAAATAAAGGGACTTAAAAAAAAAAGAAGAAGAAAATGGGAAAATCGTATAAAAATAAAAGCCCAAATCCCAACTCCAGTAGCAAATTATACTCCAAATAACTCTTAACAAACTAGGCTTGGAACCATTCTATAGGAGGCAACCAGACCCATCAGAATTAAGTTTTTCATAAAGGCAGAGCCAAACCGAGAAAGGTTCTCAAGGAAAAGATTGCTCGAGGCTTCTGAAGCAGACATTTTAATAATTGTTATCAATACCCACGACTTACTGAGCGCTTACCGTGCACTGTTGTAAGTGTGTTACCTATTATCTACAATCCTCCCGATGACCCTGTTTTACAGAAGAGGAAACTGAGACACAGAGTTAAGTGGCTTACCCCAGGGCACACCGTTTGCAAGCCACAGGGCTGGCACCCAATCCTGTCTCTTTTTCCAAAGCTCCATAACCTCTGTCCTTCCGTACCTCCCTCCACATCTGGGATTTGAGAATGTTTGCAGAGTGAGGTTGCTGGAGTGAGTTGGGGCTTGAGGCAGGTAGAGCCTCCCCTCCTGGTCCCTGGATTCTGTTGGGTTTTGGTTTGGTCCTTGTAGGACTACTTCAAGCTGGCTGGAGAAGGGGCTTATTCTTTCTCATTTCTTACCCCCCAGATTCTTCCACAAAGAGAATTAGCTCCAGCCAGCCTGGAGTTGCCTGTCTTCTTGTTTTTGAGATGAGAGGGAAGCAAAGCATAATGAACTGTTGCAACAGGCAAGATCCCTGGACTTAAGAAGGAAATAGTCTCCTCTCCTGCTGACTTTGTGAGGCAAAGCAGACCAGAAAGGGTCAAAATTCCTTTACCAGAAGTAAGTGCTAAAAAGACAAGAAGAGCAAGCTAAAGTGGAGAGGTACTGGAGGTGCTACTTTGGGTGAGTGATCAGGGAAGGCCTCTCTGAGGAGGCGACATAGAAGCAAGGCTCTGAATGATGGAAAATAACCAGCTATGGGAGAAGCTGAGGAGAGAGCATTGCAAGTCCAGGAGCAGCAGGTGCTGAGATGTGGAGGCTGAGCAAAGGTTACCGAGGGAAAGAAGGGAAGCATGTGGTGGGAAGGAAGGCCTTCCTGGAAGAAGAAAATGCCTATTGCCTTTCATGTCTGGAATGTCCCTAAGCCAGTGGAAGCTTCTGCCACCGTCAGCTACAATGTCATCTGAGTCTATGCCACAGTGGTCTTCCCAACCTGGTGACCTGGGGGTCCACTCAGTGGCTAAGGAACGTAGTTATTTGTGCCTGCAGATAGTGGGACTTTGCGTGACACCCTGCACTAGGTGGGGAAAGGAAGTTTCAATAAGAACAGTCGTCCCCACCATGGGGACTCTTGGGGCTGCCTTCACCCTTGGGTTTAGCAACCTGCGAAGGAAAACAGCCCAGGGAGGGAGGGATGTGACCTGCCTGGCTGCCAGACTGAGTGCTGGCAAGGAGGAGGAGTATACTTTGTTGAGGAAGCATGAGTCGTCACTTACAAAATGCTTGCTTGCTTCTTTCTTTCTTTTCCTCTTTCCAGTTCAGAGCAAAAGGCACCGCCTTATCCTGGAGGCAACATCAGGTTGTTTTTCAAAAGTGAAAATTGATATTTGCTCTCTGCGTTGTGTTGATCTTCATTTTAGTAGCCCTCCAGGCAAGCAAATAAGAAAATATCAGTTTCCAGGATGGGAAAGCAGGGAGATACAATACTTGAGGGGCAACAACCCAAAATTTAATATGGATGATTTGCTTAAATATTCACTGGGTCTGTTTAAACATTCCAGATAACCAAAATTATATCCTGAGGAGGCAGCACAGCACATATTTAAACCAGCCGAGTGCATGAGTCGTGATAACTTGGGTTTCAGTCTTATTTTTGCATCTTACCAGCTCTGAGAATTTGAACAAGTCCCTTAGCCTCTATGAGCCTCAGTTTACCTGCCTAAAAATGGAAATAACTTTCTCATAGTATTGTTGTGTCTGGCAAAGAGTAGATGCTCAGTACAGGCTTGGATATATATGAAGTGCTTAGCATAGTGTCTGGAACATGATAACAGTTCACAACATTTAAACTAGTTGTCTAATAATGATGATTAGTGGAATTCGTATTTGTAGTAATAGTGATGAATGGTAGATTCCAGAGTCAGACTTTCTGGGTTCAGTTACCTGGCTCTGCCACTTACCGTCTGTGTGACCTTAGGCAGGTTAGTTGACTTCACTGAGCCTCAGTTTTCCCATCTACAAAGTGGTGATGAGAGTAAAACACAGTACTATGAGGACTAAATGGATAAGAACTGAGAACCAATCTTGGTACGGGTGAGCATTATACAAGTGTTATTATATTATTAACAGTCATCTATTATTATTCTAATGCTAGAAAGTATTCTTCCTGAGAGCAAGGACTTGGTTCTATTTTCCACTGTATCTCTAGTGTCTTCAACAGTGCTGAGCACAGAGTAGGAGCTCAGTAAATTTTCACCAACTGGCTGGGAATGGTGGCTTATGCCTGTAATCCCAGCATTTTGCAGGGCCGAGGCAGGTAGATCACTTGAGGTCAGGAGTTCAAGACCAACCTGGCCAACATGATGCAACCCTGTCTCTACTGAAAATACAAAAATTAGCCGGGCATGGTGGCTCATGCCTGTAATCCCAGCTACTTGGGAGGCTGAGGCAGGAGCATCGTTTGAACCTGGGAGGCGGAGGCTGCAATGAGCTGAGATCATGCCACTACAGCAAAGCCTGGGCAACAGAGCGAGACTCTGTCTAAAAAAAAAAAAATTTCACCAACTTAGTTAAATAAATGGAATAGAAGGCCATGAATGACTCCAGAGTTCCACTGCAGATGGAAAGAGCCTGACTATCTGCTAAGCATTCTGGTAGGTCTAGAATAGAAATACCTCTCCTTCCCATCCAGTAGATGCCTTTCAGGACCAGGTCTTGTGCCACAAATACATACAACACTCAGTAAATGGGTGTAAAGGCTTCTCCGTTCTCCACGGACTCACAGCACCAAACATCAATTCTGTCTCCGGCATGCATCTCCCAGCAGGAGCTCCATTGGCTCAGGAGCCTGAGATCTCCTTGGTGATCCACTGTGTTCAGTTCATTGGCATCTCCAGGGCCTTCCACATAGTAGGCACTCCACTCAGGCAAGTTGATGAAATAGTACTGACACATACAGAGGACACTCAGTAATGGTATTTTGATGGAGTTTGCATGTTTGACTGAAGAGGAGAAGAAAGAGATGCATATTTTTCTCCTCAAGCTGGAGCACATAGGTCTTTGGGGGGCAGAGCTTGATTAGAGACTGGGCCAGCTGAGTAGCCACAGGGGCTGCTAACATCTCTAGGACACTAACTTGTCACTGGGCAGGCAACGAGATAGAGAAAATTACATTTGTCAGCCCTCCATTCTGAGAGAATATTCTCTCAAGCATCTGCAGTCATAAGGAATATTTTGATAAGCAGCTTGGGCTGAGGATGAGATGATGAGACTCTCTCTGTGTTGGTTAATTTAAGGTGCCAATTTGACTGGATTAAGGAATACCTAGAGAACTGGTAAAGCACTTCTGGGTGAGTCTGTGAGGGTGTTTCCAGACAAGACTGGCATGTGAGCTAAGTCAGTGAACTGAGTGGGGAAGCTTTGCCCTCAATATGATGGGCACCATCCAATCAGCTGAGGGTTCAGAACAAAAAAGGCAGAGGAAGAGCAATTTTTGTGTCTTTCCTGGAGCTGGGACATTCTTCTCCTGCCATTGGACTTCAGAACTCCAGGCTTTCTGGCCTTTGGACTCCAGGACTTACACCAACACCCTTCTCCTTCCCCCAACCCCCAGGATTCTTAGGACTTTGGCTTTGGACTTTGGCTTTGGACTGGGAGTTACACCATTGACTTTCCTGGTTCTGAGGCCTTTGAACTTGGGCTGAGACATACCTTTGGCATCCTGGTGTTGCCAGCCAGCTTGCAGATGGCCCTCATGAGACTTCTCGCATTGTCTTGGGGAATAGCACCTGTCTTCCTTCTGTCCGTACTAATCTTTTAAACAAACGGCCACACCCTTGGTTTGCTCTCCTAAAGATGCCTTTTATGTGGATAAGTGTGACTCTTCCAAATCTCTCTGCTATGCTTTTCTTTTAATTATAAATTTTTTCCTTAAATAATTTCTTTCCTCTCACGTCTTACTCTATGTCGTTAAAAGTAGCCACACGGTTCCTTCAACATTTTGCTTAGAAATTTCTTCTGCCAGATATCCTAGTTCATCACTCTTAAGCTCTGCCTTCCATAAAGCCCTTGGGCATGGACACAATTCAGCCGAGTTCTTTGCCTCCTTGTAATAAGGATGACCTTTACTCCAGTTTTCAATAAGAGAGTCTTCATTTCCATCTAGATGTCATAAGAATGGTCTTTACCATCCCTATTTCTACCAGCCTTCTGGTCATGACCACTTAAGTAATCTCTAAGATGATTCAGACTTTCCTAAGCTATTCTCTTCTGAGCTCTCACCAGAATTGCCCTTAATGTTCCCTTCATGGCAACAGAAGCTTTTCTAGCATCTTCCTCTGAATTCTTGCAGCCTCTACTCATTATCCAGTTGTTGTTGTTGTTGTTTTAAGACGGAGTCTCACTCTGTTGCCCAGACTGGAATGCAGTGGCATGATCTTGGCTAACGCGACCTCTGCCTCCCAGGTTCAAGCGATTCTCCTGCCTCAGCCTCCCAGGTAGCTGGGATTACAGGCATGCCCACCATGCCCGGCTAATTTTTGTATTTTTAGTAGAGATGGGGTTTCACCATGTTGGCCAGGCTGGTCTTGAACTCCTGACCTCAAGTGATCCTCCCTCTTCGGCCTCCCAGAGTCTTGAGATTACAAGCATGAGCCACTGTGCCTGGCCCATTGCTCAGCTCTGAAGTTGCTTCCACATATTCAGGTATTTGTTATAGCAACAGCTCTACTCCCAGTGCACATTTCCTGTCTCAGCTCATTTTGTGTTACTGTAACAGAATACCCGAGACTGGGTAATTTGTAAAGAAGAGAGATTTATTTCTTATAGTGCTGAGGACTGAGAAGTCCCAGGTTGAAGAGCCTGCATCTTGCAAGGGCCTTCTTGCTGTGTCATCCCATGGTGGAAGATGGAAGGGCAGGAGAGCATATGTGTAAGAGAAGGGGGGCAAACTCATCCTTTGATTAGCAGCCAACTCTCATGATAACTAACCCACTCCTGAGATAATGCCATTAATCCATTCACGATGGTGGAGCCCTCATGACCTACTCACCTCTTAAAGGTCCCACCTCTCAACACTGTTCTACTGGGGATTAAGTTTCTGACACATGAACTTTGGAGGGCACATTCAACCCACAGCACTCCCTCACTCACATTAAAATAGAAGTGAATTGTCACCAGGCTGCCTCCCTGGGACTCTGTGCTAGTGGACTAGGAGTGAGGGGAGGGGATGCAGAGTAGGGCATGCAAGAATAGGCCAGAGCTACATTACCCTAGAGAATGAACCTGAGGGTCCCTTCTGGCATCGCTTCTCAGTTTGAAAGTCAGTAGAGTCTCTAGCTTGCTTCCCAAGATGGTTGTTTCTGAGGCAGGGAGTGATAAGCCAAGGCATACGTGAAGCCACAGCTTAAACATGGTATTTCTTTTGAAGCTGGTTGCAAACTCTTTTAGGATAATTTAAGACAAGTGTCAGGACATGATGGAGTAGAATAACAAATGTCTTCATAGATTTTTAAACACAGTATTTCAAAAAAATCTTGAGCTTGCTCCAGCCAAGTCATCCAGGCTCTCAGATAATTTGTTTGCTATTTTCTCTGCAATTAGAAACATTTTGGTGGACATGGTTATGAAGCACTCATATCGCATTCCTTTTTTTTTTTTTTTTTTGAGACGGAGTCTTGCTCTGTCACCCAGGCTGGAGTGCAGTGGCGCAACCTTGGCTCACTGCAACCTCCACCTCTGGAGTTCAAGCAATTCTCCCGCCTCAGCCTCCTGAGTAGCTGGGATTACAGGCGTCCACCACCACGCCCAGCTAATTTTCATATTTTTAGTAGAGACAGGGTTTCACCATGTTGGTTAGGCTGGTCTTGAACTCCTGGCCTCAGGTGATCCACCCACCTTGGCCTCCCAAAGTGCTGGGATTACAGGTGTGAGCCACTGTACCCGGTCTCACATCACATTCTTAAAACCCAAAGAGGGACCCATACAACTGGCCATGTCTCTTTCTTTCTACTTCTTTTAAGACTAATTTCTGCAAAAAGATGACTTCTTTGATCTTGAACTCCTTCAGAGGGGCAAGCTAGAGTTAGACTATCATTGGCATCAATGGGGCATTTGGGAGGCAGTCAGAGTTTCTGGGTTTTTTGGGATAAAATCCCAATTCAAACTAAGTTAAAGACAAAAAGGATGCTGTTTGGCTCACAGAACTGGAGAGCACAAAGGTGGCTCCATGGATTCACATGTTGTCATCAGAGCTCTCTCTTTTCCAGTTCTTCTCTCTCTCTTTCTCTCTATATGGCCTCTTGCTCTTCCATGGAGGGACTTCCTCTATGTGGCTGTGTAAAGGTGGTGAGAGTCATGGGTACAGACAAAGCCAGGATTATATACAATGTAACCTTTCTTGTGGCAATCACGGAGGCTATAGAGAGCTTGAGTTTCTCAGGGTTTGCCTATAAAAAACCCAGGGCAGGGCTCTGATTGGTCCAGCCTAGATCATATGCATATCCCTGGGCCAATTAGAATAGTGAGGGAGATGGAGTATTGTTATTGGCCAGGCCTAGATTACTGTCTCTCTCTCTAAAGGGAGTGATGGGCAAGTGTATGATTGACAGCTGAAGCGGAATCGCATGGGAAGAGGTGCAAGCTTCCAAAGGTAGGAGGAAGTCATTTACCAGACTGGGGAGAAGTATTGAGCAGAAAGAAACCAAAGATTTTTACCACCCATGAAAAGATATTCTCATAGGAGAAATGGGAAGTCACCCAATGATTTTTTATGGAGTTAGCACCAGGTTGGTGTGGGATTGTGTGACATAAACTCAGATCTTTACCTAAAACCAGGACATTTTATGGATCTCCATATCCTCAGGGGATCCTATATTCCTTCTCAGGAGAATGTTAAAAATTAGAAAAGGAAGGATTTTCCAAGACCAGAGCATGACTGCTTCTGATTTCTCTATGTCTTAAGAGATTAAGGTGGGAGAATGTTCTGGAACAAATGGCTCAATCTTCTTCCAGTTTCAAATTTTGTGCATCCTTCAATGCATCTGACAATTTGGCTAGACTAACTGGGTATGTGAAGGAGATGGGCTAATGGATACAACTTTCCAAGTATTTAATAGCTTCCAGCCAGAGGCCACAAAGTGATGGCATGCTTTCTTTGGCCAGCACAGGGGTTAAGGGGGGAAAAAAATCAAATGTTTGCTAACGTTTGAGATATTGGAATATCTCACATGAAAGTCTGGATTTCCAACTTCTCTAGGTAAACCGGAAGGCATAGTCAAACTTGGCTATAGTTGGCTGGAGCTGAGGAGCAGCCCCTCTTAGATAAGTGTGTATACTCTAGTTTACCACAGTCTCCGCCACTCCGCCCCCCACCCCAACCCACTTTATTCATTTATCCCATTATGTGTTTGGCCTACGTGAGCATTTACCTTTGCATGTCCTGTGTTTTACAACAACGGATTCCCTGAGCACAGTCACTGAAGAACCGGATATTTCTTCTTCTAACTTTGTGCCCTTAAGCAAGTTACTTTCTCTTTCTAAATCTTCTTTTATCTGCAACATGGGGATGAGATGCTTACTTTATTTAACCAATCCTTATGAGCACCTATTATTCTAAACACTGAGTTTACATCAGTGAGCAAATAGACTAAGTCCCTGATCTCATCGGGCTTAAAATCTAGTGTGGGGGAAGAAAACATGAAGAGATAAATTGACAAATAGATGGTGGGGGCAGACAAAGGTAGGTGTTCTTGACTCAGGGAAGTGGGAGCACACACTGGGGAGACGATTAAAAGTCATAATGTATCTAAATCGTTTAGTCCAGGAGTTGGAAAGCTACAGCTCATGGGACCAATCTATCTGCCACCTGCTTTGGTAAATAAAGTGTTATTGGAACACAGCCACTACATTCATTTACATATTACCTGAGCACTACAGACTGCTCTATGATGGCAGGGTTGAGCAATTGCAACAGAGACTGTGTGACCCTCAGAGCCTCAAATTTTTACGATCTAGCCCTTTAGAGAAAAAGTTTGTCCAGCTACTGCCTTAGCCTAATGACTGGATAAACAGAAAGACCTCAGCTGGGTGCGGTGGCTCACGCCTGTAATCCCAGCACTTTGGGAGGCTGAGGCAGGTGGATCACCTGAAGTCAGGAGTTTGAGAACAACCTGACCAATATGGTGAAACCCTGTCTCTATTAAAAATACAAAAATAAGCTGAATATGGTGGCGTGTGCCTGTAGTCCCAACTACTCGGGAGGCTGAGACAGGAGAATTGCTTGAACCTGGGAGGCGGAGGTTGCAGTGAGCCGAGATCGTGCCACTGCACTCCAGCCTAGTGACAGAGCAAGATTCCATCCCATAAAAAAAAAGAAGGACCTCATTAAATCGCAACTTCTTCTTAGGAGTAGTGCAAATGACCTCCCTCCTTGATGGTTGCTGGCCCTCCAGTGCTGGAGCCTTTACCTGCTCACTGCACCTCCCTAACCCACCTGCCTTTTTCTTTGCCTGCCTAACAGGCATGCTCCTTATTTAGGGATTAGCCACAGTGGGACTTCCATGGAAAGCTGAATGTGGCCCTAATCGGGGGCAGGGTTGGGTTTGCCCACTGTCCCTGTCGGTGCATTAGATCAGGTTAATCAGACCAAATCACATACAGGATTAGGCAGGCCACAGCTTGAAGCTTCATGGCAGAAAGGGCTGGATCGCTGTTGACTTACATTTTTCTGTGGGGTGTGTGTGATGGGCTTGCTGAGGTTTTCTGTGGCTCATCAATGGTCTGCCCATGTGCCAGCTCCCATAGCCTGGCTGCATCCCAGGGACCTTTGCTCTCAACTGATTGGGGAGATTTGCTTATCCTGGGCATCAGGGCACTCATCAGCACAGACCTCCAGCCAGGGTGGCCATAGGGAAAGAGCAGGTGGTGTGCAGAGATGTCAAACAACAGCAAAGGGTTCTGGGTGGGGAGCCACACAGGCCAGCAGAGTCCTTGGGCAGGGCCTGCTTCACGGGCACATGGAGCTGGGCAGCCACACAGGACCCTGCACTAAAAAATGCCCTGTGCTTGGTTTGATGCTCTGTTGTTTATGTCTTGAAATTCTTAAGTTTGGAACATTTGCATTTTTATGTATGTATGTATTTATTTATTTTTTGAGATGGAGTTTCACTCTTGTTGCCCAGGCTGGAGTGCAATGGCATGATCTCAGCTCACCGCAACCTCCACCTCCCAGGTTCAAGCAATTCTCCTGCCTCAGCCTCCCGAGTAGCTGGGATTATAGGGATGCGCCTCCACGCCTGGCTGATTTTTTTGTATTTTAGTAGAGACGGGGTTTCTCTATGTTGGTCAGGCTGGTCTTGAACTTCTGACCTCAGGTGATCCACCCGCCTTGGCCTCCCAAAGTGCTGGGATTACAAGCGTGAGCCACCGCGCCCAGCCAACATTTGCATTTTTTACTAGGCCCTGAAAATTACATAGCCAGTCCTGTCTTTGGGGTAGGAAACTGATTTGTATTTCAGTTGCTAAGGGGCCAGAGGGGGCACAGTGAGATGTCTGTGGGTGAGCTAGAGAGTTAGAAATGACCTGGTTTCCCAGCAAGCCTTAGAGCTCCTGGTTCCTGCCCTCATGACTTGCAGGGTTTTACAGGGAGTTAATAATGTGGCTGGAGTTGGAGACGAAGAAGACCCTCCCTTCCTCCTTCAGCAGCTGATGGAGCAAGAGCAAGACAGCAGCAACTGCATCATTTATTGAGTGCCAAGTACTTTATATTCATCCTCTCATCCACTCCCACAATAACCCTGTGAGGTGGGCATCCTTGTTAAACTCATCTTGTAGGTACAGGATTTGAAGATCAACCAGGTGATAAATTTGCTAGAGGTCACTCAGCTAGTAATTATGTGGAATGGCCATCTAAGTTTAGAACATGAGGAAAATGTTATTAAATCTATTACATCTCTTAGGTTTTACTTTTCTGGTCCGGAAAATGGAAACACTTAAAGCTACCTTGTAGTATTGTTGGGAGGATTGAGGAAGGGATGTACAGTGTCTAGCATACAGCATGTAATACACGCTCACTAAATGATACCCATGGTGATGATGATGGTGATGCTGGTGCTACTACTGCTGCTGATGGTGGTGGCGATAATGGTGATGGTGATGGTGGCAATGATGATGATGATGATAAAGGTGATGCTGCTGCTGCTGCTGTTAATGGTAGTGATGATGATGATGGTGATAATGATTATGATGGTGATGATGGTGATGGTGGTGATGATGGTGATAATAGTGATGGTGATAATGGTGGTGGTGGTGATAATGGTGATGATGATGGTGGCAGAGATGGTGGTAATGATGGTGATGATAATGATGGTGCTGATGATGATGGTAATGATGTTGATGATGGTGATAATAGTGATGGTGATGATGATGGTGGTGATGGTGGTAATGGTGATGATGGTGGTGGTGGTGATGGTGATGGTGAAGGTTATGATAGTGAGGGTGATGGTGGTGGTGATAGTGATGGTGATAATGCTGATGGTGGTGATGGTGATGGTGGTAGTGATGGTAATGGTGATGGTTATGATAGTGATGATAATGGTGATGATGGTGATGGCGATGATGATGATGGTGATGATGATGATGGTGATAATGTCAAAATATTGGACTGTTTCCAGCTCCAACTTTGCTGACTTATACCCACCCCCTGAAAGGGCATTTTGCCCCATGGAAAAAATAGAGTAATGTTCTTTTACTCCTTGAGTATATTTGCTGTCTGTAGCTGCCATAATAAATTACCATAAACTGGGTGTATTAAAAGAAAACAGAAATGTACTCTCTTGTAGTTCTGGAGGTTGGAAGTCTAAAAGCATGGTATTGGCAGGGTTGGTTCCTTCTGGAGGCTCAGAGGGAAAAACCCGTCCCAGGCCTTTCTCCTCACTGTTGGTGGCTCCTGGCAATCCTTGGTATTTCTTGGCTTGTAGACTCATCACTCCCATCTCCACCTCCATCTTCACATGGGTTTCTCTGTGTGTCCTTTCCCATCTCTTACAAGGACTCTTTCATTAGATTTAGGCCCCACCCTAATCCAGAATAACCTCATTTCTATCTTTACCTTAATTATATCCACAAAGACCCTATTTCCAAATAAGGTCACGTTCTGAGGTTGACATTAATTTTAAGGAGGCACAACTCATCCTACTGCCTTGACGCAGGTCAATGAGAGTCCAAGGAAATGACTGGAGACATGTCATGTCCCCACCAACACCAGGCCTCCTGCAGCACTGACCGGCCTCTTCTGCTCCTGTGTGCTCCCCTGACGGCTGTCACAGTGACTGTTGTTTGGTGCCATGGAAACTGACCAACTCCTCCATGGCACCTCTTTGAATGTCTGAGGGCAATGACTCACCCAGGAGTCTTTCTGGTGTGTGATGATGGTGATGATGGTGATGGACTAGAGAGTGGGTGAGTCCAACCAGAGCTCCTGGGCTGCTGGATCACAACTGTGGCCTCTGGAAAATGGAAGCGGCAGCTCAGGGCCCTGCCATCCCAAATCGCAGGTGTGTTGAGGCATAGAAACTGTGGGGTAGAGATGCTGCGTCCAGGGGCAGTGGACCGCTTTTGCTCTTTCCTTTCAATAACCAGTTGGGAAAGAAAATTGGAGTTAGCCATTATCACAGGCAAGCAGAGACAGGTCCAGGGAGCTAAGCCCTCTGTGTTGCCTTCCTGGAAGCATTTAGAGAATTCAGACCTACACGTTGAGGTGCCCATAGACCAGGGGAAGCCCGTTCCGACGTGGACAAAACTTCTTGAGTTTATTCTACCGTAGTGACAGGAGGGTGTTTGTGCATCATGAAACGGGAAGGAGATTGTGGGTAAGAGAGAAAGCGCCACTCCTACTGTCTGGTATGAGAGTAATTCCAAGGTAACCACTCACCCTTTAGTAACAGTGAGAGGAACAGCTCTGTTGAAAAAGGAGTTTTCCCCACTCTCTACTGTTTCGCCCCCAGTGCCAACCCCATGAGTCTTCCCTGTCTCCTGAGGTGAGAAACAGCAGCTGGCAGCCGTACACACTATTTTTAGAAAGAAAACTGTACAGAGGGGGCTGTGTTGGAGAAACTCTGGGTGCGTGAGGTTGGGGAGAAGGGCCTGAGAATGTGGGGAAGGGGCGGGGCAGGAAAGTGACTGTGGATAGGACAGTTCTATGCCTCTGTTTGGGAGCTGGGGGCCTCTGAGGGGTCCCCCCTCCATCAGCGTCTTGACCCCAGGTTCTGGAGAGTGCCAAGGCTTTGGGCACCAGATGGAAGTTGCTGATGGTTCTGATGAAAGCCAATGGTTTCTTTGCAAAGAGAACTTTTCTTCATAAAAATAGAATTTGCTGGTTTTACTAGTTAGAAAAGACAAACATGGGTGGACAGAGGGGAGGGTTGAGTCTTTCCATTGTGAGCTAACATAAATGGAAACCTATGCTTTTAGCACCTCCAACAATGATGCTGAGAAGAAAAATAGGGAAGAAGGAAAGAAAGGGGGAGGGAGAGAGGGAGGGAAGGAGATAGGGAAGGAGGGAGGAGGAAGATAAAGAAAGGAGGAGTAGAAAAGACCAAAAGATAGGCTGGGCGCGGTGGCTCAGGCCTGTAATCCCAGCACTTTGGGATGCCAAGGCGGGTGGATCACGAGGTCAGGAGATCGAGACGATCCTGGCTAACACGGTGAAACCCTGTCTCTACTAAAAATTAGCCGGGCGTGGTGGCGGGCGCCTGTAGTCCCAGCTACTTGGGAGGCTGAGGCAGGAGAATGGTGTGAACCTGGGAGGCGGAGCTTGCAGTGAGCCGAGATCTCACCACTGCACTCCAGCCTGGGGGACAGAGAGAGACTCCGTCTTAAAAAAAAAAAAAAAAAAAAAAGACCAAAAGATAAAGAAACAATGATCATTTTACTTATTATGATTATGATTATTATTTTAAGACAGGGTCTTGTTCTGTTGCCTAGGCTGGGGTGCAGTGTCCTGATCATTGCTCACTGCAACCTCCATCTCCTAGGCTCAAGCAATCTTCCTATTTCAGCGTCCTGAGTAGCTGAGACTACAGGTGCGCAAACCATGCGCAGATAATTTTTTACTTTTTTGTAGAGACAGGGTCTTACCATGTTGCCCAGGCTAGCCTTGAAAGCCTGGCCTCAAGCAATCCTCCCACCTCAACCTTCCAAAGTGCTGGGATTACAGGAGCGAGCCACCAGGCCCGGCCTGCGCCCAATTATTAATATCATCTTCTGTGCAAGGAAAAAAAAAAGCCATCAAGTTTTTTTAACTGTTGAATATCAAAATTCTTTGAGTATCTTAATAAAAATAAATAATATAATAATTAAAAGAAAAACAATGAAAGAAAAAAGGGAAGGAAGAGAAAAGAGCAGTGTGTCTGAGCGTCACTGGAAGGAGATGCTGTGGATACAGAATCCCGTCCAGGCCACGGAAAGCAGCAGGCTGAGTAGCCCAGGTTGGGGAGTGCATGCAAAGGCCCAGGGGTGGCAGAGAATGTGGTGTGTTTAAGGAACAGAGAGAAGCATGGCTCAGCCTGGTAGGTGGGGGAGAGTGGGACCAGACAGACTTGGAATGGGCTGGATCTGGGACCAGGCAGGAAGATGAGGCAGGCAAAGCGGAGAATGGCAGACCAGAGCGCGTCTGCCTCCCAGAGGCTGGCGGCTGCTCCTCAGCACGAGCCAGTGCAGCTACGGGGCCTGCGGGCTCCGCATGGTCAGATCTTCCACTTCATGAATGGGGCGGGGTGTGGGGGGTGGAATCCCAATTGCTGCATGATGTCTCATGTCTTTTAGACGCTGGCGTCACATAGAAAGATGAAGATAGACTTTGCAGACTGAACGGGGACTGTGGGCTAGAATCAACTCAGGGGACATCAGTTGCAATGCTGAGACTTGCTCCAGGCCTCTGATCGAAGTGGACCACGGACTTGGTCATTATGGGATGGTTCTGGAGCTCACCAATGATCATCTTTCCGTCCATCCCCACCAGAGCTGGGCCAAGTCTTAGGAACAATCCTTTGCTTCTCGGTTTGTGAAGCTGGCCCAGGGACTTAATCCAAACAAGGGCACAGCCAGAAGGAAAAGGGCGTGTCTTCCTGAAAAAGACTTGAATAAAGGGATCCTATTCAGGCCCTGAAAAGGCCAGTGTTGAGGCGCGTGGCAGCCTGTCCAGGCAGGTCTGAGTGCGCAGTGACCTCTTACAGGAGGGGCTGTGCTGCTTGAAAGTTCACCGTTCCTGCCCAGGAAGGAATGTCTTCAAGCAAAACCTGACACATTTGGTTGCAATCTCTGCTTGGATGCTGCACAAATTGGTTACCCTCCCTTCAAGGATTATGAGAAGGGCCCTCCTGGGTACATCTGGTTCATCCCCTGCCTCCAGCATGGAGAGCTGAAACTCAGTCCAGAAGAAGAGGCTGCAACAGATGTATTGAAAAGCATGCTCATTCATTTTCACTTAAGAAATGATTGATGTCTGACTGAGCTGCAGAAAGAATGGGAGGATTAGGCAAGACTTTTCGTTGCAAGGCTCAGGAAGTACACTGAAACTGGGTTGAACAAACAAAATAAGAACGGATTGGCTCATGTCACTGGAAAGTCAGTCCATGGGTACTAAAGTCCCTTGACTCTGATTTTTATGAAGACGGCTTCCTTCCCAGTCACCCGCAACTCTACACTCAGTTTCTAGCCAAGCAAACTCAGCAGACAGAGCAACCAACAAAAAATCCCAGGGCTGACTCTTAGTGGTCCAGCTTGGTCATGTGCCCATTGGTGAACCAATCACTGTGACTCTGACTGTTCTGCCCTCATTCAAGATTCTGCCCCAAGCCAGGGGAGAGGGTCAAACCCTGTAGGACCACATGGATCAAAAATAAGGGACGAGTGGTTTCTCCAGAGCAAGTCAAACACCATTATTAGAAGCAGCGGGAATGGCTGTTGTCATGGCCACACAACTGGTAAAAAGCAGATTCCCTTGTTGTTGTTTTTGAGGCAGGGTCTTGCTCTGTCTCCCAGGCTGGAGTGCAGTGGTGCAATCTCAGCTCATTGCAATCCACCTCCTGGGTTCAAGTGATTCTTGTGCCTCAGCCTCCCAAGTAGCTGGGATTAAAGGCATGTGCCACCACGCCCGGCTAATTTTTTTTTTAAATTTTTTGGTAGAGACAGAGTTTCACCATGTTGGCCAGGCTGTGTATCCTGGTTTTGAGCCTAGGTCTGAATGCCAATAGACTCATGTTTTTAATTTGGGAGTTCAAGAATGGGTGGATCTAGGGATTTAAACAACATCCACGTGACTTGGCCTGCCTTTCTCTCTCTCTCCCCTGCCTCCCCCATTACTCCTCTCTGCTTTCTGCTGGTTGGTTACTTCCTCAGGCACTTTTTTTTTTCCCCTCTGTGGCAGCCCTGAGCAGTTCAGGATTTATGACTACCAGTTTAGCAACCTCAGTGGAAAGAAATTTGTCATTTTCAAAATAGCAAAAAAACAACAAAACAAAACAAAAAATAACCCAGGGCTGATTCTCATTGGGCTGACTTTGGCCAAATGTCCATCCCTGAATCAATCACTGTGACCTGCGGTGGAATACACTGATTGGCTACACTTATGCCATGTGCCAGCCCTGGAGCAGGGACTTAATTCCTACCCGAATAGATGCACGGGAGGATAAGGATAGAGTGGCTTCCCTAAGGCAGATTGAAATGCTGTTCCCAGAGGAGGGAGATGCAGACCATCTGAAATTATAGACATCCTCTTTGGAGAGGGGTGAGCACGCACTGGTGGAGCCCCAGCCCTTCAGAGTACAGGAACGTTGTGCTTGGTAGCCGGGCTTGGTTGGCAGAGCTGCAGCTTGGGAGTCAGGACCTTAGACTGTCAACCACAGAGATTTATCAAGTGCCTGTTACGGGCCTTGTGTAGGAAATTCTGTAGGCCCAAAGCCTTCTGGATGTTTAATTTGGCAGAACTGGAGTTTCCAGGAGCAAGTGTGTTTGACAGAGAATGGGGACTGTCCCTCAGGAGACACTGGTACCCGGCATGGCAGGAAAAGAGTTTTACAGCTCTGCTGTGTTTCATAAGGTTTAAGAAGAGTAATGCATTAGCCGGGTGTGGTGCAGTGCGCCTGTAGTCCCAGCTACTCGGGAGGCAGAAGAATTGCTTGAACCCAGGAGGTGGAGGTGTAGTGAGCTGAGATTGTGCCACTGCATTCCAGTCTGGGTGACAGAGTGAGACTCTGTCTCAAAAACAAACAAACAAAAAAAACAAAAACAACAACAAAAAAGAAGAGTAATTCTTGCTGGGTGCAGTGGCTCATGCTTGTAATCCCAGCACTTTGGGAGGCTGAGGCAGGTGGATCACTTGAGGTCAGGAATTGGAGACCAGCCTGGCTGACATGGTGAAACCTCGTCTCTACTAAAAATACAAAAATTAGCTGGGCGTGGTGGTGGGCACCTGTAAGCTACTCAGGAGGCTGAGGTAGGAGAATCGCTTAAACCTGGGAAGTGGAGGTTGCAGTGAGCCGAGGTCGCACCACAGCACTCCAGCCTGGGTGAGAGAATGAGACTCCATCACAAAAAAAAAAAAAAAAAAAAAAAAAAAAAAAGGAAAGAAAAGTAATACTTTCTATTTGCACATCACTTGGTGTTTTTAAAAGCTGTTGAAATTTGGGAACTCAGAGGAGCCTCATAACAGTCTGTGGGTACCAGAGCCTGGAAGATCAGCCCCATTTACAGAGGGGGACACTGAGAGGGTATGTGATGAGGTGCAGGTTATTGGGAGACCTAGGCTGGGAACCTGCTCACCTGCCCCTTAGCAGCACCCACTTTTCCTGTCTAACCTGAACATGAGCCCTGGACGCAGAGAGCCTGGGTGAACTGCTAGTGCAAGCTCCTCCTTAGCTGTGTGATGTTGGGCTCTCTGCCTTGGTTGCCTATTCTGTGAAATGAGTCAATGGGGGCACCTACATAGTGGGATTGTGGTAGAGGTTAAATGAGTTATTATGTGGAAAACCTTAGTATCATGCTTGGAACATGGCAAATACCATTAATCTTAATAATGCATCAGGTAGAAATTAGAGTCAATTACTTCTAGGGTTTATTTTCTCACACGATGCCAGAGATGGGCAGTCAGTGGCACTCAGAGGCTCAGTGGTGCCAGCGCTGAGGTGGTTATGTTTCCTTTGGCCTTTTTCTTCAGTCCCAAGACAGCTGCTCCTGCTCCAGCCATCATATTTGTAATTCCAGCCAAAAAGAATGAGGAGTTGGGAGTCGCAAAAGGCCCACCTCCCAACTGGGTCAGCCCCTTAAAGAACTCTCATGGGCACCCCACCCACTGCCTTCTGCTTATGCATGGATGGCCATGCACATTGTAAAGGAAGTGCAGAAATGTAGTCCTTTGGACGAACTCATCTCAGGATTCAAAAATTTAGGATTTCTGTTAGAGAAGAGGAAGGAGAATAAATAGTGTGAAGGCATCCAGCCGTCTCTGCTACAGAGTTTTTTGTTTTTCATTTTCTGAAGACCCTTTTATGACCTGTTAGACATCACTATGTGTAATGGTTTAGAGCAGGAGATACAAAGTAACATACCTACAGGCGGATGTCCTCACATGCATGAGGGAGGCTTCAGAGGCAGAGAGTAATAGGGAGTGGTGGGGACTGGAGCAAAGTGGAGAGCTTATGCCTCGTCTGTAGGTGGCTGCCAATGAGAACCAGCTAATTTTGCATAAAAAAGAGAAGCCCAGTGTTATGAGAGCTTTTTATTTTTAACGAAAAGTGGATATACCTTAATTTTAGATGAGATCAGCCAGGTGCAGTGGCTCAGCCTGTAATCCCAGCACTTTGGGAGGCTGAGGCATGTGGATCACCTGAGGTCAGGAGTTCGAGACCAGCTTTACCAATGTGGTGAAACTCCGTCTCTACTAAAAATACAAAATTAGCCGGGCATGGTAGTGGGCACCTGTAATCCCAGCTACTCAGGAGGCTGAGGCAGGAGAATTGTTTGAACCTGGGAGGCGGAGTTTGCAGTGAGCCGAGATTGTGCCATTGCACTCCAGCCTGGGCGACAGAGCAAGACCCAAAAAGAAAAAAAAAAAAAATTTAGATGAGATCTGATGTTTAGGTAATGATAATGATTTCAAATTTACTGAAAAAAATTATATGAACTAAATAACACAAAATTGTGGGCATGAACTTACTTGGGGCTGATTCTTTGTCCTTTCTTTCTTCTTTTTTTTTTTTTTTGAGATGGAGTTTCGCTCTTGTCGTGCAGCCTGGAGTGCAGTGGTGCGACCTTGGCTCGCTGCAACCTCCACCTCCCAGGTTCAAATAATTCTCCTGCCTGAGCCTCCTGAGTAGCTGGGATTAGAGGTGCCCACCACCGCGCCCGTAGAGATAGGGTTTCACCATGTTGGCCAGGCTAGTCTTGAACTCCTGACCTCAGGTGATGCGCCCGCCTCGGCCTCCCAAAGTGCTGGGATTACAGGCATGAGCCACTGCGCCAGGCCAAGGGCTGATTCTTGTTTTAAAGTCAGTTTTATTGAGGTCTAACTTATACATGATAAAATTAACCTTTTTTAGTTGTACAGTTCTATGAATTTTGCAACACATGCCATTGTGTGACCATGGTCACAATCAAGCTGTAGAACATTTCCACCCCCCTCTAAAATTCCCTTGTGTTGCTTTTTGGTCAGTCACCACCCCTAGCCTTAGCCCATGGCAACTAGTGATCTTTTTTCTGTCCCTACAGTTTTGCCTTCTCTGGCAGGTCATATAAGTGGAATCAGTCAGGAGGCAGCCTTTTGAGTCTGGCCCCTTTTGCTCAGTACAATGCACTGGAAATTCTTCCATGCTGTGGTGTGCTGGTTTTGTATTGTTGAATAGCTTTCCACTGTGTGGGTATACCACAGTTCAACCATTCATCTGTTGATGGACATTTGGTTTGTTTCCAGTTTTTGGCAATTATGAATTAAGCTACTCTAAACATTCACGGACAGGTTTTTGTATGAACATCTGTTTCTGTTTATCTTGGATAAATATCTAAGGTATATCTAGGATGTTTTCCAAGGTGCCGGGGCAATTCTGCACCCCACATGCGGTCTTCAGGGGTTCCAGTTTTTCATATCTGCACCAGCACTTGGGATTGCCAAGTGTCTTTTTTCAGAGGGGGATGTTTTGTTGGTTTAGGCATATTCTAGTATGTAGTGGTATCTTTCTGTGGTTTCAATTTGCAGTTTTCTAATGACTAACAATATTGAGCATCTTTTCATTAGTTTATTGGCCATCCATATGTATTCTTTAGTAAGGTTGTTAAAAGAAAAACTTCAGCCGAATTAAATTTAAAGGAGTTTGAGCAATGAACGATTTGTGAATTGGCCAGCTCCCAGAATCACAGCAGACTCAGAGAGACTCCAGGGTGCCTCGTGGTCAGACCCAATTTATAGCCAAAAAAAAAAAAAAAAGAAAGAAAGAAAACAAAATGGCATATGGAAATCAGAAGTGAGGTACAGAAACAGCTGGATTGGTTACAGCTCGTTCACTTTATTTGAACACAGTTTGAACACTCGGCAGCGTAAGGGTGGCTGAAGCATGGCTGCTTGGCGTTGCTAAGACTCAGCAATTGTTACAGGTGCCTCCTCCTAAGTTAGGTTTTCAATCTCGTCTACCCATTAAATTAGGTTATGTTTCATCCATAAGGACTCAAATATAGAAGTATGGAGTCCTTCTTGGCTATATTTCGTTCGCTTTAACAAGGTATTGGTTCAAATATTTTGCCCATTTTTAATGAGTTATTTGTTTTCTTATTATTGTCTTGTGAGGGTTATTTATATATTCTCCATTCCAGTCCTCTATCAGATATGTGTTTTGCAAATATATTTTCACAGTCTGTGGCTTGTCTTTTCATTTTTGTAACAGTGTCTCTTGAAGATAGAAGTTTTTCGTTTTGATTAAAGTCCAATTTATCAATTTGTTCTTTACAATTTATACTTTTTGTGTTCTATCTTAAAAAAACCTGTGCCTAATCCAAAGTTATGAAGATTTTCTCCTATGTTTTCTTCTAGAAGTTTTATTTATTTATTTATTTATTGAGGTCGAGTTTTGCTCTTGTTGACCAGGCTGGAGTGCAGTGGTGCAATCTCCGCTCATTGCAACCTCCACCTCCCAGGTTCAAACGATTCTCCTACCTCAGCCTTCTGAGTAGCTGGGATTACAGGTGCCCGCCACCATGCCTGGCTAATTGTTTGTATTTTTAGTAGAGATGGGGTTTCATCATGTTGGCCAGGCTGGTCTCAAACTCCTGACCTCAGGTGATCCACCCACCTCAGCCTCCCAAAGTGCTGGGATTACAGGCATGAGCCACTGCGCCCAGCCTGTAGTTTTAACTTTTACACTGAGGTCTATGATCTATTTCAACTTTTAAAAAGTGTTGAAATATGGGTTGAAGTTCATTTTTTGGGTATGGATGTCCAACTGTTCCAGCACCATTTGTTGAAAGACTTTCCTTTCTGCATTGAATTGCTTTGACACTATTATTGAAAATCACCTGGCATTAAATGTATGGGTCTCTTTTTGAACTCTCTGTTCTGTTCCATTGATCAATATGTCCTTGCTTTTGCCAATACCACACTAGTGCCTGCACCTGGTAAGTACCGCATCAATGTTAGTTAGCGCTTGCCATATTTTATCATTTTAAAAAATAAACTTTTAATTTTGGAATTTCTTTACTTGGAAAATTTATTTTTGAATAATAATATGATGGAAAAAGTTGCAAATCTGGAACAGAGATTTATATCCTTATATCCTTCTTCTCACAGCTAGCTTCTCCTAGCATTAACGTTTTACATATCCATGGTATTTTTTATCAAAGCGGACACATTCACATTGGCACAGTACTATTAGCTAAGCTGTTTATTTGAATGTCACCAATTTTCCTATTAGTGGCTGTTTTTCGTGTTCCAGGGTCCATTTCAGAATACCACATTGCATCGAACCATGGGTTTTTTAGATGCATCTTTTAACAGCTCTGTAATCAGGGTGCATCTTACAGTCCATGGTGTTTTATACATTGATAGCTAGGTTTTTTTTTTCATAGTGGCATATTAAATTAGAGTATGCCTTAGATTTAATGCAATAGGGTATTATTATTACTTGATCTCCTTAAACCTCAACTTCTTCATCTGTAAAATGAAAATAATGCTAGGATTCACCTCATAGAGACGTGGAAAGATAAAATGAGAGCCACAAAAGGAAGTGCCTCGATAGAGGTTGGCACATGAGCCCTTGTTAATTAATGGTGGCATTAAACCCAAGCGTAAGCTCTATCCAAAGTGTGCTCCTGGGGGTCAGCAAGCACGCCTCTCCTTGCCTTTCCCTACGTCGAAGAAATGCCTGGAGCCGGATTTCTTAGCAGCTTTCCTTCAAACAAGAGCCCACAGGAATAGCTACCAATTAAAATAACAAAGTTTCAGGTGACAACATTTGCAGAAGAAGCTGCAAATGTTTAATAAAAGCCCAGTTGCTGGGAGGCTCAGACGGCTACCTCTTCCGGGAGATCTGAAGCCACATTTCAAGTTTGCCAGCAAATTTGCTTTCATTAGAACAAGACCCTGGCCCTTTCTCCTTGGAATGTCTGGGCCCAGGCCTCTTGTCCTGGGTCATTTCTCTCTTTTTTGCTTTCACTTTCTGAAATACATTCACTTGTTTTCTCGGCTTGAGCTTTTAAAAAATTATACAAGCAACACATCTGTTGTGGATATGGTAGAAAATTGAGATGAAAGGAAAAATGTAAAAGAGGCCTGTAATTTCATCACTCAGAGATCGTCACTGGATACAAAGTATTTTTCTTTCTTTTCCTGATTATTAAAATATAGCACTAACTGTAAAATAAATTAGAAATTATAGAAAAAGCATAAAAGCAAAACATTCTCTTCTCATCTCACCATCCAGGTTACCAATGTGTAACATGCACCCTTTCCAAAATGTTCATGTCTATGCTTTCATATGTACTTAAAAATATTGCAAGTTCCAGTACCTGGGGCAGGCTCTAGGGGTAGGCCACTTGGATTTAAATTTTGTCTCTGTCACCAACTAGCCGTGAGCAGCCTATGCGACTTCTCCGGGTCTCGGTTTCCCTATCTGTGAAATAGGAATATCATTAGAACCTACTTCAGTTATTGAGAACATGACCTGAGATACAGTACATAAAAGTCCTTAGCTGGCTGGGTGTGGTGGCTCATGCCTGTAATCCCAGGACTTTAGGAGGTAGGAGAATTCCCATGAGCCCAGGAGTTCAAGACCAGCTTGGGCAATATGGCGAAACCCTATCTCTACAAAAAATGAAAATATTAGCCGGGTGTGGTAGTGTGCACCTGTGGTCCCAGCTACTTGGGAGACTGAGGTGGGAGGATTGCTTGAGCCCAGGAGGCGGAGGTTGCAGTGAGCCAAGATTGTGCCATTGCACTCCAGCCTGGGCAGCAGAGTGAGACCCTGTCTCAAAAAAAAAAAAAGAAAAGAAAAAAGTCCTTACACATGATGCTTCATACAGAGTGAGCCTTGAAAAATGGCAGTGATGATTGGTGTGCTTGTTTTCAATTGCTGCCTCACAAATAACCACACGAACTCAGTGGCTTAAAACAACACTGCTGATTATTTCACATTTGTGATCTCACTGCTTTCACGGCAAAGGATTCCAGGCACAGCTTAACTGGATCCTCAGCTCTGGGTCTCACAAGGCTTCAGTCAAGATGTTGGCTGAGGCTGGGGTCTCCTCTGGAGGCCCAGGGTCCTCTCCCAAGCAGATGTGGTTATTGGCAAAGTTCATTTTGTTGCAGCTGCAGAACTCATGGAGGCTTGGTTCTTCCAGGATAGCAGAAGCATGGCTGCTACTATGAACCTTGCCCTTCTTCCTTCTCTGATCTCTAGAGCTTCTTTGAAAAGGTTCACCTGGGCTGGGTGTGGTGCCTCACGCCTGTAATCCAGCATTTTGGGAGGCTGAGGTGGGCACATCATGAGGTCAGGAGATTGAGACCATCCTGACCAACATGGTGAAACCCTGTCTCTACTGAAAATACGAAAAGTAGCTGGGCATGGTGGGGTGCGCCTGTAGTCCCAGCTACTTGGGAGGCTGAGGCAGGAGAATCACTTGAACCCGGGAGGTAGAGGTTGCAGTGAGCTGAGACCATGCCACTGCACTCCAGCCTGGCCACAGAACGAGACTCCACCTCAAAAAAAAAAAAAAAAAAAGAGAAAAGAAAAGGCTCACCTGATGCAGTCAGGCCCACCGAGGATCATCTCCCTTTGATGGACTCAAAGGCAATTCCTACAGTACCTTAATTACACAACAAAATCTTTTCATCTTTGCCCTAGAACATAATCACATAATCACAAGAGCGACATCCTATCATATTCAAGGTCCTGCCCGCACCAAGAGAAGGTTATTCAGGACATGAACCACAAGGGGAGGGAATCTTGGGGCTGTCTTAGAATTCTGCTTACCATAACTAGTACTCATAGGGCCTTCCTGTCACCTTGTGTTTTAGTTTGGGGGCAAACTAAAGGAAATTAATCTGTTTCCAGGGATTTCATACTTGGTAAAGACCATCCCATCTATCTGACCCAGCACTGGAATTGAATGTTGACATGGTTTGGATTGGTGGCTGGGGAGGCCTTAGGAAACTGTCAATCATGGTAGAAGGTGAAGGGGAAGTGGGCATGCCTTACTTACATGGCCACAGCATGAGGGTTATTTGTAATTTCCAGTGTTGGAGGCGGGACCTGGTGGAAGGCGATCGGATCATGGGGGCAGAGTTCCCCTTTGGTGCTGTTCTCGCGATAGTGAGCTATGGTGAGATCTGGTTGTTTAAAAGTGTGTCGCCCCTCCCCCTTCTTCTCTTTCTCCTGCTCCGGCCATGTAAGGTGCCTGCTTCTCCTTCACCTTCCGCCATGATTGTAAGTTTCCTGAGGCCTCCCCAGCCATGCTACCTGTACAGCCTGCAGAACTGTGAGCCAATTAAACCTCTTTTCTTCATAAATTACCTAGTTTCATGTATTTCTTTATAGCAGTGTGAGAACAGATGAATACAAACATGCTTTTGAATGCATGAACAAGTAGCTGAATTCTAAAAACATTGATGAGTAACTAGTTCATTCATTCATCCCACAAGTAATGACTGCACCCCTGGGACCCCTGTGCTTAGTGCTGAAACATATAAACTCACATCCGTACTAAAGACGGTGGGATCTCTTAGGAGCACTTACTCCACCCAAGCGCTGCTGTTGGGGTATTCCTTGAATTAGCTCATTTATGCTCACAACAACCCCCTAGTATGAGGGAGGTAGACCCCCTAGTATGACCCCCATTTTGCAGAGAAATTGATGTGAAGAGAGATTGTTTAACCTGGCCAAGATTGTACAGCTAAAAAGCAGTAAGGCTGAGATGGGATCCAGAGCCCACGCACATCATTACCCTCTACCTTGTGAGCTGCACTCTCACAGGCATGGTCTCTTGGCTTAGAGGTGAACAAGCTCCTTTCCTCTGCTATGACTGCCTGTCTCTGGACTCTCTCTGGACTGGTGGAAGGGAGAGGTGGGAGGGTGGGCCTGCTGGCAAGCAATGGCCACAGAGAAAGTGGCCTCGGGTCCCCTGGGCCAAGGGGGCAGACCTGAGCCCTGGACAGGGAGATTTCAGGGACCCCAGTGACCATGTCCTCTGCCCCTGGCAGGAGACCCTCTGAAGGAAAGGACCAAAGGGAAAGGGCTGGAACTTCTCCCCCTAGGGTGACACAGGGCAGCCACATCCCTGTTTATCCACTCAGCAGATCTGGCCAGTTCTAAGTGTTTTCTGTCCATCAAAAATACACCCCACTTGTGGAAAGTGGGGCTAATGTCAGTCTTTGCCTTCCAGGGTTGCAGGTGAGACCACATGAGATCATGCACATGAAGTGCTTAACACCTTATCTCAAAGATGGTAAGCCCGGGTACAATTTACACTACTCAGGTGACAATGATACTTCACCACTGCACACTGTGTTATCCGCGTAACACAAATGCATTTATACTCCTTAAATCTATAACAATAAAAAAAACTTTAAAAAGAAGATGGTAAGCTCTCAGAAATTGTGAGTTACGATTTGTGAACAACATAGCTTTCCTTTTCCTACAAAGACAATGACGCTGGCAGAGGCTGTTCGGCCCCTCTCCTGCTCAGGCCCCACCCTCCTCCAGCACCACTGCTCCCTGCAAACATGCAGGTGTCCTTCAAAGCCCCGGGGTTTCCTAGGTCCCTGTGCCTGGAACCACACATCCCTCCTGGGCCTCAGGCCCACCTCCTAGCCACAGTAGTTGGCAATGAGGTGGGCACTGGATGTAGCTGAGCCAATCAAAGCCCTTCCCTTTCAAACGGGCCTGGGAAGGGAAAAACTCACTTGGAGGCTCACAGTGCCTCTGCCCTCTGTGAAGGACACAAGCCTGGAATAATTTCCTCCTGGTCATCTGGCCTGGGCAAGGCTGGGAGCTGCTCAAGGGCAGGAAGACAAAGGTCCTGTCTGCTCCCATAAGCCTAGCACTCAAGGCTCGTGCTGACCGATGGCAGGTGGTTAATCAGAATTTGACGAAGAAATGAATGAATGAACAGTTCTGCTCTCTCCTCTTTTTCCATCAGTAGGAAGTAATTGCCTTCTCAGAAAATTGCATTTTTTCTTTTATTCTTTTTTTCTTTCTTGCTCATTTATTTTATTTATTTATTTATTTATTTTGAGACGGAGTCTCGCTCTGTCGCCCAGAATGTAATGTTTTCATGAATGGGATATTTCAAACTTGAGTATAGTCAAAGAACCCCCCAAATACCGACTCAGGCTTCAGCAACGATCATTCTGATGTTATTTTTTCATATTTCCTTCTCTCCTCTATGAGGAGGGTAGAGGGGCTAGAATATTTTAAAGCAAATCCCAGGCACTGAATCATTTTTCCCCCAAATACTTCAGTGTGTATCCTGAACATATAAATATTTTTCTCAGATAACCATAATCGCACTCTCACACTTAACAAAAACAATTATAATTTCTTAATATCACAAAATACCCAGACCATGTTCAAATTTCCTCCATTATCTCAAAAACTGTCTACAGTAGGTTTGCATAAATCTTACTGAGTTATAGTCACACTGAGGTGTCAGCAGGAATTTCTTTGGTCGCAAGTGACCAAATGTCTGCAACTGGGATGTTTCTAGCTGTTCCTTGGAAGTAGGTTTCTGTGGTCAGGAGGCCTGGGAAATACCGAGTTGCAGAAAGTTAGGCTATCCCATTCCTCTCCCATCTTTAGAAGGCTAAAGTGTGTGGTGAATCTGAGAGTAAAAGAGATTTTTGCAAACTTGGTTGACCTTGGAAATTTTATTTTATTTTATTTTATTTTTTAAAATTTGTATTTATTTATATATATATATATTTATTTTTATATATATGCATTAGTTATTATTTATAAAATTTATTTATTTATTTATTTATTTATTTGAGACAGAGTCTCTCTCTGTCCCCCAGGCTGGAGTGCAGTGGCGCGATCTCAGCTCACTGCAACCTCCGCCTCCTGGGTTCAAGCGATTCTCATGCCTCAGTCTCCCGAGTAGCTGGGATTACAGGCACCCGCCACCATGCCCGGCTAATTTTTGTATTTTTAGTAGAGATGACGGTTCACCATGTTGGCAGGCTGGTCTTGAACTTCCGACCTTCAAGAATTCACCTGCCTTGGCCTCCCAAAGTACCACCACACCCGGCCGATCTTGGCAATCTTTGAGTTCATGCATTCTCGTATGAAGGCGATATCTCCCCCAAAGGGGCAAAAATTGGTTCTTCCGTGGCAAAAAACCTTTTTTTCTTTTTTTTTTTTTTTTTTTTTTTGTGGAGATGGGGTTTCACCACGTTGCCCAGGCTGGTCTCAAACTCCTAGGCTCAAGCCATCTGCCTGCCTTGGCTCCCAAAATGCTGGGATTACGGGCGCAAGCCACCATACACAACCGAAAAATCCTACTTTATATGTATAAAGCCCGTGTGTACATTCACTACATAAATAGATATACTGTATATCTGTGGCATTAAAATTGCATGCGGAGGGAGTGGTAAATAGAGAAAATGTTCCAGAAAAGCTCCTTAGACGGGGAAATGAAAAAAATAAATGAAGAAACATTATTTTATTTTCCATCTGCACCTTAGTTCCCACATCTGTAAAATCGGGATAATAATCATGCCTAATTCAGAGTTGTGGCAAGATTTAAAAGCATTTACAGAGTGCCTGGCTCACTGGAAGTGCTATATATGTGTTAGTTATTATCCTGGTTGTTGTTCTTGACATTTTTGGAGCATTTTGTAGGTGTTGGGAAATTAAAGAGCCCAGCTCTAGGGTCAGATGAACTGGGTTTGGAGACTTTCCTTTAATTTGTGAATATTCCATTTTCTCATCTGCAAATGAAATAAAACTGCCTTGCGAAGCTGCTGTCCAGGTTAAAGGGAGTAACATAAGCAAAGTCCCTGGTGTATTAACCAACTGTTACTATTATCCCCTTCTGCAGATGGGCAAACTGGGACCCCAAGCCCAGAGAGATGTGCTCAGACAGATGTGCAAGTCCCCCCTGCTCCAGCCCACCGAGGCTCCGGGCTTCAGTCTTCAGTCGGCCTTTGTTCTGCCACTTTCTCCTGGAAGTCACACCTCTCTCTCTTCCTGCCTCCCACATCACAGGAGTCTGCACGCACCCAACCAGCTCAAAAGGCTCTGACAGGTGTGAGTTTGTTGTTTTTGTTGCCTTTTTTTTAAAACAGCCTGCCACTTTGCCTTTGTCTAAGCAGAGCACAAGTGAAGGCAGAGAATCTGTAAGTCTTGTCCCTCTGCCGAGTGCTGCCTCTGGTCAACCAGAGCCGCAAACTGTTATCTTTTCTGCTGGAGGCGGTAAGGGCAGGCCCGGCGCTGGGGCTCACCAAGGCCTCTTACTGGTTTTCTCGGCTCTGATTCTGGGTCTGGAGCCCCTGGTGTAAACCCTGCAAGCTGACCCCAGCAAATTTGCCCTTTTGAACAGGGAGGCCAAGGACCCTGGGCACTCTCAAGCCCCACTGCTGTGAAAAAAATTCTTTCTTTTTGTCTCCACCCCATCAGCTTTTGAGGGTATGGCTCTGGCAGCCCCCGGAGTGTAACCTCTGTCTGGTGGCCGGCTCAGGTTTTGGGGGATGTGGAGGGAGGGTTAGGGATGCCAGCCTGGGCTATCACCCGCTTGCACAGGTCTGGAAATCAATAGCTGTGTCTGCCTTGGAGGAGGGCAGAGAACTTTCCAGTGGCTTCTGTTGTGCAGTTTTTTATTTTTAACCGCAGCATCCAGCACGGGAGTCAGACTGCCTGCATTCAAGTCTTATTTTCTTCCATCCTCTATAGGTGACCCCTTGAGTGACCGTGGCCAAGAAACAAGTTAATTAAAATCTCTCCAGGCCTCAGTTTCCTCATCTGCAAAGTGGGGACAATGATAGTGCCTTTTTCACAGGATTCACGGGGGATAAAGTGAAGGGATGCATTTAAACCTGGCACACACAATAAATGTCAGCTGTGGCTAGTAGGGCCCTGCTGAGCTGGCCCCATCCACCTCTCACACTTCATTTCCTACCATTCCCCTCCCCGCACACTGCTGCAGCTGCCCTCCGCTCCCCTCCCCTCCCCTCCCCTCCCCTCCCCTCCCCTCGTGATGCAAGGCAGGCTTGGGCTCGCTCTAAGGCTTTTGCTTCTCTGCTTCCTCTACCTGGGGAGCTTTTCCCAGATCTTCACCAGGCAGGCTTCCTACCTGCTCATTGTCTCAGATCTGGGGTCACTTCTTCTAGGAGGCCACTTTCTCTCACAAGACCCTGTTTTATTTACTTCATAACCTTTACCCACACTAGAAATTATTTGGTGCATTTATCTCTCGCTTGCATATTGTCTGATCTACCTAAGCAAAGTAAATTTCCATTTTTAGGAACCCTATCTGTACCCTGAGCGTCTAAAATAGCAGTGGCGTACTGTTATTGGTCAGTAAGTGACTGGGTAGAATACCAGCTTAAGTAACACAAATCCAGTGCTGGTTGAGCTTTGGTTAAATCACGTGTTTGGTATTCTGAGAAGAAGCCCATTGTATACATTTCTTCTCTTAATTTTATGACACACTTCTGAAGGGGGTACTCTTTTTGGCCTCATACCACAGATGAGGCAACAGTCTCAGAGAGGTTAAGTAGCTTCCCTGAGGTCACACAGCTAGTAAGCAATAGTGGCTTAGAGAGGCTCAAGTCTGGGTCTGTCCCAGTGCTTCCTTGGCCCTCCTTTTTTTTTTTTTTTTGAAACTGAGTCTCACTCTGGCACCCAGGCTGGGGTGCAGTGGCGCGATCTCAGCTCACTACAAACTCTGCCTCCTGGGTTCAAGCGATTCTCATGCCTCAGCCTCCTGAGTAGCTGGGATTACAGGTGCGTGCCCCCATGCACAGCTAATTTTTGTATTTTTAGTAGAAACAGGGGTTCGCTATGTTGGCCAGGCTGGTCTCAAACTCCTGACCTCAAGTGATCCACCCACTTCGGCCTCCCAAAGTGCTGGGATTACAGGCGTGAGCACTGTGCCTGGCCAACCCTGGCCCTCTTTTGAATGAGGTCCCGGAACTTTGATGGAAGAGGGAGTGAAGAACAGCAGTGCGAATATGTCTTGTTTGAAGCACACTTTCATTCTGCACTAGTAATATTTACATCCCAAATTGCCTTTGAGCCTCCCAGCAGCCCTGGTATATGGTGGGATGTGAACTGAGGCTCAGAGCCGGGATGTGATCTCTTGGGGCCACCAGATCCCGGCTTAGCCTTCTGTGGGACATGTGGTTGCTGGACTTGAGAAAGGTCTCAGCTTAAACCCTAGTCCTCTGGGAATCTTCTCTGAGCCAGTCCGGTCAGCTGCCAGTCCGGTGTCACTCTTCCTCGAAGTACGGCCCCTCCCTGGCACTCACCCTTGCGTGCCATTGCTCGATTGCATCTTCCCTGGCTTGCTGGACTCATGCTGTCTGGTGCAGTGGCCACTAGATCAACAGGGGGCAACTTTGCTCCCACCTCCGGGGGGATATTTGGCAGTGTCTGGAGACATTTGTGGTTGTTGCATCTGGAGAGAGGGGACGCTGCTGGAACTAGAGGAAAGAGTCCAGGGTCGCTGCTGAATGCTCCGCAGTGCACAGCACAGCCCACACTAAAATTATGGGATCCAGGTGGAGAATCTCTGCCTTAGACCCCAGTGGCTACTAAGCACTTGAAATACGGCTGGACTGAGCTGAGATGTGCTGTGAGTATAGAATACACACTGGATTTCAAAGACTTAGTCTGAAAAAAAGAATACAAGGTATTTCATTAATCATTTAAAAATATTGACTACACGTCAAAGTGATATTTGGATATAGTGGGTTAACTAAACTGGAGGATAAAATTCGGTGTGCCCGTTTCTTTGTATCATTTGATTTGTGGCTACTAGAAGATTTCAAATGACCTGCACGGCTCACATTATATTTTGATTGGGCAGCAGTGTGCTGGACTGGACATCCATGAGGAAAGGGGTCTGTTTGGGTTTGCTTGTCACTGCAAGTGCAGGGCTGGGTAGGAGCTTGACACGTGCTGGGTGCTCAGTAGGTAGTTACTGAGCAGGAAGAAAGGAGGGACAGCAGAGAGGGAGGGAGGGAGAAGGAAGAAAGAAGGAGGGAGAGAAGGAAGGAGGGAGGGAGGCAAAGAAGGAGGGAGAGAAGGAAGGAGGGAGGGAGGGAGAAAAGGAGGGAGGAAGGAAGGAGGAAGGAAGAAAGGAAGGAAAGAAAGAAGGAAACAACAAAAGAAGGAAGAAAGAAAGGGAGGGAAGAAAAGAAGGAAGGAAGAAGGCAAGGAGGAGAGAGGGAGGAAAGAAAGAGAAGGAGGGAAGGAAAGAGGGAAAGAAGGGGAGAAAGGAAAGAGGAAGGGAGGAATAGAAGGAAGGAGACACAAACACTCCCGGCAGCTGTCTTGAAAGGCCTCTAAAACCCCACTGGTGAGCCCAGAATTCTCTCTCCATGTCCAGTGTTTAAGGCAGCTGCCAAGGAGCGTTCCTTCCTTCTAGCGGATACCCCAGCTGCCCCGTCACTGGTCTCTGCCCTGTGTCCCCGCCCAGTGTCTCCTCCAGGTCCCCTTGGCTGCAGATGGCCTTGGGTACTCACTTCATGCCCTGTTTGGGAGCTTCTCCATTTGCAACCTGCTCCCATTCTGGTCGTCATTAGTAGTGAGAGGTAGTTAGGTTTGAAAATCTTAGCTGTCTGAGCCCAGAGCCTTTGGGATAAAAATCCCAGGGCTGCAGTTCCAGGCTTTCTGTGACTTTAATTATCTTTAGCAAATGGGTTGATTTTCCCCACAAGAAAAGGGGGTGAGCCCCGGAACACATATTTAGGAACTTCTGTCCTGTCCTGACAATGAGCTTTCTGAGAATACGGTGAATACTTCACCATTACACAACAGAGATGACGGAGCAAGTGTGGGCAGCGCGGCCGGCTACACTCGACAGGATTCTTTCCCCAATATTAAAAACAGGTCAGTTTTTGGCCTGGCGCGGTGGCTCACGCCTGTAATCCCAGCACCGTGGGAGGCCGAGGTGGGTGGATCACCTGAGGTCTGGAGTTCAAGACCAGCCTGGCCTACATGGTGAAACCCCATCTCTACTAAAAATACAAAAAATTAGCCGGGTATGGTGGTAGGCGCTTGTAATCCCAGCTACTTGGGAGGCTGAGGCAGGGGAATTGCTTGAACCCGGGAGATGGAGGTTGTAGTGAGCCTCCATCGTGCCGCTGCACTCCAGCCTGGGTGACAGAGCGAGAATCCGTCTCAAAATAAATAAATAAATAAAATAGAAACAGGCCTGTTTTCTTCTCAGCCCTCTGAAGCTTGTGGATTGGCTGGGAGCAGCTTTGAGGGGAGGACCGATTCCGGCTGGCACCGAGAGAGGATGTCTAGAGGGGACATATTTGAATCCTAAACCCGGCCGTTTGACTCCCCAAGTAGCTCTGAAATCGTCATCACCAACAGTCTGGCGTGGAAGTGAGAATTTACAGGGATGAATGATGAGTTTCTTTTTGTTTATATGTTCCTGAGATTTTTTTTCTTAAAGAAGATCATATTGTGGCAGTAACCTGTTTTTTTTTTTTTGTACTGAAATTGCAAAGTGTAGGAAAACACAAAGAAAAAATAAAAATTACCTAGAATCCTATCACTCAGTGCTTATCACAGCAAACATCTACCTTTCAGCCTTTTGTACATAAGAATTCATAATTTATTGTGTATAGTATTTTACAATATTCCTATCATATTGCCATTTTAAACTGTTTTTTTCTTTATATCAAGAATGTTTTGTCATGACATCTAATATGCAACATCACCTTAAATGACTGCATCGCACTTCATTGTAAAAACACACTGACACTTATTTAAACAATTCTCTATTGTTGGATATTTAGGCTGGTTCCAACTTTTTGCTCTTGTAAATAACTGTACAATGTATATCCTGGTACATAAGTCTTTGCACACACCTCTGATTATTTCCTTAGGGTAAATTCCTAGAAGTAAAATTACTGGTGAAATGATTCACACATATTAAGACTTTTGATAAATACCATCATATTTGCCTAGAAAGTTTATGACAAATAACATTTCCAACAGGAATGTGAGTCTCTCTCCCCAGCCCCTCCTCATCTTCTCCAGTCCTGGGATACATCAACGAAAATGCAGAGGAAAAAAACATAAATAATTCTACCTCCAAAGTAAACCACTGTTAACAATTTAGTGAATATTTCCTCCAGATTGTTTTCTGCGTACTTGTACTCATGTATGTGTGTGTGTTTCAGAAATGGAATGATGTATACATATTGATTTGTAACCTGATTTTATTTTATTTTATTTTATTTTTTAGATGGAGTCTTGCTCTCTTGCCCAGGCAGGAGTACAGTGGTGCAATCCTGGCTTACTGCAACCTCCACCTCCCGGGTTCAAGTGATTCTTGAGTGTCTCAGTCTCCCAAGTAGCAGGGATTACAGGCCTGCGCCACCACCCATGGCCAATTTTTGTATTATCAGTAGAGATGGGGTTTCACCATGTTGGCCAGGCTGGTCTCGAACTCCTGACCTCAAGCGATCTGCCCATCTTGGCCTCCCAAAGTGTTGTGATTACAGGCGTAAGCCACAGCTCCCAGCCTATTAACCTTTTTTTTTTTTTTTTAAACTGCATGTTGTCATCATCTTTTATGAAGCATCAGTCACTTGCGTGGCTTCATATCATTACAGCAAAGTCTGTGCTGGAGAATATTTCACCAGTTCTTTAGTGCTGAGCCTATAAGCCGCTTTCAGCATTTCCCATATAAATGATGTGGAAATACATTTATTTCCTTATACGTAGTTTCTAAATAATTCCTTAGGAATAAAAAAAAATGCACATTTTAAAGGACTTTAATATGTATTCCAAAACTCAGAACAGTTGAATCTGTTTCTTTCCTCCAGTTGTGAGGGTACCATTTCTCCATTTGGCTAACACCGTGGGTTACCATTCTTTTCAAATATTGCTACTCTGAAAGATATATGAAACGATGTCATTACAATTACAATTTCCACCTCCATTGCTTGATTCCTCATGAATCTAAACATTTCTCCTGCATGCATTGCCCACTTTTATTTCCATTTCTGTTATTTGCCTGTCATTTTTCTTTAGCCATTGTTATGACTCTATATGAGCTTTATCTATTTTAAGAGGCTAAATACTTTGTCATGTAGGTTGGAAATATTTTTCCTCATTGTTTTATGTCTTTTAATTGTATTAGTGATGGTTTTTTATGTCCAGGAGTTTTAAAAATTAATTATAATGAATACAAGTTGTATTTATTTATTGTATACAACATAATGTTTTAAAATGTGTATACCTGGTAGTGTGGCTAATTCAAGCTAATTAGCATATGCATTACTTCACATACTTATTCTTTGTGGTGAGAACACTTAAAATCTACTCTCTTACTGATTTTCAAGAATGTCTTGTTGGCTGAGCATGGTGGCTTACACCTGTAATCCCCGCACTTTGGGATGCCAAGGCTGGCAGATCATCTGAGGTCAGGAGTTCGAGAGCAGCCTGACCAACATGGTGAAGCCCCATCTCTACTAAAAATACAAAATTAGCCCGGCCTGGTGGCACATGCCTGTAATCCCAGCTACTCAGGATGCTAAGGCAGGAGAATCACCTGAACCCAGGAGGTGGAGGTTGCAGTGAGCCAAGATAGCGCCATTGCACTCCAGCCTGGGTGGCAGAGGGAAACTGTCTCAAAAAAAAAAAAAAAAAAATCTTATTATTAACTGTAGTCTCCATGCAGTACAACAGATCACTTGAACTTATTCCTCCTGTCTAACTGAGAATTTGTATCCTTTGACCACCCCCTGGCAATCACCATTCTACCTTCTGCTTCCATGAGTTCACTGTTCCAGGAATTTATTTTTATTATTAAAAAAATTATGGAACGTTTCACAAATTTGCATGTCACCTTGTGCAGGGGACACGCTAATCTTCTCTGTATCGTTCCAATTTTAGTGTATGTGCTGCCGGAATGAGCATAGTCCCTGGAATTTTGGATGCTTACGTTGACTCTTCATGTTTTCCCTGGTGGTATCTACCTTCATAAGCCTAGAAGGGCCTTCAGGGGAATGGGTTTGAGGGCCTATAGCCACAGCGGGACAGTTGAATGAATATTCAGAGCAAAGCAGATGACACAGAATTTATAGGGCGAATGAGATGGCCTCTGGCTTCACAGAAGCTGTGTCAGTCACTCGGCAATGCAGCCTGGGAGGTGGAGAGCCCTCTGTCTTTTCTTAATTTTTATAAGAGTCTCTGAGCAACTCATTATGTGCAGAAAGAGCCCTGGGTAGGATCCTGGACTCTGGCAGGGCTGCCTACTCACCATGGAGCCTCAGTTTCTTCATTTGTAAAATGAAAGAATGAGCCAGGATCGCCTCCTTGGACCCTCTAACTGCTCATGACATACGGCCTTAAATATGGCTCCCCATGGAGCCCTTTCTAGGTATCTCAGGCCAGAGTCCTCAAAGGAAAGACACAAAGATTTGACTGTATGAACATTAACAATCCCTGGACATCAAGAAACACCACAAATAAAATTAAAAGACAAAGAACAAACTAGGAACAATATTTTCAACAATTACATCATTCAGTCTCCCAACTCAGCCAATGGATGGATGATTCCTGACTTTCCTCCCCCAGAGGGGTGGGGAGGGTGCAAGGTAACTTGGGAAGACAGCCAGCTTGGGGCACAGGGAAGGTGCTCAGTCGAGGCTTTTCATTTTCTTGAATGAATGAATGAGTGAGTGAATGAATGATGATACCTGCATCTTAGGTACAGTGTGTATCTTCCTTTGAATTCTGCCCCATTTATTTTTATTTTTATTGTTATTATTATTATTATTTTTGAGATGGAGTCTCCCTCTGTCACCCAAGCTAGAGTGCGGTGGCGCGATCTCAGCTCACTGTAACCTCCACCTCCCACGTTCAAGCGATTCTCCTGTCTCAGCCTCTTGAGTAGCTGGGACTACAGGTGTCTGCCACTGCGCCTGGATAATTTTTGTATTTTTAGTAGAGACGGGGTTTCACCATGTTGGCCCGGCTGGTCTTGAACTCTTGACCTCAGGTGATCCACCCGCCTCAGCCTCCCAAAGTGCTGGGATTACAGGCGTGAGCCACAACGACCGGCCTATTTTTATTTTTATTTATTTATTTTTTAGATGGAGTCTTGCTCTGTCGCCCAGGCTGGAGCACAGTGGGGCAATCTCGGCTCACTGCAACTTGCACCTTCCGGTTCAAGTGATTCTCCTGCCTCAGGCTCCTGAGTAGCTGGGATTACAGGCGCCGCTACCACACCCGGCTAATTTTTTGTATTTTTAGTAGAGACATGGTTTCACCATGTTGGCCAGGCTGGTCTCGAACTCCTGACCTCAAGTGATCTACCTGCCTCGGCCTCCCAAAGTGCTGGGATTACAGGCGTGAGCCACCGTGCCTGGCCCCTGAATTCTGCCCTATTTAAATGAAGAGAAGACAGATCCCCGACCACAGAGAGAAAGTGGTTTTGCTTCTGTTGCTTACCGTGGGGTTGGCGCTGTGGAACGTCCCAGCCTCCTCTGAGTTCATCTGGAAAACGGGTTTGAAAATTCTTCTTTCCTTGCCTCCTGCCTCCTCCCTAGAAGGGACGTCAGTTGGGATGAATCAGAGCCTCGGTATTTTGGCTCAGCCGTTGTTTTGACAATAGGAATGATTAAACAGATAGTTTATTTATTTTACTCTCATCTTTTGTACCCACATCTCTGGAAGAGCTGCATTCGTAGGTGTGGAGACAAGAAAAGAGCTTTGTGACGAGTCAGAAGCTGGTCATGGGACGAAAATGAGGGCATCTCCTAGGTAAAGGAATTTTTATTTTCTCACAGGGTTTCTTCTCACTTTAAACTGGTTCTTTTGTGTTCTTACTTGGCTGGGGATGTCTGGAAGTCAACACTCCAGCTGCTGAACTCCAGAACTCAGAAAAGATGCACAGAAATAGACTGGTTGCAGCATGAAATATTGGGTTAGACATCAAGAGGGACTTTCTAGTCAATGAGATTGTGTAGGCAGAGGAAGAAATGGAGGAAAATCATAAAACCTTCTACGCTGTGGGAAAGGTAGTTTTCTGGGAGGCACTCGAGCGCCTTTGGGTGAGACCTTGTGCCACGTTCCTGGAGGCCTGGGTGGCAGCAGTGAAAGGATGAAGTGAATGCAGCCCTGTTGGCAGGCTACCGAGTATAACGCAGCACTGCTCTCCCATTTTACAGCTGCAGAAACCGAGGCAAAGTCCTGCAACAAATATTTACAGAAGGCCTGCTTCTGAGTTCTGAGGACACCGCAGTGAGGGAGGCAGAGTACTAGCTAACAAGGTCTGAATATAGAATGTGATGTTGTGCAATGATGGGGCTGGACAAGGAAGTGAGGGGTAGGGAGGGATGGAAGCTGTTGTTGAAAGAATGGTCAGGGAAGGCCTCTTTGAGGCAGGGTCGTGTGAGATGAAATGACTCACCCAGGGTCATTTAGACCCCAGATACAATTGAGTCGGCTTCCCTGGCTCCCAGTCAAGGGTTCCTCCAGGGTGTTTTTGGGCCTAAGTAACAGAAAACCCAACTCAAAAAGGCTTATGCCAAGAAAAAAAAGTTCGTCTAAAAAATCCAAGGGTAGAACTTGTTTCAGGAATGTCTTGATCCAGGATCTCAAATCACATTGCCAAGCCCTGCCCTCTGTTATGTCTCTGCCTCTTCCACAGGGGTTGTAACTCCCAGGCTCCTGTGGGAGCAGGAAGGTGACAGTGTTTCCAGGCCCACGGCTCCCAGGTTCAAGCTGGCAAGAAAGAGCTGCTCCATCCTCATCCATTTGAACAAAAATGCTGGGCCTGACTCCCTCAGCCAGGTTTGGGTAACAGACCCGTTTTCTGAACCAATGGGAATAGCTAGGGGGACTTTCTGCATGGACTGGCCAGGCTGTGTCCCAGGCCCATCCTGGAGCCCTGGGCTGCGGGAAGGGAGGGAGCATCCCCAGGTGAAGTTTTGAGCCTTGTTAGCAAAAGGAGGAAGGATGATTCAGGCCGGCCCCAACCTGGCCATGAAAGTGCTGCCTGGGCCCCTCTCTGTACTGTGTCCACATCCGTCATTTCCCCAGGCTTTATTGAGCAGCTGCTGTGTGCGTCCATCTCTGTTTCCCAGAGCTTAGACTTCAAGGTATAGGAATTGTTTTGTTTTCTTTTTTTTTATAATCCTCCAAGATCTTCCAGTCTACTTGAAGAAACAAAAGCCACATCCTGGTTTTTATCCTGTCTTTTTGTGTCTTGCTCATGGCATGAATTTTCTAGCTGTCAACAAAGGGAGGGGCGCTTTTAGGTTGGAGGAGTCAAGAGGGCTTCAGGAAAAAGAGGAGTCAAGAGGGCTTTTGATGCATTTTCTTTCTTTCTTTTCTCTCTTTCTTTTTCTTTCTCTTTCTTTCTTTCTTTTTTCTTTCTTTCTTTCTTTCTTTCTTTCTTTCTTTCTTCTTTCTTTCTTTCTTCTTTCTTTCTTTCTTTCTTCTTTCTTTTTCTTTCTTCTTTCTTTCTTTTTTTTTTTTTTTGAGACAGAGTCTCACACTGTTACCTGGGCTGGAGTGCAGTGGCCTGATCTCAGCTCACTGCAACCTTCGCGCCTCCTGGGTTCAAGTGATTCTCCTGCATCAGCCTCCCCAGTAGCTGGGATTACAGGCGCCTGCCACCACATCCAGCTAATTTTTTGTATTTTTAGTAGAGATGGGGTTTCACCATGTAGGCCAGGCTGGTCTCGAACTCCTGACCTTGTGATTTGCCTGCCTCGGCCTCCCAAAGTGTTGGGATTACAGGCGTGAGCCACCACGCCTGGCCCAGTGCATTTTCAAGGGTGGCTTATATCAGGAAAAGGTTGACGGAGGATAGAACTTGATAGTGCATGCAGGCTATGGTGAGCGGGACACACACCATGTGATTATGGCTTTTTGGGATGTATGGTTAAAATGTGTGTAGTTCTTGAGCCACTGAGGTTTATAAGATTATAAGGCAGGACACAGGTACATGTTTATTTTAGTAGTCAGGTATTTATTCCAAATTTATGTTAGAAGCAACTATGTTATTAACTTATCAGACCTGGATAACATTGTTCAGGATGAAACTAAAATTAACAAAAAATAAAAGTGGGAGGGAGTCCATTTAAACAAATATCATAAATATAGGTGGTAGCAGACATGGCAAAAATGTTGTTATGAGAATGAGTAAGGCTGGGCGCAGTTGCTCACGGCTGTAATCTCAGCACTTTGGGAGGCCAAGACGGACGGATCGCTTATGGTTAGGAGTTTGAGACCAGCTTGACCAACATGGTGAAACCCCATCTCTACTAAAAATACGAAAATTAGCCAGGCGTGGTGGCACATGCCTGTAATCTCAGCTACTCGGGAGGCTGAGGCAGAAGAATCACTTGAACCCAGGAGGCGGAGGTTGCAGTGAACAGAGGTCCCGCCACTGCACTCCAGCCTTGGTGACAGAGCAAGATTCCATCTCAAAAAAAAAAAAATAAATAAATAAATAGAAAATTTAAAAAAAAAGTGAGCTTTGGGAAATGCTGGTCTAGCCCTCGGATTCTGGAAGCAGAAAGACATGGATTCAAATCTCAGACCCACCCCACATGGCACAGTGAAGCTTTGGGCCGGCTGCTTCACCTTTCTAGCCCTCAGTTTTCTGACCAGTAAAATGGGGCTGAGAATAGGATAGGAGCAGTCTCACGGGAGATGTTCAGCAATCTCTGAGATGTGGTTATGTGAAATGCCTAGTATGGCCTCTTCTCCAAGGGGACATTCAATAAGTTAACTCTCCATAATCTGGATTATTTTTCCCAGGAAAGAAAAAAAAAAAAAAAAGGCAGTCCAGCTACAGGTGCAGGAAGTGTAAGGGCCAGAGGTGGGAAGGAATGTGGCAGGTTAGGGAGACTGCTGTGGCGGGGTGGGGTGGTCCCTGCAGGAGAGAGCAGGGATTGTCCTGTGTCAGGGAAGAGAGGACTTGCAATTTTACAGGAGTAAATAAGCCTCCTCTGGGACTACATGTGGTACCTTGGAGGACGGGCTTACCTGTTCCACCCAAATCTCTTTTTGCTCCCAGCAGACCTCTGAGCGCCACTGGCCACCGCAGCCTGGGGCTGGGCTCATCTCTCCCCCATCCAGAGCTTTCTGTGCAGACAGATTCTGGTGAACCCGGGTTGGGCTCCATAGATTTAATCTGTGTTGTTTATCTTTTAAACACCATTAACCACAAATTAGCTGATTCTTTTGTGGCTATAAATTAATAGATTCCATTAGTGAACAGTCAATTACAGGATGATTACTTTTCCTCCCTGAACTTGGAGCTTTTTTTTTAATAGCTTTTTGAGAGGGTTTGGTTCTGTCCTCTTCCTGCTGCTGCTTTCCTATCTAGGTTCTTGGTTCATTGGACCAAATCTTCTGAATGGCCCAGGAGGCTGAGAGTGGGTGACATGGACTATCTTTGTAATGAGGTTATAAGCCTGTTCGCTTTGCAGAAGCAAAACTGACTGGAGGTTTGTTTTCGAGAGAATTTTTGTTTCAATCACAGACCAAACCAGCAAAGTTGCCACCCCCTTTTACTCCTGCATATAACATAAACACATCGTATTTGCTTTTTCTTCCATAGCTTTGTTACTTCTGGGACCTCATTCTGGTAAATACTGGATAATCTTTTCTTTCTATCCATCCGTCTATCCATCCATCCATCCCCTTATCCATCCTTCCTCCTCTATCCGTCTGTCCACCCATCCATTCATCTACCCTCCCTCCCTCCCTCCCTTCCTTCCTTCCTTCCTTGCTTCCTTCCACCTGTTCCTTCATCCTCACATTCAGATACAGCTCCCCCTACAAAGCTCAGCTGAGGGTCTGGCTGGAGCTGCCAGGAGGGGCACTGATCCCACTACATCCATCTGCCATGTCCTAAAGCACTCAGGTAGTGATATGGGGCTAAACTTTGGAACCCGTAGCTACACACCTGTTACAGGATGGCAACCAATGTGCTCTCAAGTGCTAGGCAGGTAACTTAAACAACTAGGCAGGTAGGCAAAAATGAGTCTCTGGGCTTCAGTGAACTGTGGGGTTCAAGCCACTCCTAAGGCTTTCTAATTCAAATAAAAAAAATTTTTTTTTTTTTGAGAAAGGGTCTCACTTTGTTGCCCAGGCAGGAGTGCAGTGGCATGATCATGGTTCATGGCAGCCTTTGCCACCTGGGCTCAAGTGATTCTCTCACCTCAGCCTCTTGAGTAGCTGGGACCACAGGTGTGAACCACCAAGCTCAGCTGATTTTTGTATTTTTTGTAGAGACAGGGTTTCACCATGTTGCCCAGGCTGGTCTCAAACTCCTGAGCTCAAGCAATCTGCCCATCTCAGCCTCCCAAAGTGCTGGGATTACAGTTGTGAGCCACCGCTTTCAGCCAAAATGCAGTATCTTTAGAGTTTGGGTTTGGATTTGTGACTTTTGACATATCAATCAGAATTCTTTAGTTGCAAGCAACAGAAATGGACTCTTCTAGGCTGAATAATGCCTTCCCCACCCCCACCAAAGATGTCTATGATCTCATTCCTAGAACCTGTGAATCTTACCTTACAAAGGGACTTTGCTGATATGATCAAGTTAAGGATTTTGAGATGAGGAGATTATCCTGGATTATTAAGGTGAGCCCACGTAATCACAAGGGTCCTTGCGAAAGGGAGGCAGGAGGGTCAGTCCAGAGTAGGAGAGGTGCTGGAGGCAAGGAAGGAGCCAGGAGCTAGGGAATGCAGGCGGCCTTTGGAAGCCGGGAGAGGCAAGGAAACAGATTCTCTTGACTGTTTTCGGCAAGAACGCAGCCCTACTGATGTTTGACTTGAGTCTAGTGAGGTTGATTTTGTCCTTCAGACCTCCGGAACTGTAGGATAATACATTTGTGTTGTTTTGAGCCACAAAGCTAGTAGTGATTTGTTCCTGCACCAATAGGAAACCAATACCCTAGCAAAAAAGGAATTTTTTTTTTTTTTTTTTAAGACAGAGTCTCACTCTGTTGCTGAGGCTGGAGTGCAGTGGCATGATCTTGGCTCACTGCTACTTCTGCCTCCCAGGTTCAAGTGATTCTCCTGCTTTGGCCTCCCGAGTAGCTGGGACTACAGGTGTATGCCACCACGCCCAGCTAATTTTTGTATTTTTAGTAGAGACGAGGTTTCACCATGTTGGCGAGGATGGTCTCAAACTCCTGACCTTAAACTCCTGATTTGCCCACCTCAGCCTCCCAAAGTGCTGGGATTACAGGCATGAGCCACCGTGCCTGGCTGAAAAAAGAAGTTTATTAAGAGAACTTGTAGTAGCCTCTAACTCCAACTAAAAACAGAAACTCCGAAAGGGAGTTCCAGAGGGAGCTGTGGCTCTAGAGAGCAGACACAAAGAACAGTCCTGCAGGGCACCTCCGCTGGGATGAAAATCAGCATTTCCCATCCGTTCTGAGGCTGCTCAAAATTCAAGTTCCAAGGAGAGAGTCTGGCTGAACTTGGGGCCAGTGCCCATGCCTTGGAGAGGGAGGACATCGTAACTGAGAGTCTTGGTGGGCTGGAAGTTGCCCAGAGCACAATCAGGTGCCATGACTGGAAGAAGGGGTCAGCACCGGTCCATGGGAAAGAGAGCTGATCACTCATTTTGAGTCTGTTGTCCACCCTTTGTCCAGTCTGCTTTGGCCAGAGTAGGGGCATGGACAACCAGGATGGCAGTTGGGACCCTCCTCTGTAAGGACAAGGGCTGGGCAGACGCACTGCTGTGGCCTAGATCATTCCCAGCTATGTTCTACCCTCAGCAAGCCCAGTTGTGCGTGCTTTCTGATTGTAAATCTGAATTCTCAGCCTCAGAGAGGGCAGTCCAGCCCTACTGACCTCAGCTTGTGGTCTGCACCCCATGCTGATTCTTGCTGGGATTAGGGTCACCATCTCCTAACTGGCCCCGGTTTCGGGCCTTTTCTCTCTAGCCTCCCTTCTTTCCAACATGCGTCCAGTTTTCTTCTACAATATAAACACATTAATTCTTCCCGGAGCACTGAGGGACCATGACCATGATGATCTCAACACTCTGGACATTTTGGGCCAGATGATTCTCTGCTGGGGTGTGGTGGGAACATCTCTTGTACATTGCAGGATGTTGAGCAGCACCTCCAGCCTCAACCCCAAGATGCCAGCAGCACCCTCCCCTAGAGTGTGACAACCAAAAATTTCTCCAGATGTTGCCAAATGTCAAGGGCAGTACCGGGCCCTGCTTGGGAACCTCTGGTTGGAAGGATCTCTCTATTTCCACCACCTCTCCCACCACCCCAGCATCCCTCCCTCAGCCACAGTTATCATTGGTGTCTCAGTTCCCACCCTTGATTTCTTCCAGTCTATTCCCCAGAACCTGCGGGGGAGATGTTTTCTGGAAAGAAAACCTGATCTCCCGTCACTCCTTTGTCTGAAACTCTTCTAGCCTCCATGGTGCTCTTGGCTAACGTCCCACCATTCGCTGTCTTCTATCAGCTCTTCCAATTTCTCCGGCCTCATGGCCCGTGCCCCTCCCCCTCCTCCTTTAAGGTTCAACCACACACTGACCTTCTCTGGGTTCCCTACTGGGTTTTTCCACTCCAGGGCCTTTGCACTTTCTGTTTCCTCTCTTTTTTTTTTTTTTTTTTAAGACAGAATCTTGCTCTGTCACTCAAGCTGGAGTGCAGTGGCGTGATCTCAGCTCACTGCAACCTCCGCCTCCTGGGTTCAAGCCATTCTTCTGCCTCAGCCTCCCCAGTAGTTAGGATTACAGGTGCGAACCATCATGCCCAGCTAATTTTTGTATTTTTATTAGAGACGGGGTTTCACCATGTTGGCCAGGCTGGTCTCGAACTCCTGACCTCGTGATCCACCCACCTCAGCCACCCAAAGTGCTGGGAGTATAGGTATGAGCCACCGTGCCTGACCATTTTTTTTTTTTTTAAGATAGAGTCTCACTCTGTCACCCGGACTGCAGTGCAGTGGTGCAATCTCGGCTCACTGCAGCCTCCACCTCCCAGGTTCAAGTGATTCTCTGCCTCAGCCTCCCAGGTAGCTGGGATTACAGGCACCCACCACCATGCCTGGCTAATTTTTGTATTTTTAGTAGAGACAGGATTTCTCCATGTTGGCCAGGCTGGTCTCCAGCTCCTGCCTCAAGTGATCCGCCTGCCTTGGCCTCCCAATATGCTGGGATTACAGGTGTGAGCCACTGTGCCCAGCCTGTTTCCCCTCTTTGGAAAACTCTTCCTGCCACTCTTTGCTTCATTAACTTACTCATCTTTGAGACCTGTTTCACTTAGGAATGTTTTTGGCTAAAATTATAGTGGTTTAAACAAAAACAGACATATTTTTCTCCCATAACAAAAAATCTGGAGGCAGCTGGTTTCTAGTATTGGTTCTGTAACTTGGGGCTGCTATCTCTGGGATTCTCTTTGCTGTTCCCTCAGGGTCACAAGACGGCTGCCTCAGCTCCAGCTATCTCCTTCCCATTTAAGGCAGGAAGGACAGTGGAGCCAGCTGACTTCAGCTTGCATCTCACTAGTCACAATTGTTCATGGCAACCCCAGCTGCAGTGGAGGCTGGGAAAGTGTTTAATTCTTGCAGCCTTGATAGAAGGAATGAGTAAAGGAGAATGGAGCTGGGAATGGCTGTCCAATAAGTATCGGTTTAAATGTCACTTCCTCCAGGAAGCCTCTCCTGATTCCTAAACCAGGTCTGATAATCCTATTACATGCTCTCCCAGTAGACAGTACCTCTCTGTCATACCCTTATCACCACCTATAGTTTTTTCTTTTTCTTTCCATTTTTTTTTTTTGAGATGGAGTCTCACTCTGTCACCCAGGCTGGAGTGCAGTGGCACAATCTCAGCTCACTGCAACCTCCGCCTCCCGGGTTCAAGCAATTGTCGAGTGTCTCAGCCTCCTGTGTAGCTGAGATTACAGGCGTATGCCACCACGCCCAGCTAATTTTTGTATTTTTAGTAGAGACGGGGTTTCATTCTGTTGGCCAGACTGGTCTTGAACTCCTGACCTCAAGTGATCCACCTGCCTTGGCCTCCCAAAGTGCTGGGATTACAGGTGTGAGCCACCATGCCCTGTCTAAAACCTATAGTTTATTAATTTGCTTGTATAATCGATTAATAGGCATCTGTTTCTTCTTGGGGCTGGGAGTTTAGTTCATGAGTTCACTCCTGTTTCTCTAGCCCCTTGCATTGTGCCTGGCACCCGGTAGGGCCTCAGTAACTATTTATGGTCTATACTAACTGCTGCCAAGTAATTCTTCCCGGAGCACTGAGGGACCATGACCTTGGCTGGCCCAGGACCCCCTCTGACTCCCAGGGGAAGGACAGACAAGAACCTCCTTTAATTATGTGCCTCCCCAGCAGTGGCCAAGCCTTGCTCTGGCAAGCTTTCTATGCCGCCCAGGTTTCTGGAATGGGTCCATCAGAGTTTCAATTGCACCTCTGTCGGCCACAGCATTGATAAGGAGAGGAAGCTTGTATGCAGATCAGTTCTGAGATATTGCACGGAAACGAAGCTACTTCTGTTGCATCACCCTGTGCCCTGGGAGGACTGAGGACCCGCAGGACCGAGGGCTGATCCCCACCCACCTCATCTCTGGCTTCTGCCTGCCAGGTGGGACTTTTAGGTTTTATTTCTTTTTATTAATTGATCCAGTTATTTCACAAGTGATTTGTAATTTTCACTTAAAATGGAAAATGTGAGTGACATCAAGCATTGGCTTTCTGCATATTTATTGGGTACCCATCATGGGCTGGTGGTGGAAATTGAGAGGTAAACAGGAGGTTGCTGCCATCCTTGCCCCCTTAGGGGCTGCCGTTCAGCTTGGGAGACAGACAAAGGCATTAATCACAGATATAGATAAATGAAAAATTGCAACTCTCACAAGCCTTGTGAAAAGAAGAAATGAAATAGATATAAGTTTTTATTTGTCCATTATGCTTTAATAAAGCTGGGGGAAAGAAGAGAAGAAGTGGTGCCAGAAAGTCTATGAAAGGGGTTCTCCTTAGGGAAGTTAGAAGAGGCTTCCCTGAAGCTGCAATGAAATGAGCTCATGCAGGAAGGAAAACAGGGGCCAGACAGGTGAGCAGGCCCAGAAGGTGTGTTTCAGGCCACGGGAAGAGCCAGGGCAAAGGCCCTAGGATGAGGCTCAACATGCCACAGTGGTTTCCTGAGCTGTTACAACACATTTCCATGAACTTAGCGGCTTAAAACAACAGATATTGATTCTCTCACAGTGCTGGAGGCCAGAAGTCTGAAATCCAGGTGTCAGCAAAGCCATGTTCCTCCTGGAGGCTCTAGGGGAAAGATCCTTCCTTGCCTCTTCCAGCTTCTGATGGCTGTCAGCAACCCTTGGCGTTCCGTGGTTTGAAGACGCCTTACTCCAGTCTCTTCCTTCTTCACACGGCCTTCTCCCCTGTGTCCCGGTGCCTCAAACCTCCTTTTTCTTTCTCTTAAAAAGACACAAGTTGGCCAGACGCAGTGGCTCACGCCTGTAATGCCAATACTTTGGGAGGCCGAGGTGGGCAGATGAGGTCAGGAGTTCGAGACCAGCCTGGCCAACATGGTGAAACCCTGTTTCTACTAACAATACAAAAATTAGCCAGGCCTGGTGGCGGGCACCTGTAATCCCAGCTACTCAGGAGACCGAGGCAGGAGAATCGCTTGAAAGTGGAAGGTGGAGGTTACAGTGAGCCGAGATCGTGCCATTGTACTCCAGCTTGGGTGAAAGAGCGAAATTCTGTCTCAAAAAAAAAAAAAAAAAACACAAGTCATTGAATTTAGGGCCCACCCTAAATTCAGGATGATCTTGTATTGAGGTCTTTAACTGAATTACTCCTGCCAAGACCCTTTTTCCAAATACTGTTTCATTCACAAGTACGAGGGGTTAGGACTTGGACATATGTTTTTGGGGACATTATTCAATTCACTACGTGAGTCTGAGAAATTGAAAGCAGACTTGCATGGGTGGATTGTAAGGACCCCAGGGTCCTGGCATGGGCTGAGGCAAATCTCGCAGGCATGAAGCCATGCTAAGGGGACTGGAGCTGCTAAAGGACTTTATGAAGGAAAGCACCGGAATTCGATTTGTTCTTTATAACAATCTCAAGGACCACAAAGTATAGAATTTACAGGAGGGGGCAACATGGGTGAGGGTGATCTATTAAGAGGTTGCTGAAGCTATCAGATGAGATGCTGGTGTCTGTGTCTTTGTTTAGGGACTGAAGGGCCAGATGGAGAAAGGAAAACACATGTAAGGGGTATTTTGGAGATGATGGATTTGATCTGGAGTGTGAGGAAGAGAGAGGGGTCAAGGATAACTTCTGCATTTCTTTCTTTGCTGTGAAACTATTTGGGATATGGACTTTTGGGAGAGGTGCAGATTTTGGGGGAAGATCTTGAGTTCAGTTTTGAATCTGTTGAGTTTGAGGTGTCTGTGGTTGATGGCTTTCACAAATGGCCCCAGTTATTCTCCTCCCAGCGTTCATGCCCCTTTGCAATGTGACTTTGCAGTTCCTCCATTGAATGGAGGAGTCAATTTTCACATCCCTGGGCTGGCCTTGTGACATGTTTGGCCTGCAGGATGTGGAAGACGGGACACCCTGCCAGCTATAAGCCTGTCTCAAGAGTCCTTACAAGCTTCCACTAAGTCTTTTAGAGCCCTCCAGGGTCTCCAAGTGGACAGGCTCATGCTAACCTGTTGAATGATGAGAGACCACATGGAGCAAGATGAGCCATCCCAGCTGAGCCCATCCTAGGCTACCTGGCTCTAGCTGACCTTGGATGAGATCAGCCAAGATCAAAAGAACTATCCAGCTAATTCCAGCCTGAGTTACTAACTTCAGAATCATGAGCAAACTAGCTGGCTTTTAGGGATAGTTTATTACACACCAGTAGCTGATAAAGTCCCTTGAGCCAGCCAAATAGAGATGGGAAAAGGCAATCAAGTAGTTGGATGTACAAGTATAGGGTTCAGATTTGAGGTTTAGGTAGGAGAAACAAATGTGTGTATCTCCTGGATAGAAGGAATAAGTTTGTGAAGGAGACAGAAAAGGAGTGGCTGGAGAAGTGGCAGAGAAACTAGGAGAAGCCACAGAAGGAAGAAGTTGTGGACAGTGTCAGCTCCTGCTGAAGGTTTAACTGGATTTTAAAGCAAGGGACAGCATGAGCACAGTGAGTGGAAGCACGGCTGGAGATGGCCCAGAGATCTCTCACCTGTTAGGGTGAAGCCAAAGCCTGACCCTGAAAAGTTCTCAATCATCTATTTACAATTTGCTTAGTTTTTTGGGAAGAATTGATTTTTGATTGCACAAGTGAGGTGATTGCAAAAACAGCCGCAGATTCTTCCCATCCCTGTTTGTGTGCTGTTTGCAATGACTTTGCAGGAACTTTCAAGAGGTATCCACCCCGTGTATCTGGCTGGAACATGTGACTTGCTGGCCAATGGGACAATAACAGCCATGACTTAAATAGAGGCTTGAAGAGTGTGTGCACGAAGCCTCCTTCCATGTTGTTCTCAGGATCCCTGCTATGGCCCCAGCGTGAAGAAGCCAAGACTAACCTTCTGGGTAATGAGAGATAGATGGCCCAGTGATTCCCGCTTCCTAGCCAATAGCCAGCAAGCCCCAGAAGCAGAGCCACCTAGGTAAGTGGCAGATGACTGCAGACACTTGGAGGAGCCCACCCAAGATCAGCAAAAGAACTGCCCAGCTGAGCCAGGCCCAAAATGCTGACCCTCAGAATCATCAGCTAAATATGAAATTTGTATTTTAAGCCACAGTTTCTCATCCATAAAGTGGAAGTAATAATAGTGTTTTCTTACTAGGGTTTTTATATAGATTAATTAGAGTAATTGAGACATATAAAGTTCTGAAAACAACACTTCGCACAATAAATGTTAATTCTTCTTTTATAATAATAATCACCACCATCTCCTTCCACCATATTTCCAGATATGGAAAAATCCCACTTTGTAGTCTTTCTGCTGCTGAAGGACATTTAGATTATTTGTGTTTTTGCCATGAACATCCTTGTACTTGCCTCTTTGAGTGTTTCTGCAAGTTTGTCTCCAGGGTAGATATGGAGAAGGAGAAGAACCGGATCATAGAGCATATGTGTCTTGAATTTTAAAAGATATTCTCAAATTTATGCACCTCCCAGCAGCAAGGGAGCTCCCATTTCCTCCACACTCACACCTGAACTTGCTGTCACCACAAATGCTGCCTCTCTGTTTTACTTTGCCTTGCCCCAACTTCTCGTGAAGTTGGCCGTCTTTTGCATGTTTGTTGTTTGTGGTTCCCTTAAATGGGCCGACTTCCCTTCAGAGCCTCTTCCCTCGGGAAACCCTGCCTCTCAAATAGGCCACAACTTGGGTCATTTGTATTCCTCCCTGTTCCAGTGAAGTCTCTGAATTGTAAGGAGCAGAACCCAGATAGGTAGTTCAAGTAAGAAGAGGGTCTGCTGAAAGAAGCTGGCAAAATCTCATGGAACTCAAGGCAGGAAGGATGGGCCCAGATCTTACAGAAACTGGGCAGTTGTTATTTCTTTTTCTCTGGGACCATGTGGACTCTCTCCTCTCTCTCTGCCCCTTCCTCTTCTTCTTCCATCGTTAACCTGATCTGTTCAATTGCTGGAGGAAGGAACCTGATTGGATGAGCCCTGTCAGTGGGTTGGCTCCCTTTTGGTCCGGTGCTCATCCTGCCCAATTGGCTGCAGCTGCTTGGAACACAGGGCTCCCTCTCCCTCTCCCTCTCCCTCTCCCTCTCCCTCTCCCCCTCCCCCTCCCTCTCCCTCTCCCCCTCCCCCTCCCTCTCCCTCTCCCCCTCCCCCTCCCCCTCCCCCTCTCCCTCTCCCTCTCTTCTTCCTCCTCCTCCTCCTCCTTCTTCTTCTTTTTCTTCTTCTAATGGAGTCTTGCTCTGTTGCCCAGGCTGGAGTGTAGTGGTTCAATCCCGACTCACTGCAACCTCCGTCTCCTGGGTTTAAGCGATTCTTGTGCCTCAGCCTCCTGAGTAGCTGGGATTATAGACACTGGCCACCCAAACTGCTGGTATTACAGGCATGAGCCACTACACCTGGCCAAGGCTGCCTCTTCTGGCCATGGGTGAAACACATAGCTTAGGCACACCCAGGTGACTCTATCCCAGGAGTGGGCCAACACTGTTTCCCAGGCAGCATGAGTCCTAAATTCACTCAACATAAAAAAAAATCAAATCAGAAAGAAAAGAAAGAAGACAAATTCTTCCAGCCACATCTAATACAGGAAAAGGAAATATTTGCTTTCCCTACAGATTTTCTGGTCAGTTGCCTATGGTGGATTTTTTTTTTTTTTAAATGGAGTCTTGCTCTATTGCCCAGGTTGAGTGCAGTGGCGCTATCCCGGCTCACTGCAAGCTCTGCCTCCCGGGTTCATGCCATTCTCCTGCCTCAGCCTCCTGAGTAGCTGGGACTACAGGCACCCGCTACCACACCTGGCTAATTTTTTTTTGTATTTTTAGTAGAGATGGGGGTTTCACCATGTTAGCCAGGATGGCTCAAACTCCTGACCTCGTGATCCACCCACCTCAGCCTCCCAAAGTGCTGGGACCACAGGCATGAGCCACTGCACCCGGCCAGATTATTTTAATTTAAGACAGGTTCTCACTCTGTCACCCAAGCTGGAGTGTAGTGCCCCGATCATGGCTCACTGCAGCCTCACCCTTCCAGGCTCCAGCAATCCTCCCATCTCAGCCTCCCAAGTAGTTGGGACTACAGGCACATACCATCACACCTGGCTACTTTTTGTATTTTTGATAGAGTTGGGGTTTTGCCATGTTGGCAAGGCTGGTCTCAAACTCCTGGGCTCAAGCGATCTTCCTGCCTCAGCCTCCCAAGGTGCTGAGATCACAGGTGTGAGCCACCGTGCCTGACGTATGGTGGAATTTTAACAATGCCAAATGCTTCAGGCTGACCTTTTGGTCTAGGAACATGGAAATTTTACGTGTAGCCACCAGGATTAAATGAAGAGAAAGTCAGCTAGTGGGTGTCCTGATAGAGTACCTCATTCCCAGCTCTCACTTGGAATTTTCGGGTTGATTCGCATGGCTGCTTCTCAAAAACTTTCTTCTGACGTGGTGGCCAGGACTTTGTGGGCCCAAGCCCCGTCCAGAGCTGTGGCGATCTCCCGGGCACTCGGATTTCATTTCTCCTTGGCCGTGTTCCTGATACTTCAATAAAGAAAAAAAAATCTTAAAAGCGTGGGGAGTTTATCTCTTTAGCTACAAATGTCTTTCATTTCTCCGGAAAGAAATGAAAACATACACTGCCATGTAATGATGTTTACCGAAAAAAACAATCTCTATGTAAAATCAATAGACAAAACCTGTATAAAATGGATCATTCAGCGGCTTCCTTGCAAACTCTACACCTTAATCCCTGCCACCAGCCTGTGCACCTTGAGCTCTTTGGCATTTTATTTGTTTTACTTTCTTGAAAGCGCATGAGTGGAAAGAGGCATGTCCATAATTGTGTGGGTGAGCAGCGAGGAGACATTCTCCAAATAGCTCATCAGAGCATCCATCAATAGACGTTTTTCTCCTCGGCTCATGGCAGTGAATCAAATATTTAAATGTGATTTTTAGACTTAAAGGCACATGAAGCAATTTGACGAAGGAGGGAGTGGGTTGGAAAACTCTGTTCTGATCATGGGGAGAATTTTCTGCAGGGCTGAAGCTAACTCACCTGTGACACATGTTGCCTACAAATTGGGGTGCCCCTATCATGTAACAAAGGCCCCTTTGTGGAGGGGGTCAAGGCTGCACCCCATCAGTGGGCTCGGGGGCTGTAGTCCCCTTGGCAACAAGCCCTTTGCCCTGACAACGTCCACCTCCCGGGGATGTTCCCCACGGCAGCTTTTTGAGTTGAGTGCTGACAACTCCGATTTGCCAGCAAAGGGGCAAAAAATCAAAAGTGATTCATCCGCCTGCTCAGCGGAGTGGGAAAGGGACTGACGGGGCCTTCAGCCGCTCGGCATCTCACCGCGGCAGAGGGAAATGCTAACGGGAGCAGACAACTACGGTGGAACTGGGGGTTGGGGGAGTGGGGGCTGCACAGGAGCAGGAGAACGGAACACGAGAGAGTCCGAGAGAGGAACGCCAAGTGGGTTCAGGCAAGAGACCCCGAGAGGCTCGTTTCGCCAAAGCGTCACCTTGGGAGCCCCGCACCTGCCTCGTCTGGGCCAGTGCTCCCCGAGGTTGGTGGTCCTATGAGAGCTGCCGTCCTTAGGCTGGGACTGGTAACCCCGATGTAAATCGGTAGCCAGGTGGACATTTTTATTACAAAAATGCATAGTAGTGAAAACACAACTAGCATCCAAAAATTATGCTTTCAGGTGCTATTTTTTTTTTCTAGTAGAAATAACGACAATCCTTACCTGGGAAGCAGTCATTATTGCCGGCCAGGCCATGTTCCAAGTGATAAGCACAGGCCTCTGTTTTTATGGATGGGCGAATGCACACAGATCTAAGACTCCAGTGGTTGGCCGGGCATGGTGGCTCATGCCTGTAATCCCAGCACTTTGGGAGGCCGAGGTGGGCGGATCACTTGAGGTCAGGAGTTGGAGACCAGCCTGGCTAACATGGCGAAATGCCATTTCTACAAAAATTACAAAAATTAGCTGGGCCTGGTGGCGCATGCCTGTAATCTCAGCTACTCAGGAGGCTGAGACACTCGAGAATCACTTGAACCTGGGAGGCGGAGGTTGCAGTGAGCCGAGATCGAGCCGAGACAGAGCTAGACTCCGTCTCAAAAAGAAAAGAAAAAAAAGACTCTAAAGGGTCCCATGAAAAGTTACCAACATTCCCATATTACAGATGAGAAAGCCACCAACGCCAAAGAAATTACATCAATTTCTCCACACTCGTCGTCCCAGGTGTTGATTTTTATAAACCAGTCATAACCAGTTCAGCCTTTTTTTTTTTTTTTTTTTGAGACGGAGTCTCGCTCTCTCGCCCAGGCTGGAGGGCAGTGGCGCGATCTCGGCTCACTGCAAACTCCGCCTCCCGGGTTCACGCCATTCTCCTGCCTCAGCCTCCTGAGTAGCTGGGACTGCAGGCGCCCGCCACCACGCCTGGCTGATTTTTTGTATTCTTAGTAGAGATAGGGGTTTCCCCGTGTTAGCCAGGATGGTCTCGATCTCCTGACCCCGTGATCCGCCCACCTCGGCCTTCCAGGATGGTCTCGATCTCCTGACTTCTTGAGCCGCCCGCCTCAGCCTTCCAGGATGATCTTGATCTCCTGACCTCATGATCCACCCACCTCGGCCTCCCAAAGTGCTGGGATTACAGGCGTGAGCCACCGCGCCTGGCCAGTTCAGCCTTTTTCTTCCTCCACACGCCATCCCGGGGGTGCTCAGTGGAGACCTGTTGACTCACAGCTCTGTCAACTCATGAGCCCCGTGTGTTTCCCGTCCTTTTTCTTGGGCCGACTGTATGACTTGGCTTATGTAAACCCGGCTCATCAAGATCATAACAGATGTCTACCCCACAGCAAGGCTCACGTTCCCTCTTCCAGAAAAGCCTGCTTTTCTACATTTAGGAAATGGTGACGCAGGTAAAACACAGCAATTTGATCAGTCATGGTTTAGAAAGCATTTCACCTTCTGTGGGGTCAATTCCAAGGCAACAGGCATGCTCGGGAATGTGTGCAGTCCCAGGCAAGGCGTCTGCGTGAACAGGGGAGCCCCCACCGGCAAGCTGCTGCCTTTAGCATCTCGCATTCCTAGCTCTCAGCTCCCCGCAGGACAAAAGGCTGCTTTCCTTCCCTGCGTCTGAGGTTAACAATCGGCCCATTCACACTCCCGACCTGTCTGGTAGCTGCTGGAAAACAGGTCCGTGCAACACAAGCAGGCACAATCCTCACACAAACATTTACCCGCATTCTCACACTGCCAATGCACTCAGCACACATCCACATACTCACACACAGACACTTACACACATACACACACCCTCACAGTTATTGATGCACACCCAGACACACACTCTCACATGCAAGCACACACTCTCATACACTTTTAAACACAAACACAGTCTCACACAACACTCTCCCTCTACACACACGCACACACACCCAGAAAATGCGAACTCACACAAACACACACGCACACACATGCTTTCTCACACACATACACTTGCTTCTTCTGGGCCAGTGTTCCCCAAGGTTGGTGGGACTCGTGCACACACACTCTCACACACATGCTCGTGCACTCATACACAGACACATTCACACACACACAGACACAGACACACTCTCATTCCAATGCACATGCACACACACTCCCTCCCCTCATACACTCACACACACTTCCTCCTCCCACACTCACACACAGACACACTCACAGACATACTCCCTCCCCTCACACACTCACACACAGACACATTCACAGACATACTCCCTCCCCTCACACACTCACACACAGACACATTCACAGACACACACTCCAACCCCGGCACACACTCACACACAGACACACTCACACACTCTGATCCCTACACACACAGACACACTCAGAGACACTCCCTCCCCCCTCACACACACACAGACACACACAGACTCACTCCCCCCTCACACACACACAGACACACTCACAGACACACACTTCCTCCCCCTCACACAGTCACACACAGACACCCTCACACACACTCTGACCTTGACACACACCGAAAACCCTGGTAGGGACCAGGTGTGGATATGCAGAGTTCATGGTCCAAGCTGAGGAAAACCTTGTAAATTGATGGTCAGTGAATTAATCAAAAAGCCTCTACTGGGCACCAGGCTGCAGGCTCCATGCCGGAGCCTGGGGAGCCCAAATCAGGAGAGAGGCAGTAGTGAGGCAGCTGGGCACAGACCGATGGATCAGGACCCACATCCCTCCAGTCTCCAAGGACCTGGAGTCTCTTCTCAGCCTCAGTTTCCCCATGTGTATTGACTCAATCCCCTCACTTCGTTACTTTCTGTGGTGCCAACGGGCTCGACACCCCGGGGCAGGGAGATGGGTGCCTTCTGATCCATGGTGAAGCCTTGCCTGGCCTGCTGTGGGAGAGGCAAGCAGGTGGCCAGCGCCTCAGAGGCACAGGGTCTTTGCAGCAGTGGTGCCACATGTCGGAAGCCTCCCCCAGCGTGAGGTGGCCTGTTATACACGCTGGCTCTGGGGCCGGGTGATTGGCCTGTGTTCAAATCCTGCCTCTACCACTTATAAGCTCAGCAACCTTAGGCAAAATGCTGGGCCTCTCTGCAGCCGTCTTACTTGCAGGGCACGGATGATGCTGGCTCACCCGTTCCTCGGGAGAGTGAGTGAGTGAGTTCACAGAGAGCCCTGGGGACAGCGGGGGCTCAGCTCAGCACCCTGCCTCCTGCCTCAGGTTGGACCTTGTCCCTGGCTGCCACCTTCTCCCCTCAGCACGGCCCCTTATCTGGCCCTCCTTCCTCAGAGAGGCCTGCCCAGGCCACCTGGCGAGTGTAGCTTGGTCCTTGTGAGCCTCATAGTACCCTCCTTTTTTTTTTTTTTTTGAGACTGGTGTTGCTCTGTAGCCCAGGCTGGAGTGGAGGGGCACTGTCACAGCCCACTGCAGCCTCAACCTCCCCAGGCTCAAGTGATCCTCCCACCTCGGCCTCCCGAGTCACTGGGACTGCAGGTGCACACCATCACACTCTGCTAATTTTCACATTTTTTGTAGCAATGGGATGTTGCCATGTTGCCCAGACTGGTCTCAAACTCTTGGGCTCAAGTGATTCTCCTGTTTTGGCCTCCCATAGTGCTGGGATTACAGGGGTGAGCCACTGTGACTGGCCTCTCATAGCATCCTCTTTACCTCCTTGGCTGAGCTCGTCACAACTTACACCTTGATATTTATTCCTCTAGCCTTTTCCTTCCCCACTAGACTGTAAGGTCCGTGAGAGCAGGTCTGTCTGTCCTCCGTGGTGTCTCCCCAGAGCGCAGTAGTGTGTCAGCCCACAGAAGACACTGAGTACTTTGGTGCTGAAGAAACTTCCAATAACCCTGATAGATAGAGAAGCAAATCCTGCTATGTAGACCAAGAGGGGGAGGCAAGGGATTGGGGGTAAGACTGGATATTAGGAGACAGTGAGGAGAGGCAGTCACGCCCCACCGGACAGCTGCCCACTTGCAGGGCACAGGTGGGATAAAGCAGTTTATTCAGGGAGGCCCGGGCCCACCAGGACAGCTGATCAAGGCAGGGACACAGCCAGCCACTGCGTTTTTGACAGGCCTTGCTGGCTCAGCCCAGGAGAACGTAATTATAAACCCCAACTCCACAAGGAGGAGGAGTTTCAGCCTCTCTTTTTCCCTGAGTATTTTGTGGAGCCCAGGGCCCAGGCCCATGAGCCAACTCCCTGCAGGGTGGTTGAGCAGGCGCGGGTTTCTTTTCACCTTGCTCATTAGAGGATTAACAGTGGAGAAAAAAAGCCATAAGGACAGCCACCGGGCACACACTGTCACCTGTGACCTCCTGCAGCCCCCGGGGTTCTTCTTTCTGCCAGGGCAGACATAGGCGCTTCTCACCCTGGCTGCATGCAAATGGGCCTCAGTTTCCTGAATTGCTCATCTCAGGGGCAGTGCCAAGGGGTAAAGAACATACAAATGAACGAACGAACATACTCTCTAAGTAAAAACCATGCTTCCTCTGTAAGTGGAGGCTTCAGACATGCCTAGGCTCCCCTTACATCTGGGCTTAGCCTTGAGCCCCTCCTAGGTAGAAATTCTGAAACCCCTTTGGCTCAACTTGAACTCAGGAGCCCTGTTTCTCCTCCATCCCTGTCCCTTCCTCCTACTCATTTGCCAAGTGACCTCGCAAACTCATAGAATGTCTCTGGAATAATACTTGCCCGACTGTCATCTCCTCCCTCTTACCTTCTCCACGGGATGTGAATTTCTGGTGACAAAACGTCCCTGCATCCCTGCACCTTTAACCAAATCACTTCCTAACCTCACTGAGCCCCGACTTACTCATCTGCAAAATGAGACCGTGGCAGCAGAGCTCCCCACGCACACACCATGGCTCACAAAGACAGCGGAAATTCGGGGGAGCGCTCCTGGGGAGGTGGAGAACAGGTTAAAGGGGCGGGTATGGTGGGATTAATTTGTCCCTCACAAGGTCTTCAGTGCTTCTGCTTTTAATTTCCTGTACCTCTTGGAAAGGGATTAACATCTTATTGCTCAAAGCAGTGACTGGGGAGAGGCGTGAGCGGGAAAGATGGTTCTAAGATGGAGTGAGTGTCTCAGGCGGAAGGGAGGCGGCTGGGGCCGAGGTGAGGCTGGGCTCTCTGGCTTTCCTGGCAGGGGAGTGCTTCCTCTTCCCTAGTTCACACCTGACCGGACTGCTGAGCTTTCCACGGGCTGTGGGAGTGAACCCTCTAAGTTTTTTCCAGCCCTTTCTGCAGAGGTAATGTCTATCCTCATGTGTGCCTCTAGGAGCTGCTGGATTAAAAGAGTTGAATCAATGAAGGACCCAGCCAAACCATCCCCACCCATGGCTGGGGGCCTGTCCCAGGGCCAGCCTGCCTCCCGGGTGCTGTTTCCAGGTTTCCTGGGGAGATTTCATTCCTGGGCACAGGGTGCTGTGTGCACAGTGAGGAGAGGAGGTGGGAGCCTGGCAGAGTCCAACCTGACCCCACTTGTTTGTTCCCTTCAGAGGCTTCTCTGCCCCTTTCCAGAGCTCCCTCTATGAAATAACTTGTTTGCTGAAAAAAAACTTTCTTCACTCATTTTATTGCTGGTAAGTGTCCTGGTACAATAACTTATTGTGTGTTGGTCTGAAGTGAGGGTGGGGTGTGGAGAACCTTGGGAGCTCCAGCTGCCCCTTGCCCACCCCCACTTGAAGAGGAAAGACGTCCGAGATCAGAGGTGGAAGCTGGGAAGCCCTGGAGGCTCAGGAGCTAGCAGGAACGAGTCTCCACTTGCCACCAGCCTCTGCTTTTGAAGTGTGATTGCCTTGCAGATGGGCTCCACCCACGCCACCAGCCCTTCCCTGGCAAAGGCTGGGCAGCCGCTGCTCCTGCCCAGCATCCCCCAACCCACACCTCACCCCCCGCACCCCACATACACACATCTGTGCTCTGCGGATTCCCATGGAATCTTAAGGCCCTTAATAAGGAGTCCACACACTGGGGCAAATGCACGATCTGAGCAGGTGTGTTCATCTGGGCTTCTAGTTGAAATCAAGTCTAAGGTCATTTCTGTTGGAAGAAGACTTACTCATTTATTCATTTATTAATTCATTCAACAAATATTGATTTACTGCCTACACCACGTGGGCCACGTGGCCAAGCTGGGGATTAAGAAGAACGGGCTGGGGGTGAGCATCGCAGACACTCCTGCAGTTTGCCAGGGGAGAGAGACACGGAGCAGATTCGAGAATAGGGGCAGACCAGGCACCTGCCATGTGCCAGGCACTCAACCTGAGAGCTTTGCCTCTAGTATCGCATTTAATCTTCATAAGAACCTGATCCCATAGGTTGATTGTTAGGATCCTCAATCAGGGAACCAGGGCTGACAGAGGTCAAGAGACTTGCCCGAGGTTGCACAGCCGGTGAGGAGCAGGGCCTGGATTTGAATACGAAGTGCCTGGTTCAGAGGCCACACCTGTAACCAGGACCTTGCATGCCTGTGATGAGTTCTTAATCGCCGTGAGAAGGCCAGGAGCGAACAGCAGGGGCTGCTCTGGGCGATTCTAGAAAGGGAACCTGATTCAGGCTGGAGATCAGCAAGACTGTCGGAGAAAATGCCCTTGAAGCTGCACTCAGAAAGATGGGGAAGAATCAGACGCGCCAAGAATGCAAGTATGTTCCAGGAAGAGGGAACGGCATGTGCCAAGGCCCCGAGGCAGAAGAACCTGGTATGTGGGAGGAATGCACGGAGGCTCACGTGGCTGGAGCCAGCACATAGGTCCTGTCCCTTTTGTAGCAGATGCAGTTCCCTATTCACCAATTGCTCACCCCTCTCCCACCTAACCAACAGCACCCCGCTTCTCTCCCCCACAGCCCCGAGGGTGGGTGAGTTTCAGGAGAGGTAGGCTCCAACCCTGGTGTGGCCGAAGCTATTTTCTCCAGATGGCTATAATGATCCATCTGGCCTCACATGCTCTTCTGGGACCTTGCCACACTCTGTTAAGTGGCAGAGGTGATTGATTTTCCTGTCCTTTGAGCCTGGGTGGATTTTGTGGCTGCTTCAATGACTAGAATGCGGTGAAAGTGAGCCTGAATGACTCCTGAGGTCAGGTCAGAAAAGGCGATGTAGCTTTTGCCTGTCTCTGACTCTCCCCCACCCACTGTATCCCTGGAACCCAGCCACGTTGGGAGGAAGCCCAAGCCTGCCCACATGGGTAGATCACGTGGAGAGGCCCATGGAGAAAAACTGAGGCCTCCAGCCAACAGCCAGCCTCTACCACCAGATATGGAGGGAATGAGCCTTCGGATGATTCTAGCCCCAGCCTTTAAGACTTCTGGCTGAGGCTCCAGACATCTTAAAGCAGAGACAGGCTGCTTCTGCCATCCGAATTCTTGACTCAGAATCCATTAGCATAAAAAATGTTTGTGCTTCTAAGTTTGAGGATAATTTGTTACACAGCTATAGTAACTGGGTTGCTTGTCTGATAAGCCCATTCCCCTTGCCAGAGATTGGTTTGAGGGTGGGCCTGGGATTAAACTCCAGCCAACGAGAAGTGAGGGGATGTCTACCGAGGGGACTTCTGGGGAAGATTTCCTGCTCTTGAAAGAAAAGTATTAGCCAGGCACAGTGGCTCACGCCTATAATCCTAGTACTTTGGGAGGCTGAGGTGGGTGGACAGATCACTTGAGCCCAGAAGGGCAAGAGAAGCCTGGGCAACGTGGCAAAACTCTGTCTCTATAAAAAATACAAAAATTAGCCATCTGTGATGGTGCATGCCTGTAGTCCCAGCTACTCAGGAGGTTGAGACAGGAGGATCACTTGAGTCTGGGAGGTCAAGGCTGCAGTTAGCCGAGATTACTCCACTGAACTCCAACTTGGGTGACAGAGTGAAACCCTGTCTCATTAAAAAAAAAAAAAAAAAAAGGAAGGAAGAAAAAAGTTATCAAGAAAATGCAGTCCTTTACTGCCTCCATATGAGGCTGTATGAGCAGATAATAACTGGGCAATGGCAGCCATGTTGTGACTATGAGGGGAGTAACCCAAAGATGGTGGAATAAAAAAAGAGGAAGAATCTTGGTCCTTAAGTTAATAAGCCATGGATTATCCAACCTTGGGCCCACCCTACTTCAGTGAAATAATAACACCCTACTTCAGTGAAATAATAACTTCAGTGAAATAATAACCTATGTTTAAAACATTTTGAGTTTGACTTATTACTTTCTAGGTGATATATTGCCTTTCCCCTCACATCCCACCTTTCCTCTGCTCTGGTTCACCTCTGAATTTGGGGCAGGGAGGGCTTAAGAAGCTCCGGTACACAAAGAAAAATTTCCTGTTTAGTATCCTCTAAGGTCAACAGCAGGAGGGAATTGAAAGCGGATTCTGGCCAGGAGGTCTGAGAGTGGAGAAAAGAGGTTAAGAAAGAAAGGGAGAAAGTCAAAGGTAAAGACCAGTGAGGGAAGAAACAGAAAAGATCATACAGTAAAAATAAGAAAAGTAAGGACAAAAGAACAGGACAGAGATCTGGGGGGAAATAGTAAGGGATTCAAGGTTACAAGACATACTTTTACCACCCTCTGATGCTAGAACAATCTTCCTCACATCCTCTTATGAGGCCACACAAGACAGGGATTAAACATGCAAACTCTGGAGATAGAATTATGATTCTATTACTTTCTGTCTGGATGATCTTGGGCAAATTACTTAATTGTATTCAACCTCGGAAGATTTGTAAAATGGGTATTGATTATCAAAATGCTCAGCCGGGCATGGTGGCTCATGCCTGTAATCCTAGCACTTTGGGAGGCCAAGGTGGCTGGATCACCTGAGGTCAGGAGTTCGAGACCAGCCCGGCCAAAATGACTAATCCCTGTCTCTACTAAAAATATAAAAATTAGCCGGGTGTGGTGGCGGGTGCCAATAATTCCAGCTATTTGGGAGGCTGAGGCAGGAGAATTGCTTGAACCAGGGGGTCAGAGGTTGCAGTGAGCTGAGATCATGCTGCTTCATTCCAGCCTGAGTAAAAGAGCAAAACTCCGTCTCAAAAAAAAAAAAAAACAAAAGGTCACCCCAAGGGGTTGCTGAAAGGATTTTACTCAGGACTCTACTAAGTTGTCAGTACAGAAATTCAATTCGGGTTTGAGCAAAATAGAAAAGTATTTGACTCATATGCCTGAAAGGTCAAAGAGTATCTGGCTTCAGGCATGGCTGGATCCAGGGACTCAGCTATCAGGAGTGGATCTCTATGCGTCTTTTGTCTCTTTTTCTCCCATTGCCATTACTTTCAGTCAAGCTTCCCCTCCATGGTTGCACGCGGATGTAGCCCTATGTCCCATCATCTCAGCAGGTTCAAAGGGCTGATACCTTTGTTCCTGGGTCTTGGGAGTGCTATGATTGCACCAATATGTGTCCTGTACCCATTCCTGCACCTGTTCAGTAACTAAGGGGATGGATTATGCTGATCAACAAGACCAGGGTCCTTGGTATGGAGGCCGGGCCAGCTCTACCCCAACCACGTGGGCTAAGATGGTAAATGTAGTAAATGCATGTGTGTGTGTTTGGGAGTGAGAGGGAGGTTTCAAGAAAAATTGAGTTGCTATTAAAAGAAGCAGGAATGACTAACAGACACAACAGAGTTTACAATAAGTACACTTGGCAGCTATGTTAGGACGTTCTTGCATTGCTATAAAGAAATACTTGAGACTGGGTAATTTATACAGAAAAGAGGTTTAATTGGCTTACAGTTCTGCAGGCTTTACAGGAAGCATGATGCTGGCACCTGCTTGGCTTCTGGGGAGGCCTCAGGAAGCTTCCAATCATGGCAGAAGGTGAAGGGGGAGCAGGCATGTCACATAGCAGGAGCAAGAGAGAGAGAGTGGGGAGGTGCCACATTTTTAAACAGCCAAATCTTGCAAGAAGTCACTCACTATTGTGAGGACAGCACTAAGAGAATGGCACTTCCCTCTCTCGTCTCCCAATTTTGCACACACCATGCCATCTGCCTGATGCACTCTTTGCCTTCCCTCTTTGCCCACAGCACAGTGCACCCTTCTGATTTCAGCACAAACATTACATGCTAACAGTCCCTCCTATGTGCTCCCAAGCCCCCTGGGCTTTTGTCATTATGGACATGTCATGCCGTGGTGATTACGAGGCTCCCTCTCCAGAACAAGGTTCCTCAACTTTGGCACCACTGACGTTGGGGACTGCATCATTCTTTGTTGTTAGGGGGCTATCCAGGGCACTGCACAATGTTTATTGGCATCTCTGGCCTCTACCCCTTACAGGACAATAGAACTCCCCCCACCTTCAGTTGTGACAACAACATTCATGAGAAATCCACCCCCATGAGCCAATCACCTCCCACCAGGCCCCACCTCCAGTACTGAGAATTACAATTTAACATGAGATTTGGGCGGGGACACAGATCCAAACTACATCAGAGCTAACACTTCCACTGCTTGGGGCTTCTCTAAGAGAAGCAATTTCAGGAAAGGCAAAGCCTGACTCTTTTTTCTTTTTTTTAAATTAAATTAAATTTAATTTAATTTAATTTTAAGTTCCGGAATACATGTGCAGGATGTGCAGGTTGGTTACATAGGTAAACATGTGCCATGGTGGTTTGCTGCACCTATCAACCCATTACCTAAGTATTAAGCCCCGCATGCATTAGCTATATATCCTGATGCTCTCCCTCCCTCATTCCCCCTGCAACAGGCCCCAATGTGTGTTGTTCCCCTCCCTGTGTTCTGATTGCTCACCTCTCACTTATAACTGAGAACATGCAGTGTTTGGTTTTCTGTTCCTGTGTTAGTTTGCTTAGGATAATGGCTTCCAGCTTCATCCATGTCCCGGCAAAGGACATAATCTTGTTTCTTTTATGGCTGCATAGTGTTCCATGGTGTATATGTACCACATTTTCTTTCTTTTCTTTTTTTTTTTTTTGAGACAGAGTCTCACTCTGTTGCCCAGGCTGGAGTGCATTGGCACCATCTCAGTTCACTGCAACCTCCACCTCCCGGGTTCAAGCGATTCTCCTGCCTCAGCCTCCTGAGTAGCTGGGATTACAGGCGTGAGCTACCGCCCCTGGCCTATGTACCACATTTTCTTTATCTAGTCTATCATTGATGGACATTTGGGTTGATTCCATGTCTTTGCTATTGTGAATAGTGCTGCAATGAACATACATGTGCATTATCTGTATGACAGAATGATTTATATTCCTTTGGAACCCGGACTCTTGAGTGGAAAACATGTCAAGAACAAATTACTTTTTAAAAAAATCGTGGTAAAATACAAATGATATAAAACTTACCATTTTAACCATGTTTAAGTACACAGCTCAGAGGCATTAAGTACATTTGCATTGTTTTACAACCATCACCACCGCCTGTCTCCAGGTGTGGTCATCCAAACTATAACTCCAGGTGTTTGTCAACCCAAACTATAAGTCTGTTCCCATTAAACACTAACACCCCGCCCCCTCCTCCCCTGCGCTGCTGGTGACTTCCTTTCTATCTTCTGTCCCTATCAATTTACCTGCTCTAGGAACCTCCGGAAAGTGGACTCGCACAGTGTTTGTCCTTTTGTGTCTGCTCCTTTCACTTTAGCTTCATGTCTTCAGAGTTCATCTTTGTTGCACCAAGTGTTCAAATTTTATTCCTTTTGAGACCAAATGATATTCCTTAGTAGGGATATTCTGTATTTTGTTGATCCACTGATCTGTTGATGGACATTTGGGTTCTTTCCAGGGCACAGGTCTTTGGAGCCAAGAGAGCGCCCACTTTCATTCTTAGAGGCAGCTTGACACCCGATCAGCATTTGCCTGCCGCTCTTCCTGTCCTTCCTGGAGTGCAGTTATTCCTGCTCGGAAAGGAGCAGGAGCAAACTAGAGTCACCTTGGAAGACAGGTGAGAAAGAAGAGAGGAGGAGGAGGGGGAGGGGATCCATAAATTTTTTTAAAAAGTTTTCACCAAAGGAAACTCTTTTTTTTTTTTTTGTCTTTGAGACAGAGTCTTGCTCTGTGCCCAGGATAGAGTGCAGTGGTGCGATATCGTCTCGCTGCAACCTCTGCCTCCCAGGTTCAAGCGATTCCCCCGCCTCAGCCCCCGGAGTAGCTGGCATTACAGGCCCCTGCCACCATGCCCAGACGTGGTTTCACCATGTTGGCCAGGCTGGTCTCAAACTCCTCACCTCAGATGATCTGCCCTCCTTGGCCTCCCAAAGTGCTGGGATTACAGGCGTGAGCCACCGCGCCCAGCCTGGAAACTCATTTTTAAGAAAAACAAAACAAACAAACAAAAAAATTAGATCTGGTGGCAGTGGCCACAAAGGAAGCACAGTTGTCAGAAGGAGAGCTGGGACTTTTCAAAGCGCTTACTGGAACTAAAGAGAAATGCTGGGCTTTGTTTTGTCTTTCTCAAGAACACGCACTTTTTGGAAGAAGAAACTCCAAAAAAAGCTCCGAGAGTGGTGAAAGACCTCGGAGCATGAAATTGCATTACTGGAAATGGTCTGGGGCTTTTGTTCCTGAGGCTGGGACCTCGGGAGGGTTGGTTTAGTGACAAACCCAGCCAGTCTGTGGAGGGGCATGGAGGGGAAGAGGGACAGGAAGGGGCCATTAGAATGGCCCTCTGGTTTCCCACCTCCTCAGAAGGACAAAGTCTCAGGGAGCTAGTCATGGTCAGATGCTGCTCAAGGGGAAATGCAGAAGCGCGGGCTCACCCCTCGCCAAATGCATCAAATAGACAATAGCAGTAGCAGCGGCAGCAGCGGCAAAACAGGCAGAACTGGTTAGAGGCTACAGGCGTGTGAGCCCTGCAGCCCACTCTGAGGTCTTTAAATACCACTGAATACCATAACTGCCTCCAAAAGGGTCTCCTTGCCTGGTTTGCTAAGAGACAAATCTGTTCTGCTCACAAACCCTCACTTCACTTCAGAACCTTCTATGGGTCCCTATTGCCCTTGAGATTGAGTCAAGCTTCTTAACTAAGTGCTCTACATGATCTGACCTCTGTATATGGCTTCTTTGACCTTATCTGTTCGATTCTTCCCCTTGCACTGTCCGTTCCAGCAAGACAGCCCCCTCTGCTTCCTCCAAGAAAATCAGCCCTCTCTCATCCCCCGATTTTGTACAGGCCATGACATCTGCCTGATGCACATTTTGCCTTCTCTCTTTGCCCACAGCATAGTTCATCCTTCTAATTTCAGCACAGACATCACACGCTAACGGTCTCTCCTATGTGCTTCCAAGTCCCCTGGCTTTTCTCATTATAAACATGTCATGCTATGGTGATTACAAGGCTCCCTCACCATAACAAGGTTTCTCAACCTTAGCCCCACTGACATTGGAGACTGCATCATTCTTGTTGGGGGGCTGTCCTGGGCATTGCAAAATGTTTATTGGCATCTCTGGCCTCTACCCACTAGAGGCCAATAGCATTTCCCCCACCTTCAGTTGCGACAACCACAGATGTCTCTAGGCATTTCTACATGTCCCCTGAGAGAAAAAATTGTCCCTCATTGACAACCACCACACTGGAGAAGGGTCTTATCACTGCTGTGTCCCCAATCAGCACATACTTGTTGGGTAAATGAATGAACAAACCTGCACACATTGGGTCCGTAGAGGACATTTGTCTCCTTTAGGGACGCTCCAAGTCTTGTTGGACCCACGCAGGACTGTTCTCTGTGTTGAGTGAACAGAGAATTCATTGGTGTGACCACTTCAAGGTGTTCCAAGTGGCAAAAGGGGCTCAGCGTGGGCTGGTTCTGCCAGGGTCTGTAGCTGTCATCATCTACTTGGGTACAGTGAACCTCACGGCTTAGACCTATGATATCCAAGAGTGGCCACACACCACATGGCTCCCGAACCCTTGGAATGTGGCTGGTCAAAACTGAGATGTGTTGTGAGTGTGTAACACATATCAGATGTGAAGACTTAGCACCAAAAAAACCCCAACTCATTAATAATTTTTAGTAATGATTGCATGTTGAAATGGTAATATTGAACACATATTAGCTTAAATAAAATATATTATTAAAATTGTTTCACCTGTTCCTTACTATTTTTTTATTGCAGCTACTATAAAAACTTAAATTATTTCTGTGAGTCACACTTGTGTGCAACACCGCTGTGGAGGACCCTCTATTATCCAATCTGGAACTTCACCACTCACCCAGGTGCTCCCGGTTCTAGAACTCTCATTTACTGGGGATAAGGGAAGAGAAGCTAACATTGAGTTCTACTGAGGGCCCAGCAGTCTGTCCACACAACCTTGAGTAATCTCACTAACTCTCCTCCTACCTCTATGAGATACACTCCTTATTTGGTTGTGACAGAGGAGGAAACTGAGGGCCTGGGAAAAAAAAAAGGAATTACTTCTATTTTGACATGACTCCATTTCAACTTTGTTTACAATGAGAAAAAAATTAGACATTATTGCACCACTGCACTCCAACCTGGGGGACAGAGTGAGACCCCATCTCAAAAAAAATTAGACATAACATTATGCAGTTGGAAATCAAATTCAGCTGCTAGGAACAGAAGCCAGTGTGAAATAATAACTTAAAAGAAACAGAGATATATCTTCTTGTGTGAAAGAAGTATGAAGATGAGTAGCCCAGAGCTGGGATGGAGACTCTACACTTATCAGGGATTTCAGCACCATCTGTCTTTCTGCTCCACTGTCCCTAGTATGTAGCTTCAGAAAGATGTCACCTCATGATTCTTTATGGCTGCTGGAGTTCCAGCCATCACACCCATATTCCAGGCAGCTAACTAGGAGGGAGGAGAAGAAGCAAGAGGACTTTCACAAAACATTTTCTGTGTTACAATGTGCTAAATATTGTGCCAGATGTTGAGAGTACAAGAGTGAACAAAATAGATGCTCCTGTATTTCTTTCATAGTCAGCACAAATGAACATCTTCCTTGACACCTTTCAGTCTCTCCCATCTCTTGTCTGATCCCTCAGCGAATCCTGCCAGCTCTGCTGAGACCCATGTCCTGAATCACACCACTTGTCACCACCTCTCCCTTGCTTGCTGTTGTTCTGTCTTCAGGTCTCTGTTCCTGTCACCTCCCCAGAGAGGTGACAGGAGGGAGGAGGGAAGGGAGGAAGGAGGAAGGGGGGAAGGAAGGAGGGTACCCCACCCATACACCCCTGCCCATTTTATTTTTGAGATGGGGTCTCACTCTGTCCCCCAGGCTGGAGTGCAACCTGTGTCTAATTTTTTTTCTCATTTTAAACAAAGTTGAAATGGAGTTGTGTCAAAATAGAAGTAATTCCTTTTTTATCAGGCCCTCAGTTTCCTCCTCTGTCCCAACCAAATAAGGTGTCTATCTCATAGAGGTAGGAGGAGGGTTAGTGAGATTAGTCAAGATTGTGTAGACAGAGTGTTGGGCCCTCAATAGAACTCAATAAATGTGAGCTTCTCTTCCCTTCCCCCCACTCCTCCCCACCTCCGGTAAATGAGAGTTCTAGAACCAGGATCACCTGGGTGAGTCGTGAAGTTACCGAGTGGATAATACAGCATCCATCCCCTCCCCCGCCCCCACTCATTTCACTCATTCTCTTCCCTCTCTTCCCCCATAACACTCACCAACAAGAACAGCAGGCTGGGAGGTTGCACCCGGTGTTTCCACTGCAAGGTACTCAGTTCCTAGAATTGGGCTTGCCTCAGAGCAGGCTCCCACTTACATCTGGTGAAATGAGCCACAAGCCTTTCGAGGTCCCGTCTTCATTGGTGCCATTAAACTTATTTAGTAAAAGCACTCATCCTTGCTTGGTGGGAAAGCCCGCCGTATTGGCAACAGCAAACACCCTAGCCAGAGTAAACCTCAATTTATGTTTGGCTTTATTTTCTGCCTCTACTCTATACTTGCTTTCAGATTGTCAAGCTTCTTGGGAGAGGAACTTTCCCCGACTTGCCACAACGCCTACTGGAATTAATCTGATCATTCCCGTTGTGATTAATGAACAGATAGGCCATGTCTTAAGGCGAAATTGAACAATTGGCTGCCAGAGCGCTTCACATCAGGGCTTCTCAGTCTTGACAATTAGTGATATTTGGGGCTGGATCGTTCTTGGTGGTGGGGGCCATCCTGTGCACTGTGGAATGTTTAGCAGCATCCCTGGTCTCCACCCACTCTATGCCAGTAACACCCTCCTGGTTGTGAAAACCAAAAATGTTTACAGACATTGCCAGGTGTCCCCTGGGGGACAGAATCACCCGGTTAAGAAGCACTGCTCTTAACAATCCCACTCTTTCAGAAAGTTGGGATATGACCTCAGGTGGAGCTAGCCAAGCATCTAGTTCCTTTCCTCCCTCTTAAATTCTTCACCTTAAATTATCAGTTGGCAACCATGAAGGAGAGCTCGTCTTCAAGAATCTGCATCGAAGGTAATGTGGAGCACAAAGGAAAAAGACAATCCAAGTTCCCACTGAAGCTATAAAACTGAGGTTTGCAGTGTCATGGTGCCATTAATTTGTTCACAGGGAAGAAAAATATGACCGTGCCCCTTTCCTCTTAACAAGTCTTGGAAATCTTACTGTAACTTTCAAGGATTTCATCATACAAATAATAAATGAATGCCAATTTTACTTTGAGTTCATGTAGATGGAACACAATGGGTCCTCAGACGCTATCTGGGAATCTTTGCAGAGTTATACTGATAATTTAAAATGACTGTCCATGTCAAGGGTGAGAAAACTAAGTCTCAGAGTGACTTGCTTATGATGATGTTGGTTCTGGACTTTCTTGGGCACACATGTCACCAGCATAATGAAAATCTTGCTTTACCAAAAGGCAATGTGTTGGCTCAGAGGACTGGAACATTTATTATAGGCTCAAAGAAAGGCAAGAAGAGATAAGAAAGAAGAAGAGGAGCTGCACTTTGCTACCTGCTGCCTCCCTCTCTGTCTCTCTGTCTCTTTCTCTCATTCTCTTCCACTTGTCTTTGGAAATAGCCTTTCATCTCATAGCGGGGAGGACATCCCTCAGCCCAGATCCCATGTGCCATAGTGTTGGAAACAGAGCTTCCTACATTTCCCAAGGAAGGACTCTTACTGGTTCTGCTCGGATCACAAGCACATCTCTGAGCAATACTTAGGCCACAGTATAAGCCACTCTGCCTGTTGTGGCCTGAGTTATGTGTCATGGAGGCAAGCAAGGTCTATTACCAAAATATAGAGAATAGGGGAATGGGGAAATGGGTGCTGGCAGCCAAAAACAACAGCTACTTACCTCAGAACCAAGACGAGAGTCCGGATTTGAATTCATGCTCACCACTGCCATATTAACTGAATGTCCTGATGCAAATATCTGGGAAAAAACTCACAACTTTTCATTGTGAATTATTCCTGAATTGCATCCATGCCAACATTCCAACTGAAATATTATACTACAGTTTTGCAAAATACTACCTCTGGGGGGACCTGGGCAAAGTGTAAAAGAGATGGCTCTGTGTTATCTCTTACAACTGCATGTGAATCTACAATTACCTCAATAAAAATTTCCATTAAAAAAGTGATAAAAACCCAACTTAATGTTTCTCATACTACAAGAAAAAAGCGTTATTCCCAATTTGCAGATGAGGAAACTGAGGCTCAGAGAATTAAAAAAAAAAAGTGCCTTGGAAATCCTCAAGCCCGGTTCTAACTCCAGAGTGTGAACTCTTGACCTCTGTGTTTTAAGGGCTTCCCTGAATCTCAGGTTGTCTTAGCAACCATCCCAGGGAAATATCAGCCTGGTTCTCTGGCTCCCTGTTGGCTCTGATTACTTGGACAAGGCTAAGGGAAGAGTGGCAGGAGGCATATTGGGAGACACAGGATAGGGGTAGAGGGAAGGCTTCCTGGAGGAGGTGTTGATACCTTACTAGCAGAAGTTGGGGCCAGGCAGGGGCACAGAGCTAAGGTCCAGAAGAGGGAGGGAATCTACCTTCAAGGAACCCAGCAGACTCCCTGTGGCTGGAGCACCCGAAGGCGAGAGGAGTGGGCAAGGACGCCGAAGGTGGAGCATGGTGGGTCCAATCCAGTAGGACCCAGTGGGGCAGGCTCAGAGGTTGGAAATTTACCCAGAGGGAGACAGGGAGGCACCAAAGGGTTTGAGCTGGGGAAAAGAGCTTCTCTGTAAGTTTTGCATTTTGGAAAGGTGACACTGGCTGCAGCGTAGAGAATAAATGGGAGGAGACCGTGTGTTTATTGAGCACCTACTATGTGTCAGGCATGGTTCCTGGCACTGGGGATTCAAGAGTGACCAAAACATCGTACCTTTCCCCGTGGAGCCTGCATTCTAGTAGTCGTGCAGACAGGAATCAAATAAACAAGTACATATATTCAGTAAAGTAAACAGGATTCAGTGAGCGTTCTAAAGGAAAATATCATAGTGTAAGGGCAGAGGTGATGGTGGGAGCGAGAGCTGTTTTGGCCTGAGGGGTCATCCCGAAGACTTGAGATGATGGTGGTCTGCACTGGGGGAGCAGCAAGAATTCAGTTTTGTTTCCCCCAGTGGCACGTACCAAATCGTGGAGAAAGGGGATGTCGGGGCTGGCGGTCTTGGAGCTGAGGCCTCTAGGGTGCCCACGCTCCCTTTGCTTTAGAGTGGCTGTCGAGCCCATATAAACATTTAAAAATGGATATAGCTTGGCTCTCATTCAGCATGTAAATAGTTGTCAAATCTTCAGTTTTGAAAGGACTGGTTCCCTGTGATTTGTATAAATTTTGAAACAGAGTAGAGGCCGCACGCATGGAAAACCAGTCTCTCCACCCTAGGGATGAGGCCGGGGTTTCGAAGACACAGACCTTTCAGATGGGAACTGCATCCCAAAGGTGGAGATGAGATGGAATCAATGAGGACAAGGAAGGAAGACCAAATGTGTCCTTCACCCAACAGACACATCGTCCCATTAGCAAAGAAGAAACTCTTAGAAATAGAGAGTTGGTGCTTTGAAACTCTTAAATTAAAATGCACTTTGATTTTAGCTCCCATGTTTCTCCTACCTGTTCCAGGTGTTTAGCATTGAGTATATTTTCTTTTGGGACTGGCCCCTGCAACTAATCTTTTCTGAAAAATAGACTTTGGGGTACCACCCAATGGATGTAAAGCAAAGAGTCTCAGCATGTAGTGTCACTGAGTTCAATGTACGTCTTTCCCCCCTATGACACTGACAAAGATTTAAAAGACGGCAAAGCTCGCCATTGGGGAAGACAAAGGGAAACTGCACCTGTTCAAGGCAGGGCCAACTGGAACAATCTTTTCTGATGGCAATTTGGCAGGATATGGCAAACGTTTATTTTTTGGAGAGACAAGGTCTCCCTCTTTTGCCCAGGCTAGAGTATAGTGGTGCAGTCATGGCTCACTGCAGCCTTGATCTCCCAGGTTCAAGTGATCCTCTCACCACTTCAGCCTCCCGAGTAGCTAGGACCACAGGTGCACACCACCACATCCAGCTAATTTTAGTTTTTTTTTTTTTGTAGAGATGAGTTCTTGCTATATTGATCAACCTGGTCTCAAACTCCAGGGGCTCAAGTGATCCTCCCACCTCAGTCTCCCAAAGTGCTGAGATTATAGGCATGAGCCAATGTGCCTTGCTGAAAAATTAAAATAAGTTTACACCTCAAAAATGAGCTAGGAATCATAGCACAGAAACAACCGTAATACTGAGCAAATAGGGTAATATAAGGATGTACACTTTGGCATAATTTCTAATACTTAAAAACAATACCTGAACTAATGCTCAATTGGTTAAAAAGATGATTGATTATACCTCCCTACACTAGGAGACACTTGGCAACTGCGTCAAAATAAGGTAGACCTCAGCCAGCTGATCGAGGGCAGCAACAGTGAAAAGTCATATTGATATCATGTACTTCTGAAATGATCTGATGAGAAGACACCCTACCTCTGTGGTCTTCCTCCCCCAAACCCACAATCAGTCTCATCATGAGGAAAACATTAGACAAATTTCAATAAAGCAGCATCTTAAAATAAAGCCGACCAGTACTCATCAAAACTGTCAAGATCATTTAAAAAAAAAAAAAAGGAGAGCATAAGAAACTGTCACAGCCCAGAGGCGCCTAAGAAGATGTGATGACCAAACGTCATGTGGGATTCTGGATGGGATCCTGGACAGAGAAAGGGCATTAGATAAGAACCAGGGATGCTGCACACGGTGACTCACGCCTGTAATCCCAGCACTTTGGGAGGCCAAGGCAGCCGGATCACCTGAGGTCGGGAGTTCGAGACCAGCCTGACCAACATGGAGAAACCTCATGTCTACTAAAAATACAAAATTAGCCAGACGTGGTGGCGCATGTCTGTAATCCCAGCTACTCAGGAGGCTGAGGCAGGAGAATCACTTGAACCCAGGAGGCGGAGGTTGTGGTGAGCCGAGATCGCACCATCGCACTCCAGCCTGGGCAACAAGAGTGAAATTCCATTTGGGAAAAAAAAAAAAAAAAAAAAAGAACCAAGGAAATCTGAATAAGGTACAGCTTTAGTGAATAATGATATATCAATATTGGTTCATTAGTTATAGTAAATGTGCCATACTGATGGAAGTTGTTAGTAATAGGAGACATTGAGTGTGGAGTACATGGGAACTCCCAGTACTATCTTTGTAATTTTTCTGTAAATCCAAAACTGACCTAAAAATTATAATTTAGCCAAGCGCCTGTAATTCCAGCACTTTGGGAGGCTGAGGCAGGAGGACTGCTTGAGGCCAGGAGTCTGAGACCAGCCTGAGCAACATAACAAGACCCTGTCTCCACAAAAAGTAAATTTAAAAAATAATTAGCCTAGTGTGGCGGGACACACCTGTAGTCCCAGCTACTTGGGAAGCTGAGGTGGGATGATTGCCTGAGGCAGGGAGGTCGAGGCTGCAGTGAGCTGTGATTGCACCACTGCACTCCAGCCTGGGAGACCGAGGAAGACCCCAACTCTTTAAAAATATGTGTATAAATAAAAAAATTAGAATTACAATCTATTTTTCAAATGAGGTAGAGTCTACGGATGAATGTAAGGGTTGTTCAAGATACATGATTGAATGAAAACAGTGATCTCACTTTTGTAAAACAAAGTTGTGTGTGTGCTTCTTTAAGTACAGACACGGTCTGCAAAGATGCCCTTTGCATCATAAGAGTTACCTTGGGTGTTTGCCGTGAAAATAAGAACTGGGAGGGGAAACAAGTAATGGGAGGGGATCTTCTACACTACTGGTCAATGTTGAGTTTTTTCTATGCATGTGCAAGGCTTTTACAATATCTATTTTCAATAACTATATTTCAAACACACAGACACACGTGGTGAAAAAGCAACCCCATGATGTGCTGGGGGAAAGTAGAGGAAGTCCTGTTGTCTGCTTCAAATTCATTTTGCCTAAATAGGTTCCATATTCATCTCCCTTGATTCATAATTCAGAGGCACCAGCATGGAAGAACTACAATACTCTCAGGTTTCTGGGCACATAAAAATGGCATTATTTCTAGAGAGTCTGATTTTGTTTTTTGTTTTGTTTTTTTGCTTGTTGGTTTGTTTTTGTTTTGAGACAGAATCTCGCTTTGTTGCCCAGGCTGCAGTGCAGTGGCATGGTCTCAGCTCACTGCAACCTCCGCCTCTAGGGATCAACGATTCTTCTGCCTCAGCCTCCTGAGTAGCTGGGACTACAGGCGTGCACCACCATGCCCAGTTAATTTTTGTATTTTTAGTAGAGCCGGGGTTTTACCATGTTGGCCAGGCTGGTCTCGAACTTCTGGCTTCAAGCAATCCACCCACCTCAGTCTCCCAAAGTGCTGGGATTACAGGCGTGAGCCACCGTACCCAGCCTTAGAAAGTCTCATTTGACCAGCATCTGTGGATGCTGTCACTATCCAGCCATCCAAGTGGCTTGCTTTGGAGTGGCTGCCATTTACTAAACACTCCCTCCATGGCCAACCCAGAGAGGGGCCCACACATGCCCTCACTTAGTCCTCAATATGATGTTCAAGGTAAATTTTGTCACCACTACTTTTTTACATAAGAGACCCAGGGAAAGTTACTTGTTATCCAGCCAGTAAGGGAAGGTCCGGGCTCCATTCAGAGCTGTCCAACTCAGGGGCCCAAGCCTTGAACCACTCGCTCCTGATCCTCAGGGTAGAGGCCATTACAAAGGGAACTGCTTGCCTGAACATGAAGTCCCCCCTCTGCTAGAGACACACATTGTCACACAGATACTTCCAGTCCCACAGCTTTCTCCCAAATGAGGTCCCTGTTCAACAAGATGGTTCCAATGAGCTTGACTCTCCTCTGCCATTGTTTATATTTCTGGTGGAATATTTTGGCCCTATAACCAGGTGCACATGGAATTTTAGTAACAATCAAAAAGTCCAAGGGTTCGTGAGACTCAGCATGTGGTTGGCTAAGATGGGCTGTATAGAAAGTATATGTTCGCCATCAGGATTTACATTTTGCTTATTTATTTTTCCTGAAATCTCATCAAAATAAAAATCAACCAGCTTGCCCCGAGGCCCTCGCTGATGTGTGGGAGGTACACTGCACGTAATTCACAGTTGGGGGACAAAGAGCAGCACAATGGCACTTTGTGGCAGGGCCGGGCTAGGTGGGGTGCATGGACTGTTGTCAGGAGGGCAGGGGGCCTTTCTCTCCTCCAAACCAGATGGCCTCTGGAGAGAAGAGCAAGTGTCCAAGAGACAGCGGATTGGAGCAGACTGACTGTCAAGTGGAGTCAGGCAAATCTTGGGGGATCCATGTTTCATGGCTCCCTTAAATTTTGACCTAGGCTGGGTGCAGCGGCTCACACTTGTAGTCCTAGCTACTCGAGAGGCTGAGGCAGGAGGTCACTTGAGCCCAGGAGGTCAAGGCTGCAGAGAGCTGTGATCGCACCTCTGCACACCAGCCTGGGCAACAGAGCAAGATCCCATTTCTAAAAAATAAAAATAAAAAATTTTACCTTTAATTTCCGCAGCTTATGCCAAGTATTTCACTTTCATATGTATCTGTCCCCAGACACCGTAAGACTCACCGTGCACCCAAGACAAACCATGAGTGGGACCACGTTTTTCTTAAATCCCCCCTGCCATGTCAGTTGGGCACATGGTCTTCAGCTAAGAATGCCCTTCCTTTAGACTTGTCATATGGGAAGAAGATTCCGCACCTTGATTCTCTCCCACCAAAGTGCTTTTGATGAGGGAGCTCAGAGTGTATTCTTGGATGAGGAGGTCTGCTTCTAACTGGGAGTGGAGCGCTTTGCCTCCTATCCGGTGCCTTTTCCTTCTTGAGTATGTAGAAAATGTCACATGATTCCTGTGCAAGGAACTGGAAGCTGATTTCCTCGGCTGCCCTCACTGACAAAAACCTAAGCGTCCGTTCAACACATTTCTGGGAGGTGTTTTCATTTTTTTGCTTTTTTTCTTCTTCCATTTTTATTGTTGAATTTCATCTGGTGCAAAGATTTCCACTAGAGAAGTAATTTGGAGTATTGCAGCATTTCCTTTCTTAATTAATCCCAACTGGGGCTTTGTCTACAGAAAGCATCTGAGGTTGATGGCTTCATCACTGTGCAGCGGGCTCTTCCTGCTGCATTTGTAAACACCAGCCAGGCCACAGTGCTCCGGCCCCGGTTCTGGTTTGAATTAAAGCCCCAGCTCAGGGAGCAACCCAGCTATGCTTTCCTGTAAGCTCTGTCAGTTTTCCAAAGCTTGTTAACACGCTCATATAAAAGGAAATAGGACGAACTTCAAGGAATTTACAACTGGTCTTAAACTTCAAAGACGAAAGCTACATCTATGCAACATATGCACACAAAACCAGTATGTCCCTCCATCCCCTCTCTCCCCAGACACAACCTAACCAGCACAAAACAAAACAGAATCCGAACTCATAAAAGTTTGCTTAGCAAATCAGGGATGGCTCTGTGGGTTTGAAACCTTGTGTCACAGCCCCAGTTACAACACGAGGCTTTTGTGCATTGTGAAACACCAGGCAAAATTAGTAAGTCTGATGGGAGACATGATAAATAGTTCTCCAGCCCTTGAGAGAGTGATACTCACCAGCCCAGCCTAAAAGATCGGCTCCCTTGTTCTTCCCCAAAGCAAAGCTGGCCAGGTGGGTTCGTCTGGAAGGGAGGGCCCGACCATCCTCATCCTCCTCACCTGCCGCCTACCCCCGCCCGCCCGGCCTGGGACAAGGCTGAGCATATCCGCTGCTGACACAGGGGCTTGTGATGAGCCCAGGAGGGAGAGGTCGGGGCACGTTCCTCAGCAGAGGGTGATTCATTTCAGAGCCGTCTCTTGGAGATGTCGACAACAAATAGAAAAGCACAACTTTTAAAATTCCCTTTGAATGTTCTCCTTTCTCCAGTGAGTATCAGCAGATCCTATTTATCTCAGCCTGGCTGGGTGTGGATGCCTAAGCCCCAGTTCAAAGATTCTCGTTAGCTTCCTTTGAGCGTTTCCAAATTGAAACCCAAATAATTCAACTGAAGGCCCCATTCATGATGCGGCGGGGGTTTGCTCAGCTCCTCATGAATTGTTGCATGCACACAGCAAAGGCAAGGCCACTGGCGTGGGGCTGCTTTGCCCATTGCCTTTCTGTCTTCCATGCTAGAGTTATACACGGTGACCGTAGCACTTAAGGGCACCAGTGACAACTGGAGCAGGAGAATTCTCTGCTGCGGGGGCCGCCCTGTGCAGGGCAGGATGTGTAGCAACGTCCTCAACGCCAGGGGCACTCTCCCCTCCCCAACTTGGGACAATAGAAAACGTTTCCAGATATTGCTGAATATCCCCCGCGAGTAGAGTTGAATGACAGAATACAGATGCTCAGTTAAATTTGAATTTCAGATAAACAATGAATACTTTTTTCTGTCTTATGTCTTACATACTTTGAAGCACACTTATAGTAAGACAGGATTTGGTGTTTATGTGAAATTCAAATTCAACTGGTCACCCTGTATTGTTACTTACTAAATGTGGCAATTCTACTGCAAAAGACGCAGGAGAGCCACTGACTTAGAAGAAAGAACAAGTCTGGTTTCTGGTCCGCCCCATTCTTGGCGGTTTAAATTCCTCAAGCTTTACTTTCTTCAGTGTAAAATGGGATCATGATGTCTGTCCCCTTTCATCAATAAAAGGATCCAATGAGAGTGAGCTGCCGCTGCGCAGGTGAATGCCTGAGTGCGACAGTCCCTGCCCTGTTCAAGCCCGAGTCTCTCGGGGGGTCGCTCGCTCCTTCCCATTTGGATTCCAGTATTGGGAGGTGGGTGAGGGCTGCACCCTTGGCTCTTGACCAATCAGAGAATCATATTTCTCTAGGGACAGGGATTGGCTGAGGGAGGCCATGTGATCTGAGCAGAGCCAATGAGAGACAATGTAGCTTTTGCTGGGACTTTCAGAGAGAGGCTCCTGTCCTGATCCCCACAACTGAGCCTGGAAGCTGTAAGATCAGAGCGGCTGCCGCCCAGCCAAGCACAGCTGAAACAGGGTTGATTTTTGATGGAGCTGTACCCAAAGCCATCTCCTCCTCTGAACTTTTCTGTGCCTAAACCAATGCATTCTCTCTTTACCCAAATCGGTTGGAGTTGAGGGTCTATGCCACACAAGGCACAAGCAGCCCAGCTGATCCACGTGTGAGATAGTTTCCCGACGCCTTGCCCATTCTAAGTGTTCAGTAAACGTTGAGTAGAATTGTAACATTCTGCTGCTGTTATTTCTTCAATGGAACTACAATGTCTTCAGGTTCAGAGGCCACATCTTCCCTCACATTGGTTTCCTGGTGGGTAAACCAGAGGCCTGGGGAGCTGGAATCAGAATGACTAAGTAAAGGGGTGGATGGGCGGATATACAGAAGGAAAGATGCATGGGCAAATTGACAAAGGGCATTATGGGATGCAAAAAAAAACGAGCAAGACCCTCCTCCTTGAGAAGTTTTCATGAACGATCACTGCAGTGATTCCCGCTTTTCTGCATCCAGCCACCTTTGCACAGTGACTAATTCCAAGCTGGGTCCCGCCAAACCCAGCTCCCACCTCAGGGCGTTTACCCTTTCTGGAACACCCTCTCCAAGTTCTGCTTGTGGCTCGCTCCTTGCTATTCAGATCCACATTCCCATGCCACCTCTTCCAGGAGGCCCTCCCTTATCGTCCCAGCAGCTGCCCTTCCTATCATGCTGCCATGCTTTATTTCACTCGGGGCTACTATCACCATCCACAGTGACCTGCCCACTTGGTAACCCTGCCACCGTGTGAGCGTCACAGAGACAGACTCTTAATCCTCACTCACTGCCATGTCCTCAGCACCTAGATTGAGCACACAGTAGATGCTCAATAAATATTTGTCGAATGAATGAGTTATTTACACATCTGGCTTCCGTCCCTGGAGGGCAGGCACCTTGTCTTACCTGTTTTGAACCCCCAGGTTTCTACTTAATGCAAATAAGTAAAATAAAAATCAAATAAGACTTTAGTACATGAGTGTTGAATGAATGAATAATATTTAAGATGATGTTAGTTTCTGAAGAACCCAAAGCAACAGAAAGCTCAGTGTGGGGCTGTGTCTCTCAGCCTCCCCAGGACATCTGCCACTGCTGAAGTGACCTCCTGTCTCAGCAGCATCGACGGCAGGATTACAGGGCAGGGTCAGAGCCTCAGGTCTGCTGTTGACATTGTGATTAAGGCGGGGAACACACCAGGGCCTCCCTCATAGGGCGGCATGAGCGTTAACTGGAGCAAAGCAGGTAACACGCTTAGAACTGTCCCATCATGCCTGCCACAGAGAGGCGTGATAGATAGGTTTCCATTTCTCCACACATCCCTGCATCCATCCTCCTATCACTCCAGAGGAGGGAGCTTCCTCCACGAAGGAAGGTACCCGTCCAAGGTCACACAGCCAGTGAGAATTTTCTCAGCACATCCAGGAGGTGACCCGCCCCCTGCCCCTTGCCTGACACCTCCCTCCCCACCCCCACACCTCCCAGTTTCCACCCCGGGCTCATTTTTCTGCAGTTAAATCCTCAGGGACTTTTTTCTTTCCCCCAGGGTGGGCACATTTTATTTTAAACAGAAAAAAATGACAAAGTCGCTCATAAACCGAGCTGTTTTTCACACTGTCCCGTCTCTGACAGGCTGTTAGAAAAGTTGGGAGGAGAGGTGCTACTGTTATACTTTTGTTATTCGGTGCTAATTAGAAGAGAGCTGAGCGCTGGGATGGAGAACAGTTTCCAAAGAGTCACTTATTGTTCCCATTCGAATGAAAACGCGTTCAGATTAAAAAACCTCTCTCATTCCTGGGTGCTGCATTTCCAGCAAAATATTTTGTTTTGCTCTTAAAATTACCTGGTCAATAGAATACCATAGACATATTAAAATTTGTTGGAAAATAATCTTCTAAACATTTTTGTTAGAGTACTTAAAGGTATCTGACTGTTTCTTCTATAGCAATTGTAATGAAGATGCAGAGAGAACGAGTGTTTGATCTACGGAAAGACACATCTGTGTCCACAGACTGAGCAGAAGGGGTAGAGGGGAGTCTCCTCCTTTGTGTGGGGAGACAGGGTGCTAGAAGGAAAGGGCTTTAGCTGAGAAGCCTGAAAAGGGAAAGGGGGGTGCCGGGTGCCGTGGCCCATACCTGTAATCCCAGCACTTTAGGAGGCCAAGGAGGGCCGATTATGAGGTGAGGAGTTCGAGAGCAGCCTGACCAACATGGCAAAACCCCATCTCTACTAAAGATACAAAATTAGCTGGGCGTGGTGGAGCACGGCTGTGATCCCAGCTACTTGGGAGGCTGAGGCAGGAGAATCGCTTGAAGTCGGGAGGTGGAGGTTGCAGTGAGCCAAGATCATGACACTGCACTCCAGTCTGGGCGACAGGAGTGAAACTCCATCTGACAAAACAAAAAGGTGGGGGATGCAATGGACATTTTTTTCCTCCAGAGTCCACTGTGTGCCTGTTGCCCTGTCCAAGCTGCATTCTGGCCCCAACACTGCTGCTGGATGTGGCAGTGTTTTACTGAATCCTCACGTCTGCCCATGGGGTGCACACTTATTGTCAGAGGTGTTTGAACCAGAGCAACCCCATCTTGAATAGGAGCAGGTAAAAAGAGGCTGAGACCTACTGGGCTGCATTCCCAGATGGTTAAGGATTCTAAGTCACAGGATGAGATAGGAGGTTAGCACAAGATACAGCTCATAAAGACCTTGCTGATAAAACAGTCCGCAGTAAAGAATTCGGCCAAAACAAGATGGCGATGAGAGAGACTTCTGGTCATTCTCACTGCTACACTCCCACCAGCGCCATGACAGATAACAAATGCCATGGCAGCATCAGGATGCTACCCTATATGGTCTAAAATGGAAAGGCATGAATAATTCCCCCCCCCTTGTTTAGCATATCATCAAGAAATAACCATTAAAAATGGGCAACCAGCAGCCCTTGGATGCTCTGTCTATGGAGTAGCCATTATTTCGTTCCTTTACTTTCCTAATAAACTTGCTTTCACCTTACTCTATAAACTCATCCTGAACTCTTTCTTGCACAAGATCCAAGAACCCTCTCTTGGGGTCTGGATTGGGACCCATTTCCTGTAACATTATGATTGTTCTGATTTCTATAAAGGAGAAAAGTAAGGCTCAGAGAGGTTAAGTAATGTGCCTAAAGTCATACAGCAGGATTTGATCCCTTCCAGGCTCCGGTGTAGGACAGTGGAGGGTTGGATCCCAGCCAGTGCTCATGTTTTTGGCTTTGATCCTGGGTCCTCTTGCTATGTGAGCATTATTATTGCCCAATTGTACAGGCAAGGACAGGGAGACTCAGAGCATCCCATCCCAGTTGGAGGCCGTGCAGCAAGAAGGAGTGGAGCTGCTACAGGAAAGGGGTCCCGATCCAGACCTCACAAGAGGATTCTTGGATCTCACGCAAGAAAGAATTCAGGGGGCATCCACAGAGTAAAGTGAAAGCAAGTTTATTAAGAAAGTAAAGGAGTAAGAGAAACTGAGGGCTGCTGGTTGCCCATTTTTATGATTATTTCTTGATGATATGCTAAACAAGAGGTGGATTATTCATGCCTCACCCCTCATTTTTTCTTTTTGAGATGGAGTCTCGCTCCGTTGCCCAGGCTGGAGTGCAGTGGCTCAATCTCAGCTCACTGCAAGCTCCTCCTCCCAGTTTTACACCGTTCTCCTGCCTCAGCCTCCCGAGTAGCTGGGACTACAGGCGCCTGCCACCACGCCTGGCTAATTTTTAGTATTTTTAGTAGAGACGGGGTTTCACTGTGTTAGCCAGTATGGTCTCGATCTCCTGACCTTGTGATCTGCCCGCCTCCGCCACCCAAAGTGCTGGGATTACAGGCATGAGTCACCGTGCCCGGCTGCCTCCCCTTTTTAGACTATATAAGGTAACTTCCTGACGTTGCCATGGCATCTGTAAACTGTCATGGCACTGGTGGGAGTGTAGCAGTGAGGACGACAGGATGTCACTCTCATCGCCATCTTGGTTTTGGTGGGTTTTGGCTGGCTTCTTTACTGCAACCTGTTTTATCAGCAAGTGTGTATGAGCTGTATCTTGTGCTGACCTCCTATCTCATCCTGTGACTTAGAATGCCTTAACTGTCTGGGAATGCAGCCCAGTAGGTCTCAGCCTCATTTTACCCAGCTCCTATTCAACATGGAGTTGCTCTTATTTACATGCCTCTGACAGAACCTTCATACAGAATGGGCCCCCAGCTCCAGGAAGGAGGAGGCACAAAAATGCAGTGGAGAATAGGAGCCCCAGGGGGCTGGGCATCTCCAGTAAGTGAGGCTCCATGTCCCAGCTGGACAACCTCAGGCAATGACTTAACCTCTCTGTGCCTCAGTTTCCTCACTGCAAAATGAGGATAATAACAGTTCCTTCCTCACTGTGGGGTTATGAGGCTCCAGTGAGGTCATCTATGTCAAGCACTTCACAGCGGGCTGGCTCCCCAGTATTGCACACCCCGGGGAATTCCTGCTGTTACTATTTGCCTGATTCTAAAGCCACACCCTCCTGTGCACCAGGATGCTGCCAGGGGCTCTCTGTTACCTAGACGGGTCCTCTTGAGTGGGCAGGCCACTTGCTCCAGGTGTTGGTTTCTCCCAGTGCAGAGCCAGTGCCTGGGAACAGATGACCTCAAAGGCCCTGGGTGGATCTCTCTGTGCTGCCACTGAATCTTTGATTCTAGATTTCATTCATTTGTTCAACAGTGCCAGAAACAGTGCAAGGCTCCAGAACAAACAGCAGTGACCTTTGTTAAGTTCTGAGTCTTACGTGCGCAAGAATAGATATTCACAAAGCAGATAGGAGTGATCGGCCCTCTGAAGCCACGTGCTTTCTGTCTGCCTCTCTCAGGAGGGAAGTGGTGTTTGTCAGAACATTTATTTTGCAAAGTGCTTTCACTTCTTCCCTCTAGGGCAGTCCTCATCATGCTCATCTAAGCTACAAGGCAGGCTGGGCAACCCTCCTTTATCCCCATTTGACAGATAAGAAAACAAGTCTGTAGAAGTTGAAATGATTTGCCCAAGGCGAGAGAGCTAATAATCAGGTGCTTTCTCCCACAACATCTTCCCCGACCTTATCATGCCCTGCGAAGTGATCATTTTGGTCATGTGGTCATTGGCCGGGTCCTAGGAAGACGCGTTTCTATGCATGTAATGAGAAAAATGTCTTGGTATCTCTTCAACTACAATTTATTTCAGTCTCCTTAAATTCTAGCCAGGCAAAAGGCTGTGATCCCCAACCCTGCTGCAAACCACTCAGTGAGTCAACCAATAAAGCCTGCATGAACTTTTTGTTTGTGCCTGGAAGGGTGATAAAACCCACTCACAACCTGTAGGCACTTATTCACACCTTCAGGGAGTGGCAGAACTATCAAAGTCAATAACTTATTGAGCATCTACTGTTTTCCAGGAATTTACTGTTTGCCAGATTAGAGGGTCACATCAATTACTTTTCACCAGATTAGGAATTCACTTACTTAATTTACATTTCTAGATCACGGAGAGGAAGCTTTGTGAGATCACACACTCCTAGAGTTGCCAGATAAAATATAGGACAAATACAATTTATAAAATCATTATACTGCAAAATTATTCGTGTTTATCTGAAACTCACATTTAACTGGGCTTCTTGAGTTTTTGTTTGCTAAATCTGGTAACCCTACCGAGATCACACAGGGCACTTGGATGAGACTGAGATGATGGGACTCCTCAGCCTCCACTCTTCACCACTGCGAGGTCAGCCTCCCAGCTGCTTCGAGAAACTGATGGAAAAGGAGGGTCAAAGCCAAAGGCTCAGGTGGCCGTCCATCCCTGCTGGCTCAGGGCTCAGAGCTTTTCTGGGCTGTGGCTGGCTGTTCGGTTCTAAAGCCAGAAAAGTCCTGGGCAAACGTGGATGAGTTGGTCATCCTAGCAGGGGCTCCAGCTGGGCCTGTTGCGGGGGTGGGTAGCACTGAGCCAGGAGGTCGTAGAGAGCTTGATGATGAAAGGAACTGATCCTAAATCCTGCATGAGACAAACTGCTTCCCCTCCATAATCAGTCAAGAGCCATATTTCCCCACCTCTACCATCCACTTAGAATTTCAGGAATTTCTCGGTTTCCTCATACAACCTAGTCTAATAATTGACTCACCTTTCTCAGATAAATGCATTTCTTTCAAAAGAACTACTCTATCACCACCATAGATGGAAAACCATCGTCAGTTCCCACAAATATAAGATAGTCATAAAAATAAATTTGAAAAATTGTTAAAAGAAAAACAAGTTGTTAATCAGGGTACACCTAGAAATTAACTCATGTGCCCATTGGTGTGAATACCACCCTCTGTGCCAGGTGAAGGTGTGCCTTGATCTAAGGAGGCAGAAGACAATGAGGCTGCTCTTGAGAACACCAAGTGCTTCCGAATGGAAGTAGTTGCAGGGCTGTGAAAAAGGAAAGATCATAGAGAAAGCCAGGAAGCCTTCCTGAAGGAGGCAGGGCTTAGGTGATCTTGGAGTCAGGGCAGAGTGTGGACAGGCAGAGAGAGGCAAGGCAAGCCTTCCTTGTCAGATTTGTTTCTGGGAGCTGGTCTTTTTCCATGGGCTCCTTTTGGGAAGGTCCTCGTTTTGTGAAGTTCCAATGTGCACAGATGTTGGTCACCACGTTTTAGTTAAATAACTCCAGTTCTCCAACAACACGGTTCAATTTTAAGTTACCACAGTATGTTAACTGTGCATAATTGCATAAATTACAAACTTCTCTGCTAGCTTGACAGCCCACAAATTACTATGTAATAACAGGTGAACATCGCGATCCGTGACCAATCGTGTCACCGCTTCAAAGTCTGTCAAAAACTGGTCACTGCCCATCTGTATTCAGTTCATACACAGACAGCAAAGCTTGAAGTTGCATTGCCTCCTTGTTTCTCCGTGATAAGCCCACATGCATTTTATAAAAGTGTGGAATCCAAAGAGAGAATCACGGACAAAGATGAAAGCGCAGCTAAGAAATGTAAAGCAGTAATGCTAAAAATGACATTTGGATTGAATATAAATGGAGTTACTGAAGAAATAGCTGATGATGGAAATGGTGGCTCAGATCTAAGGGTGATGCAAAGTCTTAGGGCCTTTGAATCCTGAATCAGAGACTGAAAAATCTAGATATGCCAAATTCACAGCATATGTTCTACTACTGCCGTGTAGGCACTTGTGGCAGACATCACTAATCAATTCTAGCACTCCACAGGGTACAGAGGTTACAAAGTTTCTGCTCCAAAACCTGACCGCATGGCTTTGAATCTAGGATCTTTCACTTTCAAGCTATGTGTCCTAAGGCAGGTTGTTTAAGCTGGCTGAGCTTCCATTCCCTTATCTACAAAACAGACATACATAATGCTATCTCACAGAGTTGTTGTGAGAGTAAAATGGAATATGTGTAAAGCACTTGATATTGTCTGGTATCTAGCACAGCTCCATGTGTGGTAGCTAGCAGCAATGGCAGCAGTGCTGCCAACCCAAGATTCAGCTACAGAAATCTCAGCCCAGAGCACCAGACAGTCACTATTGAATCTGAGCTGGAAGGGGAGGTGGAATCTGCTTGCCATTCCTGCTGTGATCCAACCATGCAGACTCTGCCAGCTGAAACAATGAGCCCATGGTCTCCCAGAGAGCTAGAAGCCTTGGGCTGTGTTCTGGATCACCCCTGTATCAACTGTGCCTCCTCAGCCCATCTTACCTCCTTTCCAACCACACTGAAAGGCTCTCAGCATGGGCTTAGGATGCTGAGGCCAGGAAGATCCCCAAGGAGATCTTTAGGTTTGAGGGCATTTTCATAAGTCTTGAATCTTCCCATTTAGGCAAGATCTCTAGTAGTAATGTTTAGCTTTTGATGTTAAGGGCTAATGGCACCAAAATGCTTGTCTTCATTGGCCTCTGAGTTTGAGGTGGGCTGTGGGCAGTAGTGAGAGAAGTGAGAACCGGAAGCCTTTGTTCCACCCCGGGATGTCCCAGAGATGGGCAGCTTCTGTCTTCCTTTGCAGAGGGTCGAGCATGGTCAGGGCTGGCAGTGCCACCTGAACCAAGAACCCCGCCTTGCTGAGCAGGGCTCTTGCTCAGTGTTGCTTCCCAGGGATGAGTCTTTCCTTGTTGCTATTCGTAGTGAATTTCAGAGCTGGTGCCTGCAATTGTCACCAGGTTGAGCAGACCTGGGAGGCAGACCATGGGCAAAGGACATCCAGAGACAATCATATGAGGGGAGCAAATTGCCAGGAAGTGTGGAGAAGCTGGGTCTTTCCAAGCTGGGTACACATCTCACTTGTCAAACAGCCTTGGAGACCCCATGCCTTAGCCAGGCTCTCAGGTAAGCCCAAGTGTGAATACAGGTCTGGTGCATCTGTTAGGCAGCAACTTCTTTGCTTCACACCCAAGAACAAAGCCACCCAGAGGCATGGCAAATTCACTCCAGCTTCCAAGGCAGATGAAATAAGAAATCAGGAACTGGGCTGGGAAAAAGAGAGCTCCCAACAGAAATAGCAACAGAGACAATCATGACAAAGTTTGCTTCTTTGGGAGCTTTCTTATCATATTTGCTGTTTATTGAGTGTTTAATATGTGCTGCACACTCCTTAATTATGTGTTTTGCTTTTTTAACCCTCAAGGTAGCACCATGAAATATGTCATGGTGTCACTATCTTAAAAATGAGAAAACTTATGCTCAGGTTTTTGACATGCCTTGATCACGCAGTCCTGGTAAAAACGAGACTCAAACCCAAGTCATGGTGCCTCAAAGTCTTTTCCATTCCCCCTGTGTGATCTCCTGGATGCTGGTCCTGTGTCCAGCACCTCTTATAACCATATTTAAAGGATGAGTATAGGTCTTTAGTAGATAGAAAAGAGGAGAAGGTGTTTCAGGTGGAGGGAAAAGATTGAGAAAAGTCCAAGGAAGTAGAAATTGGCACAGTGTTTAGTCACTATCTGGGAATAGTCTGCTTTGATCAAATAGTAGAACTAAGGATATGCCAGAAATAATTGCCAATAGACAGGTTGTGTTTGAGGGTCACTGGTCTTGAAGGGTCTTGAAAGTTCAACAGGGGTGTTGCAGTTGGATGCAGTAGGTAACAGCAAGTCATAGTTGGTTCTTGAGCAGGAAAGTGGCATATAGAACAATAACCTTGGAAGACTGGTCTGACTGCCTCTTGCAGGATGGGAGACAGAAGGCAGGAAGGATTGCTTAGAACTGTGCCATTATCACAAACAATGACAAGAAGGGGACGGCTGAGGAAGTAGGGTGCTTCTTTGGAAAACACTGAGAGAAACAGGTTAGGTCTTGTGGCAGGTTTGCTGTGGTGGCCCTGTTGCCTCCTCCAAGGTGTGATGAAGGAAGTGCATCTAAACCATTTTTGCTATGAGTTGTGAGGGTCAGCCTGCAGAGTTCTACTCCTTTCCCTGAATGTGGTTGTCTAGATCTGAACCTGAAATTCCCATCTCTTGACCACCCATGAAATGCCATCTCACGACCACCCAGAGGTCAGTGGCAAATTCACTCCAGCTTTCAAGGAAGACTGCCCAAGGCAAAGCCAAGACCCTGAGGCTGGCAGAGCAGAGAAACAGAAAGAACCAGGGTCTGATGTCATCCCTGAGATGTTCCTTCTGCACTTGGAAACACCCTATCTCTCAACTTCATGCCATGGAGATAATAACATTCCTTTATTTAAGTTAGGGGTTCCTGAAACTTGTGCCCAAAGGCCTCCTGACAGAGATACTGATTGTGGGTGTAAGAGAAAAAGCTTAGAAGCAGAGACAGTCCTTGCTGAGTGGGCATCAACTAGTCTGAATAATCCCACATTCCAACCTAGCTGGTCAAGGGGTGAACACCTGACCTCGAGACTGCCTGTTCATAAGTCTGGCCAAGCCAATAAAATTTCCTCTCATGGAAACTTGAACTAAGAGACTCAGAGAAGAGATTCCATGTAGGGTAGACCCTTGTGCTGAAAGATGAGGTTGTTATAAGTCTAGGAAGTCAAGGCTGGATCAAGCTGAAGATACATACATTGAGGAAATTGGTTGGGAAAAGAGAGAATGAAGCAGGTAGGCAGAGATAAGCAGAGTAGAAAGAGAAACAGAGAGAGAGATGAAGAAGGAATCCAGGAGGGACAGAGTCAGAGTTGAGAGAACATGTTACTCCTAAGACACATATAGAGTAGGTTGGCTCCTGGCCTCCAGTCCCAGTTCAAGAGGGTGCAGTGTATTTCTTGCCTTCAGAATCTGTGCATTCCCCAACAATGTCCCTTTAGCTTGAGCTGGATTGAGTGGGCTTCTGCTCCTTCTTCAAAATTGGTGTGAGCAGAACACCTGGAACCAGCCCTTGTGTTGTTCATCACTGTGTCCCCAGCATCTAGGATGGTGCCTGGCACATAAGTATACAAAGGATGGATAGATGAGTGGGTGGGTGAAATGGATGGATGGATAGATGGGTAGGTGGGCAGATGGATGGATAGGTGGATGAATGGATGGGTGTGTGAGATGGATAGATAGATGGGTGGATAGATGAGTAAAATGGATGGATAGATGGATGGATGGGTGGGTGAGTGAGATGGATGGATAAATAAATGAACGGATGGGTGAGATGAATGGATGGGTGAGATGTATGTATGTATGGATGGATGGATGAATGGGTAGATGAGTAAGATGGACGAATAGGTGGGTAGGGAGATGAGTAAGATGGATGGGTGCTTGAATGGGTGGATGAAGGGAAGGATAAAGATGAATGGGTGGCTGGGTGATATAGATAGATGAATAAATGGATGAATGGGTAGGTGAGATGGATGGGTGGATGAATGGATGGGTAAGATGGATGAATGGATGGGTAAGATGGATGAATGGATGGTGAGTGGATGGGTGGATGCATGGGTGGGCTTTGGAGGGGATGTGGAAAGGCAGGGTCTGACGTGGGATCAGATGCCCCTAACACCCACCACTGCAGATACTTCAGCTGCAACAATCTTAACTGAGACCCCCTTATCCCTGTTGGGGCCCTGACACTGTGCTGGAGCCATGGTCCTTAATCACCTGGGGACTGGTTAAAGTTTAGACTTCTGGGCCCACCCACAGCATCTCTGATTCCTTGTTGGGGGTGGGGCTAAAATATTGCATTTCTGACAAGTTCCCAGATGATGTTAGTGCTGCTGATCTGGGCACCCCACTTAGCAAACCACAGTGCTAGAGGAATATGAGACCTGGTGATGCAGAGCAGGCAAGCCCCAGAGTTGGCGCTTAGCCTGGGAGGGTTCTTGGCTTTGCTCAGGAAAGAATTCAAGAGTGAGTGGGTACTAGAAGAAAATAGTTTTATTGAGGCAACAGTGTTACAGCTCTGTGACTGCTCCCGCAGAGCAGGGCTACCCCCTAGGCAGTGTGTGGGGAGCTCAGGGGCAGTTCTGCAGTTATAGTTATACCCACTTTTAATGAAATGCAAATTAAGGGGCAGTTTATGCAGGAATTTCTAGAAAAAGGGTGGTAACTTCTGGGTTGTTGCCATCAAAAGAGGCAGTAACTTCCAGGTGTTGCTGTAACAATGGTAAACTGACATGGCACTGGTGGCGTGTCTTATGGAGAGGGGCTTTTGCATTTTTCCTGTTTCAGCCAGTCTCCAATCTGATTTGGAGTAAAGTCCTGCCTCCTACCTCACTGGTGCTCTCCCACAGCCCTCATGGTCCAGCTGTGAAACACACAAAGAATGGGAAGGTAGGGAGGAGAGCTCAGTTGGAATAAGGCAGGCCTGGGCTAGGAGCACCCCCAAAAACATGGGCCCTTGACCCCAGCCAGTCCCAGGTCTCAGGAGCACCCTCTCTGACAAATTTATTTCCTCATTCACTACTGACTGAGGGTCAGCTGGGCTCTGGAATGGAGAAGATAAAATGGTCTGATGTAAGTATGGAGCTCACAGCCTGCAATCTGCATGAGGTGAGGGCAAATATTCACTCATGAAATGTCCAGGTGGGAGGAAGCTGGAGGGGAGTGGTGCTCCACCCAGATCACTTTTACTGTTTCCACATGCTTCCGCTGAGGTAGGAGGCTGGACTGGACTCCAGAGACAGGGCTGGAAACCAGACTGAATTGAGGACTAGCTAAAACAAAGACGGGGGTGGAAGCAGCTTTCTGTGAGACATGCCCACCAGTGCACCACATCAGTTTACCTTTACCACGGCAACACTCGGGAGTTACTGCCTCTTTTCATGGCAATGACCTGACGACCCAGAAGTTATTATCCTTTTCCTAGAAATGTCTGTGTAAACCACCCCTTAACCTGCATTCAACTAAAAGTAGGTATGAATCTGACTGTAGAACTGCCCTGAGATGCTACTCTCTGTCTATGGAATAGCCCTGCTCTATAGGAGCAGGCACAGAGCTGTAACACAGCTGCTTCAATAAAGCTGTTTTCTTCTACCCTACCACTGGCTCACCATTGAATACTTTCCCGGCTGAAGCCAAGAATCCTGGTGGGCTAAGCCTAAATTTAGGGCTCACCTGTCCTGCATCACTGCCTCTGCGCTTCTCTTTCCAATGACTAGTCCTTGGAGAACTAATTCAGGCTATCAGAACTACATGGGGCAGGTCCAGAGATCCAGAAGTACCTGGGAGTCTACACCCTCAGGGTGGTCCTTACCCAGAGAATAACTGGTAGGGCTTAGGAGAGCTTGACTCCCGGCGCCTGGTCAGGAAAGCTCCCTGGTGTGAATTATGGCCCAGAGTTCCCTGAGGGGTCAGGCTGCAGCCAGTCTCCCTGGGCTGCCTGGAGTCTCACCTTTGCTTGGCTTCTTCTCACTCCTAGCCTGCTGCCCTCACTTCCCAGGGGTCTCCCCTGAGAGATCTATTAAGTGTCCTTAATAGATCACTTGCCTCTGAGTCTTGGTGTCAGAGTCTGCTTCTGGGGAACCCAGCCTAGGACAAAAGCCATGTGCAGGAGTTCAGAGGCAGACACGATGGAATGAAGAGAAAAGCCAGAGACAGGTGTCTGGAGGAGGAGGCAGAGGCATGCAGAGTCAGGATAGTGAGGGGTCCAGCTGACCATGGGCTCCGAGAGTCATGGAGTCATTGCGGGTGAGTAACTACCAAAGCGAGATCTCCATCCAGGCTTCTTCTTCCACAGAAAGCAAAATCCAGCCTCTGAGGTGCAAAGGCAAGCCAGGCACATTTAGAGAGATTTCATAAAGTCCTGTATGGAGAAAAAGTGAGAGAGGTTTGGGCTTATAATTTATTTCAGAAACTTTTCATGGTTGCACTTCGTTCAGTAGAGACTACAAGAAAAACGCTAGAGTGAAGCTGTGAGCTCTTGCTGCTGCTTGAGCTGTTTCTGCAGAGAAGCTGGGCTAATGCCATCCTGTGTCTGGGAAAACTAGCGGGTCCTGTGCAGGGCAGGGCTGGCTTGAGTATTAGAGCTGATGACAGCCATGGCCTGTCTGGAGCAGTCACTGTGGGGATGCCAGCTGCAGCAACGGAGGTGCAGCTGGGGCCGCGTGCTCCACAGAGCCAACAGCAGCCTGGAATAGGTGGGAGCCCCATTCATTACCGTGTTGGCAGTTCCCAGGTGCAATTGCAGCTGCCCAGCCATAGCTCCAGACCCAGGCATTCCTATTCTCTTGGGGACCTGTGAAGCACCCTGCCATGCCCCCGCCTTCACCCCTGCCCCTGCAGGCTCGGAAGTGCCTGCTGTTACTCCCTGGTGTCTCCCTGCTCCTAGTGCCCACTCCAATTTCAGAGCAAAGTTGTGGCCGAGCCTGAGTGCTGTTACAACCCAGCTGGGTGTGCACATGCTTGGGGTGGCACTGACATGCCAGCCCCTCACACCACCTCGGCCCCCTCCAGACTTTGGGTGTCGATGAGCACAGAAGGGAGGCTGGTGTGGGGCTGAGGGTAGCTCAGCATAGGCCTGCAGGCACCCCTCAGTGCAAACAGCCTGGGTGTTGTGGATGGCATGTTGATGGCAAGAGGCAGACACATTCCTGGGTGGAAAGGGGTGGGTCCCAGTGAAACCTCCAAGCCAGGGACTGCCTGAAGCCTGGAGGCCAAGCTGCCAGCTCCAGGTGGAGTCTGCGGTCTGGAGAGAAAACGTATGGTGCTTTTCCGGGCCTGCCCATGGCTACCTATGGACCAATCAGCATGCACATCCTCCCCTCTGAGCCCATAAAAACCCCAGACTCAGCCGGACTCAGAGAGACTTGGGGCTACCAGCTGCCGGAAGGAGCTACCCGCTCTGGGTTTCCTTGACCTGTCAGAACACCTGCCTGTGGAAAGGAGCTTCCCACTATGGGTCTCCTCTCTGCTGAGAGTTGGACACACATCAGGACAACCTGCCTGAGGATAGGAGCTACCCACTTTGGGTCTCCCGAGAGCTGCTGTTCTGTCACTCAGTGAAGCTCCTCTCTGCTTTGCTCACTCTGCAGTTGTCCGCATACCTCATTCTCCCTGGACGTGGGATAAGCACTTGGGACCTGAGGAATGGCAGGACTGAAAAATCTGTAACACAAACAGGACTGAAACATGCCCCCCACTTGCCACGTTGCAGGCAATGAGAAAAAGAAAAGAGCTGTGGCTCTTTGGGGATCCCAGACATAGGAACTACTCAAGCCAGGGCTGTGACACTGTCTTTGAGTCTCTATGGTTCCTGGCGTCTCCAAGTTTCCAGGCACCACCATGTTCCCCAGTGCCCACAGTGGAAGCTGCTTGCAGTACGCCTGGTCCAGCTGCAGCCTTGCAGGGAGCTGGTGCCTGGGGCACCTGCCTTGCTGCAGCAAGCATGCCTGGCTGGACTCCATGCTCACTCACACAACCCTCACCACTCCATGCCTGGCTCGCGTGGCATCTGGGCTAGCAGCATGAGCAGAGAGCAGCCTGCCAGTCTGAATGGGTGGAACAAGCCCAGCAGGCCTGAGCAAAACTGAGGCGAAGGAGCCACGGGCCACAGAGATTTCAAGCTGAGAAAGTGACCCCTAAGGATCCTGTGACCCCTAAGCCAGCAGAGTTGTCATCAAAAGGACATCCTGGCCTCCACCCTGCCTTTCCCAGTGTCCATTTGACAATTGGTAGAGACTCCACCCGTTTGCTCCCAGGGAGGCTAATTGTACGGGATGGGGAATAATCCAGAAATAAAGAAAAAGGGAAGTATAGGCCTTCCTTTTTGTTCACAGCTATAATTATGTGTTTAGGGGTTGCCTCCCATGACTTGGGGGCAGAGCACAGTGGAAGGAACTGGGGGAGGCCCTTGCCAGGACCGTAAAGATGAGCTCAGCTTCCAGGAGGTTCCCTGTAGGAAGTCTTGCTTTGGCAAGGCCGTGTTCATTTTATTCCTCTATATCATTGACTGAATAACGTTCCTCTGAGGAAACTGTTCCCTTTTGGGGATAGACAGTAATGATAGCTACCATTTTATCTGTGACTCCTGTACTTTGTATTTTAGTTTCTTCACCTCAAACCACCTCATGATTATCTCATTTTACAGGTGAGAAAACTGAGGTTCAGCATGGTTAACTAACTACTGAGGGTCACACAGCTGACAAGTGGGGGAATCGAAAATTAGACCTTCAAGTTGGCAGGATGTGGCCACTTCCCTCTCCAAGCTCATCCCTCCCTGTCCTCTCCCTCACTAGTGTCAGCCACGGTTCCTTTCTGTGTCTTCAACTCAGAGAGCCCTTTCTGGCCTCCAGGCCTCTGCCTGTGCCAGTGCCTCTGCTTGGAGCACTGTTCAGACTGACTCATGCTCTTCAATCTCTACTCACTCATTAGGTAGAGAGGAGTCTTCCCTGTTCTCATCTAAGTGGGTGCTCTGATCCCCTGCTTCTTCTACATACCTCTACATCTTTTTCTTTACAACCATTATTCTAGTTGCAATTATGTATATATTTACTTATTGATCTTTCATTGTCTGTCTCCCTAAGAAGAGTAAGAAGCATTGATTTTTTCACATCCCACTCTGTTTCCAGAGCTAAGTACCATGCTTGGCACATAGCAGGTGTTTGAAAACCATTTATTCAGGGAGGGAAGGAGACTGACGGTCTTGCACCCTGCTTTCCAGGTGCTTTGTGCTGAGTAAGTGCTGTCTACCTGTCAGGGGCTGCACTTGCTCATGATGTTTATTTTTACGCCAGCACAGAGCAATGTGTGTTCTCTATGGCCTGGCCTGTAGCCCCTTTGGTGAGGGCAGGAGAGGTGGCATCCCATCCTGTCACATCCATGGGCCTCATCAGGATCAGCTTTTCCTTAGAAACTTCCTCCCACATGAATCCACCCAGTCCTCAAATCCTAACTGTATGTGTTAGGAATTGCATTCTGGGGTGACCAACTGTCCTGGTTTGCCAGGGGTTGAGAGGTTTCGGTGCTAAAACTGGGACAATCCCAGGCAAACGAGGATAGTTTGTCACTTTACAGATTTGGCTGCTGTGAATAGAAGCCTGTAAAAGAGTGGCTTAAAGAAATTACGTAAAAGGAAAAGGCCAGGACTGGAAGGTGGCTTCTTAATATTATCAAGGACCTGAGCTCCTTGCTTTCTGTTCTGCTATCCTAGAGGCATAGTACCCACACTCAAGGTCACCTCATCATGCCAAGATGGCAGCAGCAACTCCAGTCATCATATCCTCATTCTAGGTGAGAACACAAGGAAGTGGAAGGTCAAAGAGGACAGGTACCTGCTGAATTATCCCCCTTTAAAGAGCTTCCTCAGGAGCCCCTTTTGGGACATCTACTCATATCTCTGGCCAGAACTGTATCACATGACCATTTCTAGCAGCAAGATAAGCTGGGAAATCTAGCTTTTTAGTAGGGTGCATTGTTACCCTGATTAAAATATGGTTTTGCTTGTTTCAAAAAAGGCCAGACTACATATTTGGTAAGTTGGGTGACAGATTCGTTGTGGTTTACCTGGAACTTCTCCAGTTTTAGTACTGAAAGTCCTGCATCCCAGGAAACTCCTTGGTTCCAGGCAACTAGGATAGTTGATGTGATTGGTCATGCCACTGGTAAGTGATCTCTAGTCTCTAACACACCAACCCCCCTCAACTTGGCAACAGCAGCTGCCTTAGGGATGCAGTGTTAGATCTCTGTTTAGTGCCATGACATCCAGGCATAAATCAAACATCAAACAGCTCAAGTGATGCATTAAAAAATAATTTCACCATAGTCCAGGTGCTGAATTATAGCAGTTGAGCTATAATTATTTGATAAATATCTGCGAAGCTGAGAAAATTCTGCCTCAATTAGGAATAAAGTTAAGCTTCCAAAATTTTCTCTGAACAGTTCTGTCTTTCAGGGAGAAGTTTCCCTCCTTTGCCCACATTCACTTAGTTCCGTTTTTTTAGATCCTAAAACTCTAGTTGGCAGTGTTCATTATAATAACATTGAGTTTTTACAAAAGCTGCAGATTTGAAGGAAAGAGGTAGGAAGTGGGAAATGGAAAACACCCATCTTTGGAATAACATAAATGTCTTCTAATCAATTGTGAATGCTACCAGGGGCCTCTTAGCCCAGGAAAGGGGTGGACAGAGAGAAACCTCAGCCAGCATGAACAATGACCAGCAATGATCAGCTGCCTCTTGCGTCAGACACTGGGCTGAGTGACATCTTCGGCTCGCTGCATCTTCGTGACCACACTATGCTCCATTTTACACCTGGGGGTACGTAAGCTTCTAGAGGCTAAATAATTTGCCAAGTCCATACCACTAGGAAGTCAATGGTGAAGCTTGGGTTTACACCCTCATCTGGCTGACTCCGGAGCCTGGTTACGGTATCCTGCCTCCTGGAAAGATCTGGGTTTGGCCAAAGGAGAGGCACATATACAGCCCCCCAGCCCTGGCCAGATCCATCCCAGCTACATCCTCAGAGTGGAATGTGGAAGGCAGTTTGTAGCTTCTGGCAATGCGTAGGTCTTCCCAACGCCCTGGACCCTGAAAAATGCCCCATGGTGTTAAAATAACAAATGTCATTGTGTTTCTTGTTGTTTCTATTTCTTTCTCTAGAGTGCTTGGTATCTGGTATCTCTGCAACCATGGCCGTTCTCCAAGGCCAAATTCACAGACTCTAGAAGTTGCAATGTAAGGTTTAGCATCTTTTAAGGAGACCCCTGGTGATTTCCCAGGAGAGGCTCCTGAAATCCTGGTCTAAGTTGCAGTGGAGATGCCTCCTGGAGGCCTGATGCCTGCTTCAGCACCACTCTGCACTCTTTCTAGGTGTTCTTGGTCTTTGGGCGTTGGTTGAGGGGGTGCCTGGGGTTAGATTGGGTCCAGAGGATGCTCTGTTGATCATGCTTATTGGGAACCCCATAGCTCCTGAGGCTAGTGACACACACAGTCTCCACTGACCCCTGAGTCCCAGCTGGAACGGGGGTTTCCAAGTGTGATGCTGAGCCTTGGTTCCTTCATCTAAGAATTAGGTGACAAGAGCATCTGCCTCACAGGGCTGTTGGGAGGATTAATTGAGATGGTACCAGTCAAGTATCGGGCACCATCTTCTATATGATACAGTGCTTGTTATATGGAAGGCTCCATAAGTCTCAGCCTTCATAATGGTGATAGGGAAGAGGATGAGGAAGAGAAAGAGGAGGAAGAGGAAGAGAATAAGGAAGAGGAGGAAGAAAAAAAGGGGAAATGAGGGGGAGATAAAAAGAAAGAGATCATCTGGTCGGGTCAGTGGCTCCCACCTGTAATCCCAGCACTTTGAGAGGCTAAGGTGGGAGGGTTGCTTAAGGCCAGGAGTTCGAGACCAGCCTGGGCAACCCAGATCTCTACAAAAATTTTAAAAATTAGCTGGACATGTTGTTGCACACCAGTTGTCCCAGCTATTTGGGAGGCTGAGGCAGGAGGATTCCTTAACCCCAGGAGTCTGAGGCTGCAATGAGCCATGATCACACCATTGCACTCCAGCCTGGGTGAAAGAGTGAGGCCCTGTCTCAACAAAACAAAACAAAACAAAGAACAACAAAAAGAGAGATAATCTGAGATCATTGCTCAATTTCTTTGACTATAAAGTGGGAATAAGGCTGGGCGCCGTAGCTCACACCTGTAATCCCAGAACTTTGGCAGGCTGAGACAGGTGGATCACTTGAGGCCAGAAGTTAGAGACCAGCCTGGCCAACATGGTGAAACCCCATCTCTACTAAAAATACAAAAATTATCTGGGCGTGGTGGTGCACGTCTGCAATCCCAGCTACTCAAGAGGCTGAGGCATGAGAGTCGCTTGACATTGGGAGGGGGAGGTTGCAATGAGATGGGATGACATCACTATACTCCAGACTGGACGACAGAGCGAGACTGTGCCTCAAAAAACAAAACAAAACAAAATAATAAGTAGAAAAAATAAAATGGGAATAATAACAGATCATCTTTCAAAAGGTTGTAGAAAAGATGAATTGATATGATGTCTGCTAAGTGCTTAATATTGTGCTCAGCACATACTAAGTGTTCAATAGATCCTAGTTACTGACAACTCTTTAGGCTTCAACAAAATCAGGATAATAAGTCACCTTCTTCATAGGTTATGGTGAAAACTCAAGATCATGTATTTGAAGTGAACAGAAAGTGCCTGGTACCTATCAGACCTCAGTACATTGTCACCATTATTCAAGCAGAGGTGAGGAACTGTCCTTCTGATTGAACATGTGGCCTCAAGGGAGACAGGAGCAGGGCCTGGGAATCTTCTGGAGAGAATGGAACTGAATTATTGCCTGGAGCCGGTGGAGTCTTCCAGGCAGAAGCAGCTCTCAGGGGGCAATGTCTGGCTGCTCCTGGCCTGGCTCACAGTGGGCTGCAGCCTTCGTGGCAGGCCTGTCCTGGTGGCACCGCGTCTCCCTCTCTATCCTTTAGTTCTCTCGCCAGAGGCCGGGGAAGCCAGGGCCAGTGTGAGTGCTGCCTCTGGGTGGTCTCCACAGTGTGGGCGGTGACTCCACTGCCCCCAGCCCCTTGACATCTGCCTTCTGTAGAGCACATGTTGTCACCAGTTGACACTTACACAAGCCAGAAGCAGGCCCGGCCCACACTCATGGCCATAATAAACACACGCGGTAGTTTCTGAGAGCTGAGCTGTCCCATCCATCAATCCAGCGTGACATGCAAAGAGCCCCCGTGGTGGGAGTCGTGACTTCAAAGGTCAGAGCCTGACATCCAGGTGTGTGTGCATCGGGGATGCTGTGTGTCCTGGGCTGCAGTGGACGGCGGAGGTGAGCCATGGTGTCTGCGTGGGTGTGAGTCTGTGTGCATGCATGTGTGTGTACATATAGATGTGTCTATACACATAGGTGTGTGCACATATGCATGTGTGTATGTATGTGTATATTCGTTTGTGTGTATATGTATGTGTGTGCATATGTGTAGGTTGTGTTCACGTGTGTATATGTATATGTGTGTACATGCATGTATGCATGTGTGCACATGTATATACGTGTGTGCATGTGTGCAGGTGTATGTATGTAGGTGTGTATGTGTGTTTATGTGTCTATGCATGTATGCATATGTGTGTATGTGTTGTTATATGTATACGCATGTGCATGTGTGCGCGTGTATATGTGTTTATATATTTATATGGTTGTGTGGGTGTGTATATGTAATGTGTGCAAATGTGTGTGTGTGCAGGCAAGCACATTAGATCAGGAGATCTCAATTCAAACATGTTCAGCGGCCAGCAAGGTTGTATAAATGTGAAAATGGGATGGGATAGAAAGAAAGTGAATCTGGTCCTTCAAATATAGTGCGCATATAGTAGAGAGTGCCGAGGACTGTGGCAAACAGAAAGCCTGTGCCCCTGAGTGCAGCAGATGCAACCTTGTTCCTGCTGCATGAGGAATGCGGATCCAGTGTTACCAGGAATCCTCATTTTTCAAGAGAAGCCAGAAAGCTGGATTTTTATGTGAAATGGCTTGATTTTTAAGAATCTATTGTCAGCTCATTGAAGGAGATTGTTAAATGTCTCCTGGGTCAAACAAAACACGTGAGGCTTGAATTTGGCCTGTGGACATCCAGTGAGCAGTCGATCGCCACTGTAGTCATTTCTTTCTGATGCAGAAGGGACTACCCTACCAAGCTGGGCTTTTCCCAGAAGATCCTGCACTGGCTTGGAGGAGTGGATCCCAATGGGGTGGTTTTGCCCACAGGAGGCATTTGGCAATGCCTGGAGACAGTTTTGGTGATCAAAACTGGGTCGTCGTTGTTGTTGTTGGTGGTGGTGCGCTCAATACTCGCAGCTGGGGTAAAGCCAGGGATGCTGCTGAACATCCTACAGTGCCCAGGACAACCCCTAGCCTACCCCAAGTTAAAGAATAATCTGGCTTGTCCAGGCACAGTGGTTCACGCCCATTATCCCAGCACTTTGGGAGGCTGAGGTGGGTGGATCACTTGAGGTCAGGAGTTTGAGACTAGCCTGGCCAACATGGCGAAACCACGCCTCTACTGAAAATATAAAAATTAGCCAGGCTTGGTGGCAGGCACCTGTAATCTCAGCTACTCGGGAGGCTGAGACAGGAGAATCGCTTGAACCCGGGAGGCGGAGGTTGCAGTGAGCAAAGATCATGTCATTGAACTCTAGCCTGGGCAACAAGAGTGAGACTCTATCTCAAAAGAAAAAAAAAAAGAATAATCTGGCTCTGAATGTCAGCAGTGAGGTAGCTGAGAAAACTTGAATCAGAATCATCCCGAGGGTGATTTGAGAAGGCCAGCTTCTGGCTGTGGAAATTCCTCACTCATGAGCAGTGGCCTTTAGGAGTCAGTTTATGCCTGATTTAAAATGCCCTCCAAAGGTCATCTTTCCAGCCTAGTGGACTGTCCAGGTGCCTTCCTGACATGCCAGCCCCATGATAAGTGTGTCACATGTCTGAAATCAGCAAACCTCTCAACTCCCAGGAGACAAACCACTTTTATCCCCATTTTACAGGTGAGAATACTGAGACAGAGAAAAATCGAGCAAGAGTCTGTGGTCACACACACACATACACACACACCACACAGGAAAGTTGGTAGAGCCTGGATGTACTTTGGACAGTCTGACTCCAAACCCACTCCCTTAATGACAGGGCTACACTGTGAGAAGACATGGACTGAAATTGCTTTGCATTCTCTTGCACATCTGAGAGTTTGCTTGACTGCTTTCTATGCCTGGAACATTCTTCTCTTGGAAAACACCTACTTAACTTTCAGGGCTCAGTTCTAAAAGCTCCTTCTCCTGAACGTTTCCCCCAGAGGAGGGACTAGGTCAAGCACCCAGTCTGGTGTTCCTTCACCAACAAGGTGTTTTCCCTATCAGAGATCATTTCTCATTTACTGTGATTGCTTCAGTTTCTGTCTTATTGTGGCATGAGCACCCATCATGGCCATGCTAATACCTGGCACACGCTAGGCACTGACTAACTGTTGAATGAGCGGATCAATGAATGGATGGGTGTGTCCTTGCTTCCCAGTTAGCTTTATTTCTGAACTTTGCAGTTGAGTCTTTTTGATGAGCTAGGCACTGTTCTAAGTACTTTACGTGTATTAACTTGCTGATCTTTGCAACAGTCTTATGAGGTAGGCATTATTACTATCCTTGTTTATTCTCATTGACTCAACTTCTTAGGCAAAGAGAAGTTAAGGAACTTGCCAAAGTCACACAGCTAGTAAGTGGCAAGGACTTCCTCAGTGGCTGCCACAGTGACTTTCTGCAGGCCTGGGAACAGAGCTGAGCTTTGTGCTTGTCCTAACTCTCTGGATCTCCAGATAAGGGCTCACTGAGCTTATATTATGTGACTCAGGACAGATTCACATACAAACAAGTATTTTACCGAACATCTACAATGTGGTGGGCACTGAATTAATTGAAGTGGTTATATTTTCATGTACATTTGTCATTTGTATTTCTCGTTTAGGTATTTGCTTGTTTACACCCTATTAGTATATTTGACTTTCTGTCATTGATTAGCAATTACTCTTTACATATTAAGGCTCTACACCATATATTTGTCACCTTTTTCATATTTCCCCAATTTAGTTATTTTTCAACTTGCTTATAATTTTTTGTTTGCTATTCAGAGTTTAATTTTTAGGTACTTAAAAATATTTTTTATGGTTTTAGTCCTTAGTTCCATGCTTTGAGACTCTTTTTGTCCCCAAGATTATAAAATATTCATTCATACTTATTTTTCTATTCCTTTTAGTTTCACTATTTACATTATTTATTTACTTGCTTATTTAACATTTTAATCTTTGGTCCACCGGGCATACATTTTGCCACATGAGGTGAGGCAAGGATCTCAGTTTATTTATTCAATAGGTCTACTTTTACACTCCGAAGAAAAACTCATTGCTTTGACTAAAGTAGGCAGCCATAAATGTTACAACATACAGTTGAGCAGATCAGCTCATAAACCTACTTGCCCTTCAGTGACTGAGAGATAGCATGCTGTGTATCTTAATCATGTACCCAGTGGATGTGATCACGTTAGACTCTGGATTTTTGACAGATGATGCTTTTTTAGGCATTTGCTTGGAGGAGATACAGATACTCCAGACAGGACATTTGCCCATTACACAGCTGCTCCTGCACAAACTCCCCCCACCTCACCTTGCCACCTGTCAAATTACCCCTTTATTCACATGCCTGGTGGGGACCCCTTGGTACATTACCAGTTTTTAAAATGTGATATCAGTTTTGGTGATCTGATTGGCAAAGATGAAAGAGGTCAATAACTCCTGCTGTGGCAGCTACGGAGGGAAAAGGGCCATCTTGATCCTCACTATTTTGAATGTGTAAAGTGGAGGTAAGGTAGGTGGAGCTAGGGGGTTCTCTGCAGAGCGACACCCAGGCTGGGCACTGATCACTGTGCTGTGGGCCTTACATTCATTCACTAGGCCTCCAAATCACCGTTAAGAGGTAGGAACTATCTTTAAGTCCATTTCACAGATAAGGTCACTAAGGCACAATGAAGTAACCTGCCCAAGGTCAAGTATCTGGTAAATACAAACCCAGGCTGCTTGGGGTCTACACTACAGCCTTGCCGGGTTTGCAGCAACAGCCTTCAAGTCCTGCTTACTCTCAACCCAACAATTCTCTCTATAGGAATTGATCCTAGGGAAAGAGCTATGGATGGGTAAGCAGATTTGGGATGAGGCTGTGCATCAGAAGGTTGTTTTTTGATTTTGTTTTTGAGACGAGGTCTCACTCTGCCACCCAGGCTGTAGTGCAATGGCATGATCACAGCTCACCGCAACCTCTGCCTCCCGGGCTCAAGTGATCCTCCCATCTCAGCCTCTGAGGTAGCTGGAGCCAAGGCATGTGCCACCATGCTCAGTTAAGTTTTTGTTTTTGTTTTTTTGTAGAGACAAGGTTTTGCCATGTTGCCCAGGCTGGTCTCAAACTTCTGGGCTCAAGCGATCCACCCATCTTGGTCTCCCAAAGTGCTAGGATTACAGGCATGAGCCACTGTGCCTGGCCAGGGTTGTTTTCAACAGTGAAAAATTGGAATTAACCTAAAAGCCCATCAATAGTAAATCAGTAAATTCTACTACATAGCATTGCATATCCTGGACTGTGATGCAGTTTTTAAAGAGTTATAAAATCAATATGCTTTTTTGATACATACAATTCCAATATATCATTGCAGTTTACAAATTATAACATATGATATGACGTCATTTTTGTTACTAAAAAATATATAGGCATAGAAAAAAAATGGAAGTTGGAGCTGGCCTTACCGGCCTCAGCACTAGTGACATTTTAGGCTGGACAGCTTTTCGTTATGGGGGTATGTCTTGTGTGGCATGTTTAGCAGCATCCCTGGACTCTATCCACTAGTTGCCAGCAACATTTCTCACTACTGGGGGCCCTAGTTGTGACAACAAAAAATGTCTCCAGTCATTGGCAAATGTCCCCTCGGGGACAATGTCACCCAGTTGAAAACTACTGGTTTAGAGCTGGGCGTGGTGGCTCATGCCTGTAATTCCAGCACTTTGGGAGGCCGAGACCAGTGGATCACTTGAGGTCAGGAGTTTGAGACCAGCCTGGTCAACATAGTGAAACCCCGTCTCTGCTAAAAAAAACAAAAACAAAAACAAAAATTAGCTGGGCGTGGCAGCAGGCACCTGTAATCCCAGCTACTTGGGAGGCTGAGGCAGGAGAATTGCTTGAACCTGGGAGGAGGAGGTTGCAGTGAGCCGAGATGGTGCCACCACACTCCAGCCCAGGTGACAGAGCAAGACTCTATCTCAAAAAAAGAAAAGAAAAGAAAAGAAAACTACTGGGTTAGAACTTCCTCCTTGTCTCCTCTCTCCCTCCCTCCCTCCTTCTTTCTTTTCTTCCTTCCAGTTTCTGATCAAATGTTATCTCCTAAGAGGCAATTCCTGGACCGCTGTGCTGAAACAGCGCCCTTCCTTCCATGCCAGCACTCTCTGTCCCTTATCCTCTGGGCCTTCCCTGATGGTCCGCAGCACATAGCCCTATTTATTTTCTGTCTGCTGCACTGGATTGGAAGCTCCCCAAGGGCAAGTGCCTTGTCTTGTTCCCTTCTGTATATTTCTTGGCTGAGGACAGTGCTCCATTCACTGTAGGCGCTCAGCAAGTGTGTATTGAATGAGAAAATACCTCTGTGCCGAGCCAGCATCTTCAAGGCCCTGCTGTGCGCCAGGCTCGCTTTAAACGCTTTACACCCATGAACTCATGTAATTCCCCTGAAACTTCTGGGAAGTGGATTCCATTATTACCCTGGTTTACAGATGAGGAAACTGAGACCAAAAAGGTTATGGTGTAGCTGGCCAAGGTCACATCTTTCTAGGTAGCTGAGCAGGATTTGTTCTTCAAACGCTGCTGAGATGAACATTCAGGATCCCACAGGTCCTTGCACACTGGTGGGAGAAAAGCCACTGGATACTTTCTGCGTGTTGGGGGTGAAAGAGACGTGCATTTTAAATTTTGAGTACACTGCTTAAGAGCTTTCCCTGAAGGCCTCCTCAATTTGCACTTCCTCCAGCAGTGTCCTGAATGCATTTTGGTAGAAGAGACACGAGAACACCAACACGCAATAACATGGTGTTCTTTATTTTTATTATTATTATTTGATACGGAGTCTCACTCTGTTGCCCAGGCTGGAGTGCAGTGGCACGATTTCGGCCCACTGCAACCTCTGCCTCCTAGGTTCCAGCGATTCTCCTGCCTCGGCCTCTTGAGTAGCTGGGACCACAGACATGCGCCACCACGCCAGGCTAATTTTTTTGTATTTTTAAAAGAAACATAGTTTCACTATGTTGGCCAGGCTGGTTTCAAACTCCTGGCCTCAAGTGATCCGCCCACCTTGGCCTCCCAAAGTGCTGGGACTACAGGTGTGAGCCACCGTGCCTGGCTGACATGATGTTCTTGTTGAGAGTTTGTAGATAGAGCACAGGGACTCTGAGCTCTGAGGGACAGGAGGGGGTTGTCGCCAGGCTAGGCTCCCCACTTAGGGATGCTTGTCCTGGTTTGCTCTTGGAACCCAAGCATCCCCCTACCCCAGGACAATGGCCCCAATTCAGACTGATAGCACTCTGAGCTGCCTGGCTCGTTGGTGGCCACAGCGTGCTCATCTGCCCACTGGTTTTCAGTGTCACTGTCAGAGCTGAGAGTGGCCACCTAAGGGCGGGGCTGCTGCTGCTGCTGTTTGTCCAGCCACTGAGCAAGGGAGGAGAGGGGACAGCAGCATCACACCAGGCCTTCTGCCCAGAACGTCTCCCCTTGCCTTCCCAGGACTGACCTTTCTCACCCTCCAGGTCATGGCTAGACTGCTCCCTCCTCCAAGAAGCCCACTTTGAAACCATGCATCTGCAGTGGGTTGAAGGGTTCCCCCAGGAGACACGACCACCCCAAACCTCAGAATGTGAGCCCATTTGGAATAAGAATCTTTGCAAATGGCAAGGTTCTTGAGATGAGATCATCTTGGAGCGTGGTGGCCCTGAGTCCAATGGCGAGTGTCTTTATAAGAGATGGAAAAGGAGAAGAAGCAGAGAGGCATGAGGAAAAGGCCGTGGGGCCGCAGAGGCAGAGGCTGGAGCAGTGCATCTGTAAGTCAGGAAAGCCGGCAGCCAGCAGTGGCTAGGGGGAAACATAGATCAGACTCTCTCTCACCACCTCTGGAGGAAACCCGTCCTGTTGACATTTTGATTTCCAACTTCTGTCCTCCAGAACGGCGAGAAAACAATTTTTTTTTTCAAGCCACCAGATTTGTTATGGCCACTCGAAGAAATAAATATGGCATGCCCACCTCCACGTACCAGCTTTGGCAATTTGGGGCAATTTGGCTTGCACTTAGGCAGGTTACTTCTACCCCTCAGCCTCAGTCTTCCCATGTGAGAAATGGGACTTTAGCCATACCTGTGTGCTGTCGTGGTGAAGATTAAATGAGGTAGTAACTACACGGACTCAGCTGGGAGCCTGCCACCTGGTAAGTGCTCCATGAATATTAGCTACTTTTTTTTTTTTTTTTTTTTAAACCAATCTGGAATGTGTCCCCAGAGATCCTGAGTTAGAATCGAAACCAAGGTCAAAGCACATTCTCCATTTGGTTCTGTGCACAGTGAGGTTTTTGGGCCATCAGATTCCAGCACAACAACAAAAACATGGAAACCACCCAATGCTCACCCCTACGGGTGGGTCACTGACCTTATGGTGCAAGGGAATCACGTGCAGCCACTGAAGGGACATTTAGAAAACATTTTTGCCCGGCGAGGAGGCTCACTCCTGTAATCCCAGCACTTTGGGAAGTCGAGGCAGGCGGATCACTTGAGGTGAGGACTTTGAGATCAGCCTGGCCAATATGGTGAAACCCTGTCTCTACTAAAAATACAAAATTAGCCGAGTGTGGTGGCGTGCACCTGTAATCTCGGCTACTTGGGAGGCTGTTGCAGGAGAATTACTTGAACCTGGGAGGCAGAGTTTGCAGTGAGCCAAGATCACGCCACTGCACTCCAGCATGGGGAACAAAAGCGAAACTTCATCTCAAAAAAAAGAAATTTTTTTTGGTAATACAGAAACATTCTTGGTAATAACATTAAGTGGCTAAAAGAGGTATGGAAAATTGTATGTGCAGAATGATTACAATTATGCAAAAATAAATACCATGTTTCTATTGAGAGAAAATGCACAAAAAAGTCACAGGGAAGCAATTTAAATCTGTACATATGGGGAGGAGGGAGGGAGAAAGGAAGGAAAAAGGAAGGGAAACGAGAAGGGAGCAGGAAGGAGGGAGGCCCACAAGAGATGGAGGAGTAGCCAGTACTCCTTATTGCTGCAGTAACATTAAGCCATTATATGTGTGTATCGCAATTAGGATCTTCCGGAATCTTTCCCGTCCTTTATTCCAACCCATTTGGCAGTTTTAATAAACTCTCTGAGCTTCAGTTCGCTTATCTAAAATGCTACCTGCAAACCCAGCTGCACTCCACTTTGTGCTCATGGGCAATCTCCCTCATTTCTATTGGCCTCTGTTTTCCAATCTATAAAATGGGGATGTTAAAAGCACTACCTCACTGAGTTGTTGATAATATCTCAGGCCTGGGCCTGGCACATAGTAGGTGCTCAATAATCTCAAGCTGCTGTTATTTCATATGGGACACGAGCCTGGTGGGTCATCGCTGGCAAGGCCAACTCCTTAGGGCTGTCTTCTCGTCCTCTGGAGAGACTCAAGGGTTGAGAAGATCCCCTGGTATCCCACAGACCTCCATGGCCAGAGGGCAGATGAGAAGGTGGGAGACGGCACCCGTTCAATGTTCCCACCGGGGGCAGCCTCATTTCATCTTGGCACAAGACAACTTCCTGGTTCAAAGACCAAAGTCCTTAAAAAAGAAAGGAGAAAGGGTTCCTGGACATCAAATGTTTCTTACAAACACTGTTTTGATGGTTTAAATGTAAACAAATCTGAAACATATGGATTACATTTCTCCTGAAGGGCTTAAAAGTTAAAGGGAAAAAAAGGGAGTTGTCTCCAGCCGAATTCATGTTGATTTTTGCCAATCTCCAGGATCTTTGGGAAATAATTGGAGACATGTCCTCACACCCCAACTAGTGCTAAACTGTAGCTTTTTTTTTTAATTGCTGTTATGACTCACTGTTGAGTTGGTGATTATTTTTATCCAGTTAATGAAGGTAATCTATAAATTACCACTGACCCAGATTCAGATTCATTATTTAATAAGATTTAAATTACACACCCAAGTTCGCTCAGAGGCAGCGGGCTGGAGCCTGTTTCTGAACGGCATCTGTTTGTTCTCAAAAGTCCTGATGCTCAGATGTTCTGATCACCGCCTCCCTGCCCCCATTTGAGTGTGTGGCCTATATAGTGTGACATTTGGGGCCACCTGGCCAGTTTCCAGGCCCTGTTCCTGCACATGCTCCGTGGGTATTGGCCCTGGACTCAGTGAAGAATACCACGTGGGGAATCCCAAGGCTGCCACCCAGGTCCTGCCTCTGTCAAACACTTGCAGGGTGCCTTTGGGTGACCTCTGGACCCTCTGTGGGCCTTGGTTTCTCCCGTATGACACGTTCTTTATGGGGGTTCCTAGTACTGTTACACCAAGTTAGGGTTTCCCACAGCATGTCCTGTGGGGCCCTGGTCCCATGGGTGCTGTCTAGAAGGGCTCCTTCCTTAAACACCCTTGAGCATGGCTACAGAATCCACAACTGCAGATTCACAAGGGCATACCATTAGGGTCAAAGTCACCATGTCGGACCCCCTGAAAAGGCCATAGATTCCAGAGAGCTCACCCTCTCCTGCCTGCTTTCTGCCTTCTTTTACCCATAAGGGTCCTTTTACCCAGAAGGGCCTGGTCAGGACCTGACCCTGCCTTCTCAGTCCCTCTAAGGGCTCCCCTTGTCCTTAAAATGAAATCCACATTCCTGAGCTTGCAAGGGTCTGCAGGGTCTGCACCCAGAGGCAGCTTCATGGACAAGCAACCTGGGCAGTTGCACAGAGGGACTCCATGCTTGATTTAATGCTATCTTGTCTCGTCTTGAAATTCTTTCTAAGTTTGCCTGAGAGGCTCTGCAAATCACGTAGCCAATCCTGCCACAACCCTAGCGCACGTTTGGCGCTGACCTTTCCCTCTCTCTGTCCTTTTTGCTCTTCTGCCTCTGTGCTGACTGGACCCTAAGCCCTGAGTGAATGTCAGTGTTTGACCAAGAAACAGTTTCTCTGTAGGGTTTCTCCCCTCTTCCTTCAGAGGGACCTGTTCATCCTTCAGCTCTCAGCTCAGATGTCACCCCTCAGAAAGACCTTTCTGTCCTCCACCAGCGACCGCAGCAAGCATGTAGCTCATCCCTGTGCAGCGCTGTTGGGAAACGCCTGATCGGTTTCCTTGCTCACTCTTTATCCTCCCTCACCACGCAGTGAGCACGGGGAGGGCAAGGGCCTTCCTTCCTTGAGGACGAAGCCCATGTGCCCCCCACACACGGAAGCTCCTGTCTTGGTCAAGAAACTGATTCCATTTCCCCAGCCAAGCATGTCCCATATTCCTGCGTCCCCTGGGGGAGGTGGGGTGTTGAGCCCCAGCTCTGAGCTCCAGCGGGAGCAGGTGGTGAAGGAAGAGACTCCCTGCTCAGGGGTGCACCCCCAATTCCTGGACTTGTTCTGAGCTCCTGCAGGGAGCCCCAGCCACAGTGACACCCAGGACCCTGGACCTTCCTTCTTCCCTCCCCTTTGCTCCTTCTTGCAGCTCCTCCTACCCCATACTCCCCGAACCCTTTTTCTGCCCTTCAAGCTTCATTGCCCCGGGACTCCCTTTTATCTCATCAGTTTCAAAGCTGCCTCCCGATGATCACAGTTTCCTTCGCCCCTTCTCTGGGCCCTGCCACTGGGGGCTGCTGGCACGGGACCTTTCGCTAGTGTCCCCGGATGCTTATTTTTTCACCAAACAATTATCTATTTTTTTTAATGGGCAGGGCTAAGTTTATTAAAGTTTCAGAAGCGAGTAGATGTAAAAGGACCATATTAGGAAGTGAATGGCTTGGGCACAGGCTGAACCAGGACCACAGGGGCTGTTCTCAACACAACAGGAATTAGGAAATGCAGCTCACTCCCCCTCACCCACCCCAAGCTTCTCACACTGGAATTCCCCTCGGGTTGGGGGCGGGAGAGAGGGGGAACGGTGAAGGGAAGTGGGTGGGAACCGGTTTCAAGTCACCGCTGTCTGGGAAAAGTGTTGTGGCCTTGAGCAAGGAAAATGACCAACTCGTCCCTGTTTGCCTGGGACTCCTCTGGATTCTGCATCACAAGTCCCAGGTTCTGGGAACCCCTCAGTCCCAGGCAAACCCTAAAAAGGGTTGGAACAGGCTCCACCTCACATTGCTGCTCCCTGGAGCACACCTGGAGAGGCCGGCTCTCTCCCAGTCCCTCCCCTCCCAGCCCTTCCCCGTCCCCCTCGCCTTCCCGTCCCCATCCCCCTCCTCGTGGGGAGCAGCTTCAGCCAGATTTCCACACCCACCTGCACAGGGCCCTCCTTTGCCCCCTGCAAACGTCAGTGTGTCCTCATTCCCCTTAGAGCAGGTCCAGGCCTGAGGCTGCCCAGAGGAGACTGGGGGTGTCTGTGCCTGTGCGTGGCAGCCTCTACCCCAGAACCCCCAAATACATGCATATAAAGCTCTCAGGAGCACTGTGGCCCTTTGCTGACAGTCAGGGGTTTGCATCTGGTGGGGAAGTTTGTTTTGTTCTTTTTTTCTTCATTTTATTTGTATTTGTTGTAAAATACACAAAACATGAAATTGGCCATTAGCCACTTCTGAAGAGTACAGTTCCACAGTGTTAAGCACACTCCCATTGTTGTGCAACCCATCTCCAGAACTGTTTTCATCTTGGAAAACTGAAACTGCAAACCCATTAAACACTAACTTCTCATCCTCCCTCCCGCTCCCCCGGCAACCCCCATTCTCCTGTCTGTCTCTGTGAATTCAAAAACCCTAGGTAAGTGGAATCATACAGCATTTGTCCTTTTGTGTCGGGCTTATTCACTTAATATAATGTCCTCAAGGCTCATTCATGTTTAGCATGTGTCAGAATTCCCTTCCCTTCTAAGGCTAAATAATGTTTCATTGCATTAGTGGGTGCATTTTGTTCTTCCATCTACCCTTCAGTGGACCTTTGGGTTGCTTGCATGGGGAAGGTTTTTTATTTTTCCCCTTCCTGGGCACCAAAGCTGAGATAGACAAGGGCATCTAGATGCCCTAGGAGAGGGGCAGCTGGAGTCCTGGTTAAAAAGAGACAAGGAGGAACAGAATGTGCTGGAGGAAAGAAGAGTGGTGAGAGGAAATGAGGGGCCCAGAGGACCCCCTTTGAAACTGGCAGTGGATTCCCTGTAAGAGATTATCAGAATAATAATCATTATTAAAGTGGTTGTATTGCTTGGACACTTCCTGTGAACCAGGTCCTGTTCTAAAGGGTTGATGTGTATTCATGTGCTGTGTTCCCACAGCAGTTCTCTAAGGTAGATGCTGTTATTGTCCTCATTTGACAGATGAGGACACAGAGACATGGATATGTCACCAGCTTATGAAATCTGGGCTGAAAAGGAAAGACCTCGACATATTCCAGGGGTCCTCGGCTTTCAGCCACATCAGAGTCACCCACACAGCTCGTTGCTTTGATGTACACCTCAGCCCACCCCGGGGCGTGCCATCCAGGCCATGTTCATGGGGCTGGGCCACGTGAGAAACTCTGGCTTGACAGAGCAGCCTTCTAGGAGGGTTGGAGATGGGGAACCCGTCATGGGCTGTCTCAGTGTTCAACATGTGGAGCGTATTCAGAAAGGGCTCTTTTTCCTCAAAACTTATTGCTGAGATTTGTACATTGTGCCAGGCATTTGCAGAAACAGTTTGACCTTCAGCAAGAGACATCATTTCTGTCCTGAGCCTGATGCCTCTGGCTGTAAAGTGGAGTGCCTGACTCCTGCTGTGCAGGGTCTTATGAAAGGCCCCGGGAACACCTCAGTGAAGCAGCAGCACCGTGTCTGAGGCCTGTGAGTGACTGCTCCCTACACGTTATTTCCACGATAACCAAACACCAGCAGAGCTCCCTGTAGCCTGTGGATTTTCTGTAGCTGGTGACCTGAATGGCTAAGCCTGTGTTACTGCCCAGTCTCTTCTGGCAGGATGAACTTGAATGTGCCAGCGCTGACCCTGTTGCCTACTGGAAGGAAATTAACCCTTCTGCTACCAGCCTGGGGCAATATTTTATGGAGTTTCCTTCTTTCTTGAGTTGGCTGGGAAATGGAAAGAGGGGTTTAGGCTGACGGCCTTTTCCTCTTTTTAGCAAAGTAGTACATGTTTGTGGCAGGCAGTTTAGGAAATGCAGATAATTAGAAAGGAGAAAATCCACACCCTCCATCGCCTACTGTCCAGATACGACGAGAGACTCTTGGAGGTTCCCCTGAACCGAGTTATAAGCTCATCCATGGGGTTCATCTGCAGCTCAAAGTTTCTTGTGGATTGTTGGCGTCTTACCCCAGAATTTTGACCCCCACTTTGGGGTCCTGGTTTGGTTGGGCAAAGAAAGATGAGGTATGAAGGGAACAGAGGGCTTTTGATTGTTTGTCTTTTGAGAACTTGGATGAAGTTGAAGTTCTAATGAGATCAATGGATAGCGCTAGGACTGAGTCCCCAAAAGCATATTTGACCCTCCCCCAAGACAAACCAGTTGTCATTTTTGAGTTTTTCAAGAGTACATGCTTTTGTCTTCCAGGAAATGCTCATGTTGGTAGTAAAATTATGATTTTAATGGGTTTTGTAATATTAATTGTCATTTGGTTTAACACAGGGTTTCTCAACTTGGGCATAATAACATTTGGGCTGGATCATACTTTGTGGCGGGGATTTTTTTGTGCATTGTAGAAGCCGCAGCAGCCTCCCTGACCTCTACCCCCTGGATCCCAGCAGAAACCTCTCCTCCTCTGTCCCTGGTTCCCTTCTCCCCAAAAGATATCTCAGGACAAATGTCTCCTAGGGGACAAATCAGCACCTGAGGAGAAATTACTGTCCCAGAAAGTCCCAGGGAGGGAGAAGGATCCCTACATCCCCTCAAGCTTAAACAGAACTCAAACTATACTTTATGAGATTGGACACATAATGGTGTTTTTTTTTTTTTTTAAGAAAATAGCTAATCAAGCAAGAGGACTAGCAATAATAATACAACTAATGTTGTATTCCTTGTAGTTGGAGACTGTGTGTGTACTTACCTCTTAATATCCATTACACTTAATTAGAATTAGCATTGCATTACATTTAATACCATGTTGCCAATTGTATTTAACTAAAAAATGCTTTTGAAAAATTTAGGGTTTTTATTTTTTCATCCAATGATCAGTTTCCTGCTGAAGGATACTCTTGCATGTCAGGTATAAAGAAAGCCCTTCCAACAGACCTGAAGAATGTTTGCTGATGAATCAAAAATAGCTCTCTAAGAAGAACTGTTCCAGAATAATCACAGATGGGGATGCCCTACCAGAAATAGAGACTGCTTTTAAGACAGTTCAAAAATAAGTATTTTATTCATTCAATGACCAACCGATTTTCACGAGTGCCTGACATATGCAGAGAATTTATAGTAGGGAAATGTCTAATTCCTTATAAATGGAGAGGTGATCTCCTTTGAAGAAGTAGGAAATTTTTATATTTGAACTTGTCAAGGAGAAGCCAGAAGTGAAAGGACATTTAATCCAATTTGACAATTAAGATTTGTCTTGCAGCATCTCACTTGGCCAAGCTCAAAAAATCATCTTGTGGAAAAGCCTTATCTAGTATCGTGCATGCATGCGTGTGTGTGTGTGTGTGTGTGTGTGTGTGTTCACACACACTCATGCTGACGTGCAGAACAGAGGCATGGACCATTTTGTTTATTATTTCTTGCTTTGCTCCAAAAGCAAAATTAATTGAGGATTCCAAATATTTTTTATGATGTTGCCATAGGAATTAATCCACCCATATTGAAAATGGAAGAAAAGAATGAATGCATTATTGCCATTTTCAACCAAATAACACATTCCATTCTAAATATTGCGTGTATCTTATAGAACATGTGGTAAATGCAGGAAGGAAAAAAAGTTAATATCATACCTAAATCTGTCACCCCACTGTAAAAAGGTTGGTACATTTTCTTCAAATCTTTTATTTTTTATTTGTGGGGATATATATACACATTTTTGAGCAAATTAGGGTCATACTTTTTCAGAATTTTCAGTCCCATTTCAATTTCTGTTGTATTGGGGCATGTTCCCCAGGAAATATGATTTTTAGAGAAAAATCATTGACAGTGACTGAAGCAAAAAAACAAGGCTGCCCTGGATGATTGTGTAGGTTGTGTACTCCACAAACCTAGGTGATAGTGTGAATGGTTCTACCTGAGAAAAGATCCTGCTGATTCTAGGTGCCTTTAAAATGTATCTACACACATTCACAGACAACTTGGCTGAGCAAGGCACTCCACGCTTCACCTTCTGAACACAAACCAGAGTGGCTGCTTCAGGTTGGAGTGGGAAGAGCCATTGACTGCAAAGAGGCTTGGAGGAACTTGACAGGGGATGGCGGTGTTCTACATGGGACTGGAGAGGTGACTGCACAACTGTCTGAATTGAAGCTCGGCCAGGTGCAGTGGCTCATACCTGTAATCCCAGCACTTTAGGAAGCCAAGGTGGAAGGACTGCTTGGGGCCAAGAGTTCAAGACCAGCCTGGACAACATAGCAAGACCCCATCTACAAAAACACATACACACACACGCACGCACACACACACACACACACACACACACAAACTGATGCTCATTGAACTACATACTTGAAATGGATGACTTTTATGATATCCTAATTACACCTCAATAAAGCTGTTTTTTTCTTAAAGGTAGGAAGGACAAAATCCACCCCCTAAAAAACAAGCAACCCCTAGGAGGTGGGTACCATGGTTATTATTCAATTTCACAGACCAGAGAACTAGACCCAGAGAGGGTCAGCCACTTCCCTAAGGTCACTGTCACATGCAGTGGACTGGGGTCCTCAGCCTAGTACCTGGCTGGGGGGCTTCCCTCTGATCCCCTCCATGTCCCCGCCTCTCCATCAGCCCCTGCTAAGCTCTGCTATGCTGTCAACCCAGGAGTGGGTTCTTTGCAGTCGGAAACCTAAAGCCCTGGCATCTGGGGCTGTGTCCTCCCCACTTTCTGCGTATTCTGAGCCTGGTCTGCAAACCAGCCTATTCCTGCCCTACTTCCCACCTTGGGTGGCAAACACCCGAGCTCTCAAAATTGAGTTTAGCAAAATGGAAAAGCAGGGGGAGGCTGGGCCGCCCTCGATCTGAAATGTGGTGATGAGAGCTGCTCAGCACCATCCCTGTTAGGCCAAGCTTCTCCCCAGTGTACATTTTGAATGAGTCTAATTTATTGGCCGCGTTTGAAGGGATCCTAAAACAATGCGGAGCTTCTGGCAGCCTGTCTGAGAACATGCTCACACACAGAGCCACCAAGCCCGACTCTGAATCACACTCCAGAGCCGAACAGGCATCTTCAAAGGCCGGTCTGCCGGGTTTCCAGCAGGACACGATTGTGGGCTGGGCACCAGCATGGAAAAATTGACTGGGTGTTATTGTAAAATGTGGCAATGGTTTCGAGGACAATTTCCTCCTGAAGGCCGCTTCTGTGATTTTATTTCTCATTGTGTTGCCATTCCACAGGGGCTCATGTGAAGTCAGGCCTCCAGCATCCTCGGTCAGGCTGTGTGGATTTGCAGGCTGACTCCTATGGGTCCCTGGCTGCGCCCAGTAGTGATGGCTTTGGGGAATGGAGCTGTGTTGGGGGATGGGGACAGTGGCACAGAGGGCAAGAGCACAGCATGGCATGGACTCATTCTGCTGCTCTGCGACCTGCCCTCCTCCTTCTCAGGAAGTGCGGATCCACAATCAGCCAATGGGTAGCGGACTGCCTACTTCTCACACAGTTGCATGGGCTCTTTATAAAAAGACCAAATGGATGAACAAACTCTGGTACCATCTGACAATGGAATATCCAGCACAAAGAAGAAATGAGCTATCGAGCCATGAGAAGACACGGAGGAAACTTACATGTATATGGCTAAGTGAGAGAATTCAGTCTGAAAAGGTTACATGCTGTGGGAATCCAACTCTATGAGATTTTAGAAGAAGTAAAAGTATAGAGACAGAAGATCTGTGGTTGCCAGGACTTGGGGCAATGGGGGGATGGGAGGGGGAATACGTTGACATCCAGGAGCTTTTTACAGCAGTGAATCTACTCTGTATGATACTATAACGGTGGACACATGTCATTATATGTTTATCCAAACCCATAAGATGTGCACCATAAAGTGAACTCTAATGCAAAGTAAGAATTTTGGCCAGGTGTGGTGGCTCATGCCTGTAATCCCAGCACTTTGGGAGGCTGAAGCAGGTGGAGTGCTTGAGACCAGGAGTTTGAGACTAGCCTGGACAACATGGCAAAATCCCATCTCTACAAAAAATATAAAAATTAGTCAGGTGTGGTGGCATGCATCTGTGATCCTAGCTACTCAGGAGGCTGGGTCAGGAGGATTACTTGAGCCTGGGAAGTGGAGGTTGCAGTGAGCCAAGATCGCACCACTACAATTCAGCCTGGGCAACAGAGAGAAACCTTGTCTCAAAAACAAAAACAAAAACGTATGGCCCGGGCGCAGTGGTTCATGCCTGTAATCCCAGCACTTTGGGAAGCTGAGACAGGTGGATCACCTGAGGTCAGGGTTTCGAGACCAATATGGTGAAACCTCATTTCTACTAAAAATACAAAAATTAGCTGGGTGTGATGGCAGGCGCCTGTAGTCTCAGCTACTCGGGAGGCTGAGGCAGGAGAATTGTTTGAACCTGGGAGCAGAGGTTGCAGTAAGCCAAGATCATGCCACTGCACTCCAGCCTGGGTGACAGAGCGAGGCTCCATCTCAAAAAAAAAAAAAAAAGGTTTTATATTAAAAAACGCTCTCTAATCACCCCATCTAAAGATTTCTCCTGGAAATTTCTACCACTGAGCCTTTTGCTTCCTCCATAATAGCTTTGGAAATCTGATCCTATTTTATTTAAGTGGTTGTTTGTTTTATTCGGTTACTTACTGTTTTCTCCATTCAAGGTAAACTCCACGAGGGTAGGAGGTTCTGTCTGGTTCAATGATGCATCCCCAGTGCCTTGAAGTATGTCTGGCACACACTAGGCACTCAATAAATGGCTGATAGACGGGATGAATGAGTGAATGCACATTTATTGACCCCTACTGCATTGGTTGGAGCTCAGTGTGGAAATAAAAACCATCTTAGTTCTTTTAAGCCAAAGGTGTTCTCACGCACACCATGTGGAACTAGGAAATTTGTGGAAGGGCCAATAATCAAAACAACAACCGGAGGCTAATTTCCATTATGCCAGCCCACCTTACCCCTGACTCCCACACCCTGCCCCAAGGACCCCAAAGAGACAGCCTCCACCACAGTGCCTTGGCTGTCTCGGTGCCCCCTGTCTTCTGAAGTAGTGGCCCCTGCACACACTCACCATGCTGGTTAAGCATAAGTACTGCAAGGCAGACAGGCTGGGGCTGGAGCTGGAGTGACAACCCTATTGTTTACTCACTGTTTGACCAAGCTCAGATTTTTTTTTTTTTTAAACCTGTAAAACGGGGTAAACATGGGACTGACCCAGCAGGGTCGTGGAAGTATTAAATAAGACAATGCCTGTCAAGTGCCTGAGCTGATGCCTGGCCAAAAAGAGCACCGGCTATATGCAGTGAACACCTATTATCTCCTTCTGTGCCAGGCACGGTTCCCAGCAGTAAGCGGGAGAGATTAGGATCCTGCCCTCAGGGAGCTCCTTCCCTGGTTGCAGCCAAACATGTTAATCTAATCAATAAAGCACAAGGGCAGAGGGGCGACCACCGTGGGAGGTGAAGCTACTTTAGCAAAGATGGTGAGGGAAGAACGTGCCATGTGAACTGAAGCTGAACCACACGGGACGGAGGGAGCAGTTGCAGATCCAAGGAGGCTGTTCCAGGCAGGGGAACAGCACATGCAAAGTCCCCGAAGCCAGGAAGCAGAGGGCTCAAGGAGGAAACAGTAACTACCAAAAGGAACTCACTCTCGAGAATCACTATTATTAGTAGTGATTGCAACAGAGCAAAACATCTGTTTCCTCACATTTTACCCCTCCTTCTCCACTCCCTTCTGTTCCCTCCTAACTACTAAGACTTATGAGTTATCAGATTTACGTGTGATTCAGAAAAAGTCTCACCATTTAACTACTGAGTTTCCGATTTAGTTACCTATTGATGCATAAGAAATTACCCCAAAACTTACATACACCCCAAAACAACAATGAATGTTTATTATCTCACAGTTTTTCTGGGTCAGGAATTTGGTAGCAACTTAGCTGGGTGGTTCTAGCTCAGGGTGTCTCCTATGGCTGCGGTCACAGTGACAGCCAAGATTGCTGTCATCCAAGGGTTCGCCTGGGGCTAGAGGAACCATTTCTAAACGACCCACTTTCATGGCTGCCAAGTTGGTGCTGGCTGTTGGCAGGAGGCCTCAGTACCTTTCTATGTGGGCATCTCCACAGAGACGCTTGAGTGTTCTCACAACATGGCTGCCACTTCTTACAGAGCAAATGATCCAAGATAACAAGGCTGAAGATATGTGAAGATGGGAAGTCACACACTCTCACAGTATTCTACCGGTCACTAGGCTGGCCATGATTCCGTGTGGGAGAGACTACACCGAAGTGAGAAGCCCAGGAGGCAAGGCTGCTTGGGAGCCACCTTGGAGGCCAGCTACCATGAGCTACCAAGCCCATCAGATGGGCTGAGTTAATTTTCTCCCTGCTTGAGCCAGAATCAATCAATAATGCTGATCAGTGACAAAATCCTGAGCAGTATCCCATCCCCAGCCAGGAAAGTGGTGGCTTGTTTAGGATTTGATACTTTTGCCTTGTTTATCTCACTTCAAGCAGTTTTCCTTGCATCATGAGAAATTTGCTGTTCAAGTCTCACCCTCCGTCTGAGCCAACCTGAGAGACCAATTCAAACGGATTCAGTCCCTGAGACAACAAGACAGAAATTAATAATTAAAGTGGGAAGTAAAGGAAATTAATCTGTCTGGCAAAAGGCTATAAAGTAATTCTACTGCCAGACACAGAATCTGCCATGGGAAAACAGATGGGAATAATAAGTAAATATAACCAATGCCAAGCAGAACCAGGAAGGGCAATTTATAGCTACTTAAATAATTTTCTCATTTCTTTTTTTAATTGAGGCTATTCAGAATGCCAGAACAAGTGGTGAGAGTGTGAACTTTTCGTCAGCCTCGACTGCATGTGCAGACCAGTCAAAAACAAGGTGTGACCACTGGAGATCGTGTTGGGAATCAGTCACGGTTTCCCAATTGATGGGCATGGTTGGTAATTTCACGCAAGGACTTGGAATTCTCATGACCTGACGCTTCTTTGTGTGGTGTGATTCTGTGCACGAAGTTGACTGGGTTTCTGCCTTTGCTGTTTAAACACCTTTGCTGTGGCCCGCAGAGGAGAAGTAGTTTGGTGTTTGTGACCAAAGATAAATGCAGTTTTAAAAGTAGCAGTGTCCAAGTTAGTTAGACCTCACTAGAGGCAAATATACCTGAGATCATGAGGACTGGGATCAACTTTGCAGGGTACAAAAAAATTTTTCTGGCCAGGTGCAGTGGCTCACGCCTGGAATCCCAGTACTTTGGAAGGCCAAGGTAGGTGGATTACCTGAGGTCAGGAGTTCGAGACCAGCTTGGCCAACATGGTGAAACCCCAGTCTCTACTAAAAATACAAAGATTAGCCGGCAGTGGTGGCGCCTGTAATACCAGTTACTCAGGAGGCTGAGGTGGGAGAATGGCTTGAACCCAGGAGGCAGAGGTTGCAGTGAGCTGAGATTGTGCTACTGCACTCCAGCCAGGGCAACAGAGTGAGACTCCGTCTCCAAAAATTTTTTTTCCTGAGAAGACATGGTTTAATTTTAGCAGCACATCCGGCACACACTGCTGTGTGCAGTAGGCAGTGATTGTCATGACTAGATGAGCTGCATTGAGAATATTTATCATTTTGGCCTCTGTTATAAGGTACCCTCCTTTTGGCCCTGAAGGAGAAGAAACGGGCAGTCAGAGTGCACTGGAGGGTAATTAACTTCGTCCAGAAAGGGTGGGAATGGGGAGGTCTCCAGTGGAACTGACATTTAAGCAAAAAAAAATGAGTTAGGGTCAGTAGGGAAGGGAGACGAGACTTACCTTCCCCATTGCAGGGGTGAGGAACCAGTAGAACCTGCATCCCGGCTCTGCCCTTTAACATAGGATTCTAGTTTTCCCCAACAACAGTCAGCCATCAGCTCACAGTCCTCCCCACACCACCAAGTCATGCTTAGGTATTCACTATTCACACATGGCAGAAAACAAATTTCCATTTGAAAGGCTAGTGTGTGACATGCCCAGTACCTAGCACTTTCTCAGCACATAGTCCTAATAATAGCAATGCCCCCAGCCCCCACTACCACCACCCCAATAATAAGAAGTAGCTGACATCCAAGTCCTGACTCTGCCAATCTCCAGATCTCAGTGTCTAGGTGACCAACTCACTGAATCCACACCACCACCCCACACAGGTGGTACCACTCACCCATTTTACAGATGAGGACATTGAGGCCTAGAAAGGTTAGATAACTTACCCAAAGATGCATCTGCATTAAGTGGCAGGACTGAGACAGTCCCTTTGGGAGGTGGGTTCACCGCAGCGACACACAGCCCCATTTCAGGACTTCCTACACTGTGTCCTCCAGAGACATAGCTATCTTGACTGTCCAAATGAAGCTGCTTTAAAAAGGCACCTGCAGGGCCGAGCGAGGTGGCTCACACCTGTAATCCCAGCACTTTCGGAGGTCAAGGTGGGCAGATCACGAAGTCAGGAGATCGAGACCATCCTGGCTAACACAGTGAAACCCCGTCTCTACTAAAAATACAAAATACAAAAAAAAAAAAAAAAAAAAAATTAGCTGGGCGTGGTGGTGGGTGCCTGTAGTCCCAGCTACTTGGGAGGCTGAGGCAGGAGAATGGCATGAACCCAGGAGGCGGAGCTTGGAGTAAGCCAAGATCGCGCCACTGCACTCCAGCCTGGGGAACAAGAGCAAAACTTCATCTCAAAAAAAAAAAAAAAAAGGCACCTGCAGGAGATGGTTAGAGTATTTGATAGGCTACATCTTTGGTGGGTCATTTGGAATGTCTGTCTCTGTATCTATAGATCTCTGTGGGCACCCGTTAAGTACCTTCCCCCAGACCCAGCAATAGCACTTTCTGGAAAGCGCCCTTCAGATGTCCTCGGACACAGGCGTAACAATGATACATGTGCATGGTTATTTGTTGCAGCATGACTTTGAAAAGTGAGGGTGTGAAAACACCCCAAATGGCCATCAATATGCTTAAATTAGGTCAAGATGCTTAAATTAAATTATGGAACACCTGCATAGTACGATACTATAATATTCTGAAAAACAACAAGGACATCCTCTAGGTACTGATTCAAAAAGACTGCTGAGATATATCAGGTACAAAAGTCAGATGCAGTATAGAGCACACGATACTTTGTGCTTTGGAAAAATAGAAAAGAAACATGCGTGTCTGTAAGAAGCATGGGTGATCTTGTGGGGGCACCTCAGAACTTAGCAACAGGGGCTTATTTGTCTCTGGGAAAGTGAGCAGAGAAACTTGGGGGCTCAGGGGCTGGAGAAAGCTTACATTTCCACATATAACTTTTTGCATCATATTTGAGGTTTTATCAGATACAGGTGCGTGCATATATATATATATATATATATTTTTTTTTTTTTGAAAAAAGATAAAACACAGCAACAGCTGGAGGGGCTAAGAGAGATGTGTCTGGAAACAAAGGTGGTGAGGGAGGGAAAATTCCTTCTGAGAGCACACCTCAAACGCAGGTGTGGGCTTTTGATGCCCCATTTCCCAAGAGGTGACCTCGTTCCTTTTGATCACCCATGTCCTGTGATTCCCCTCAGGAATTCCCTCCATGGGCAGGTCCTGGCCTACATTGAGATGACACGGGTGTCCTCAGAGGCTGCTGGCTCGGCTGTGCTTGTCCACCAGAGCCCTCTGTTGCCCCGAGGCCCCTGGGAAGGGTCAGTGTTCACTGTGATTACAGTTCCTGTCTGTGCTGGTGTCCATAGCCATTAAAAAAAACATCCCCAGCGGCTGCCACCCTTACAGCCGCCCACACTCTGTCCAGGGGACACACAGGGCTCTGTAACCCCGCATGACACCTCAATTTGGGACAAAGTCTCAACATTCCCCGCGGCCAGCCCCCGTCTGGCTGCAGATGTCCTTTGCAGCTGACCTTCCTCCCCGCCCACATCGCTGCTGTCCAGGGAGGGGCACACAGTTTTTCAAAATGAGACGTTGGGATAGAAGTGCAAGAACATCATTTCCAGGAAAGACGAGTCTCCACCAGGTGTGCCCAGACAGACAGGTCCTCATGGGGACGCAGAGCTAGGAAAGGAACAATTGCCCTCCATGAATGGGTCTGGCTGCTGAGACACCAGGCCATTGGCCCCTCCCGTGCTGGACTCAGCTCCAGCTTATGTAGCCACATTCCTCCCATTGTGTTATCTTTTGGGCTCAGTGATCCCTATAAAGGCTGGCCAATATGCTGAGGGCTTTCCAGACATTCTATCTATGTACGCATGAAATAACCATAGGAGGTAGATAGTGCTGCACCAATGTTTCCACAGTTGGGAACCAAAGTGCAAAGAAAGCAGAGAACTTGACCAAAGTCACAGAGATGTGGGTTGAAGGAGTGGAGTCAGGGTTTGAATTTAGGTCTGGTGGCCACCACCCCAGCCTTGTGATCACAGAAGACCCAAGAGCTCCTTCCTACTTGGTCCAGATGCACTGTCCAAGCTCAGTACAGGGCCCCAGGCAGCCACCACTGAGCAATAGGACCGTCAGCTCCAAGAGGGAGGGACATGATCTGGCCTAGGGCAACAGCACCTCCCACAATGTATGGCACTGAATGGGAATTCAGTAAATACTTATGGAGGGAATGGAGGAAGGAAAAGAGGGAGGGAAGAGGAAGAAGGAAGGAAGGAAGGAAAGAAAGAAAGAGAGAGTGAGAGAGGGAGGGAGAGAGAGAAAGAAAGAAGGAAGGAAAGAAAGAAAGAGAAAGAAAGAGGGAGGTAGAGAGAGAGAAAAAGAAAATGAAAGAAAGAAAAAGAGAAAGAAAGAAAGAAAGAAAGGAGGGAAAACAAAAGAAAAGAGGGAGGGAGGGAAGGAAGGAAGAGAGAAAGAAAAATGAAAGAAATAGAGAAAGAAAAAGAAAGAAAGAGAGGGAGGGAAGGGAAAGGAAGAGAAAAGAAGGGAAGGGAAGGGAGGAAGGAAGAAAAGGAGGAAGGGAAGGAAGGTGAGGAATATTTCCCCCAGTGAAATGAACACGATGGCGAAGTGCCACTTTGGGCGCAGGGTTGTGCGAGTGGAGTGCCTCTTCCATACCCTGCCCTTCTGCGAATTGGATTCTGGAAGAATTCATAGCCACACGATGGAGCCTGGGACCCTGAGTCCCTGCCTCAGGAACATCTACCGAGGCTGTTACATGGCCACGAAATGAACTGCATTGGGTTGGAGCCATCATACATTGGGGTCTGTTTGTGACAGCAGGGCAGCCCCCCCTGACTCACGGAACAGGAGCGGGAGAAGCTCCCTGCCCCCTGGGGCCCTAGGTGCCGCTCAGCAGCTCCGGGCTCTGAGCCAGTGAGCCAGTGTACCACGCAGATGGCTTGATTTTTCTTCCCACCTGAGCACGGACGGACAGTCTGCACTGGGCGGGCAAGAGCATGGCTGAGTTAATGGGTTCTTAGGTGAAACTTTCAGAGGGACACAGGCCACTGTTGAACTCAAGTTCTTTTTGTAAACTCTAGCCCAGCGGTCCCCAACCTTTGTGGCACCAGGGACAGGTTTTGTGGAAGACAATTTTTCCACGGACCAGGGCGGAGGGTGAGGTTTTAGGATGAAGCTGTTCCCCCTTAGATCATCAGTCAGTCGTTAGAGTCTCGGAAGGAGCGCACAACCTAGACCCGTCGCATGAGCAGTTCACAGTAACGGTTCGCGCTCCCGTGAGAATCTAAGGCCGCCGCTGATCTGGCTGGAGGCGAAGCTCAGGCGGTGATGCTCGCCCGCCCGCCGCTCGCCTCCTGCTGTGCGGCCGGTTCCTAGGAGGCCACAGAGCAGTTGGTCGCAGCCCAGGGGTTGGGGACCCGCTCTAGCCCCATCTGACCTATAATATTGTTCTGGCTCGTCTTTCCGTGCATTGCAGTTGCCCTTTGAAATTCACCATTTGCCAAGGGACAAGGGCCCTTCTTTAAAGGCAGAAATATATCAGGAGCTATTTTAGGTCAGGTTCCCTAGAACAGGGCAAGTGGCTTGTTGGGGTGCTCTCAGGAGAAGAACAACCTCTAAGGGAGAGAAGGAAGCAGGAGAGGGAGAGGAAGAGGCCAAGCACAGCTCCGGCTCAGCTGGAATCTACAGCCAGCCTGACCCACGGGGAGCTCTGGGGCATGAATGGCCACAAGTGGTGTCTTCCTACCTTGAGGCAAAGGAGCGGGCTTTTGTATCCCCATCAGGTCATGGGTGCTCAGGGGAGAAAGCTCAGGGGAGAAAGCTCAGGGGAGAAAGCATGCCTCTCTACCCCGGCATCTCCAAGCAAACAGCGTCCATCCCTGAAGGATAATTGTCTTAGGAAGATTGCATGTGAAGCTCTCTTATCCACAGCCCTAGAGCTGCGGGGGATGCATGTGCCGTCTACAGTGGGGTCTGGGCAGGGAACTTAGAGCATCTGCTCTAAGAGTATTGGTGAGCGCCCTGGGGACGGGGATGAAGAGAATGCAGAGAGAGCCGGTGCATGCTGGCCAGACACTTGCTGGGTACTCCATGCTATTTCATTTGACCTTCACGACAGTTCCAAAGGAAGCTTCTATCATTGTTATTGTTCCATTCTACAGATGTGGATATTGAGTCTTAGAAAGATAAAAGGATTTTTCTAAGGTCCCTTTCCAGAGGTTGAAAGAAGCAGAGCAAGAATTTGAACTCAGGCCGATCTGACTCTGGATCTGTTACCACTGCAGAGCTCTGCCTCCCTGATGCCAGAGAGCAGCATGGCGGGTCTGCACTGGGTCAGAGCAGAGCAAGGCAAGGTCTCTTAGCCCCTTACGCTTCCATACCAGAGTTGGCCTGGCCTTTGTCTCCAGGCTCGGCACCAACCAGGAAAGCTGCTAGCAGAAACGCTGATCTGGCCAGAGACTCCACCCTGTTGTTGCAGACAGGGTGGGGCGTGTGGTCCAGTAGCCCAGCTCCTCTCACTGGGGATCCTCAGCTGCAGCTGCCTTACAGGTTGTGCAGTCATCACTTCTGACTCAGAGGCTGCCCAGCCTCCCGGTTTGCTGATTCTGCAAAATAAACAGTCCTGGGCTGCTGCTTGCTTCATTTGGAATGCCTGGTCTTCCTGGGAGTGGTAAAGGACAAGAGTATGTTTAGGACACTGTGAGAAATTCACTGACCGAACTGGTCTCCCCCAAACTGCAAAATATAGTGCTAAGGGTGTGCTCCCAGGGAAGCTACACTAGCAGACTCTCAAGCTAGACTGCCTGGGCTCAAATCCCAGGCCCATCTCTCAGCAGTCACATGGCCCAGGGCAAGTCACTGAGCCTCCCTGAGCCTGTGGATAATCAAAAGCACCTTCCTTGAGGAGTTTTTGCAAGAGTTAATTGAGATAATTCATGGAAGGTGCTTAGTGCTTATTAATTTTTATAATCATGATTTTAAAAAGCAATTCTCCTTGCATTTAATTCAACAAGGTTTCTGGAAGACCTTATTTTAAAGGATCTCCCAGTCTTGTGAGAGAGACAGGTCACTGGAAAATCTATGAAATTTGGCTAAGGCCAAAAGGACACCCCCTCCTTTATCAAAGTACTTTAGAGATGTTATTTCATTATATCCCAGCCTCCATGGGTTCTGAAGAAAAGTTAGTAGTAATTGGCATGTAACGGGCTGTTTTTCCTCTGGCTGATTTTAGGATCTTCTCTTCATGTTTGACCTAATTATTGTTGCTGTTTTCATCCTTCTTGGGGTTCACTGATCTTCTTGAATCTGTAAATGTATGTCTTTCATCAGATTTGCAACATTTCAGACATTGTTTATTTATTATTATTATTATTTTTTTTGAGATGGAGTCTGGCTCTGCCACCCAGGCTGGAGTGAAGTGGCGTGATCTCGGCTCACTGCAACCTTTGCCTCCCAGGTTCATGCCATTCTCCTGCCTCAGCCTCCCGTGTACCTGGAACTACAGGCGCCCGCTATCACGCCCTGCTAATTTTTTGTATTTTTTAGTAGAGACAGGGTTTCACCGTGTTAGCCAGGATGGTCTCGTTCAAATTTTTCAAATCCTCTTCCCCTGTTTTCAGATTGGATAATTTCTATTTATTTATCATCAAAATGAGTGACTCCTCTGCCATCGCCAATCTTGTTGTTAAGCTCCTCCAGTGAATTTAAAAATTCAGATTTTTTTATTTCTAGAATTTCTATTTAGTTCCTTTTTTATAGTTTTTGTTTTTCTGCTGAGATTTCTTACTTGTTTATTACATGCATACTGTCATTTTTAATCCTTGAGCATATGACTGGCATAAAATCCTTGTCTGGGCTGGGCAGGGTGGCTCATGCCTGTAATCCCAGCACTTTGGGAGGCCGAGATGGGTGGATCACCTGGTCAGGAGTTCAAGACCAGCCTGGCCAACATGGTAAAACTCTATCTCTATTAAAAATACCAAAATTAGCCAGGCATGGTGGTGGGCACCTGTAATCCCAGCTACTTGGGAGGCTGAGGCAGGAGAATTGCTTGAACCCAGGAAGCAGAGGTTGCAGTGAGCTAAGGATTGTGCCACTGCACTCCAGCCTGGGCAACAGAGTGAGACTCCATCTCAACAACAACAACAACAACAACAAAAAACATAAACAATGTCTGAAATGTTGCAAATCTGATGAAAGACATACATTTACAGATTCAAAAAAAAAAAAATCCTTGTCTGGTCATTTCAATTCTAGGTTATTATGAGATTGTTTTCCATCAATTGCCTTTTTTCTTAAGCATGGGTCACATTTACCTGTTTTTTTTGAAGGCCTACTAATTTTTAGTTGCATTCTAAATATTATGAATTGTATATGTAGAGATTCCAGATTCTGTTGTGTTTCTCTGAAGAATTTTTTTTATTATTTATTTTTTAAAGCATACAATTAACTTGGCTAGACTCAAACTATAAAATTGATCCCTTCTGCAGTGGTCTATGGCTAAAATATCTGTTAAGTTCTTTTACCTTGCTGGACTTCTTGGATTCTGACTTTCAATCTTTTCAGGGATTAGCTAGAGACCAGGTCAAATTTTAAACAAATAAGTTAGGGTTCCTTCTCTCTGCTTCTCTCTGTTTGGCAATTCCTCCTTCCTTTGAAGTAATTTGAGAATGTGATTATCCCAAACTCCAGCCTACGGTTCTTCAACTCAGTGAAACTGTGGCTTTTTTGTCATAGCTTTAACCCTCTTGTTCCAGAAGTGGGTCTTGGGCTATGATTTATATCAAAGGCAAAAAAAAAAAAAAACTACACAATGAGAAAGTCACCCTTGTTATTCCAAGTGTCAGCTGCCTTCCAGTTTCTGCCTGGTTTTGCTCACTGCCCACTGCTGTCAGGGAATCGTTACTCATGCTTTGTCCAGCATCTGCGGTTGTCACCAGAAGCCAGAAGTCCACACCATTTCATTTCACCTCTGCATGGGATGAGCATATGGACACTCAGAGAGGTGAAGCAAAGCACCCAGTGCTTCCCAGCTGCGATGAGCTTGTTAGAAATATTTGCTGAGTGTCTACATCCTGCCAGGCACTGTGCTGGGTCCTGGCAACACAGCCATGAGCTACTTCGACAAAGTCCTTCTACCCAGGGTACTTACATACTGGTAGCAAAATTGGATGATAAGCTAGTAAACCCTCTAATAAATAGGATAACCACGGAGGATGGTAAGTAGGCCAGGATACGACTGTGATGGAGAGGAGACAGCTTTGGTTTGGTGGTCAGGCAGGTGACATTTTAGATGAAATAAGAATGAAGTGAAGGGATGAACCTGTGGATTTCTAGGGAAAAGCTTTCCATGCAGAACACTGTCCAGAGCAAGGCTATAGGAGGGACAAGCTTGGATTGCTGCATTCAAGGAACAAGGAGGAGGTCAGTGTGGCTGCAGCTGTGTGAGCCAGGGAGAGAGGAAGGACAAGGAGCAGGCAGGGACAGATGCTTTCCTCTCTGATATGGTTTGGCTGTGTCCCCACCCAAATCTCATTTTGAATTGTAGTTCCCATAATCTTCACATGTTGTGGGAGGGACCAAGTGGGAGGTAATTGAATCATGGGGGTGGGTTTTTCCTGTGCTGTTCTCATGATAGTGAATAAGTCTCATGAGATCTGATGGTTTTATCAAGGGCAGTTCCCCTGTACACGCTCTGTTGCCTGCCACCATGTGGGACATGTCTTTGTTCCTCCTTCACCTTCTGCCGTGATTGTGAGGCCTCCCCAGCTATGTGGAACTGTGAATCCATTAAACCTCTTTTTCTTTGTAAATTGCTCAGTCTTGGGTGTGTCTTTATTAGCAATGTGAGAACAGACTAAAACAACCTCCTTCCTCTACAGCTTCTCTGTGCTCCCACTCCTAGAACTTATCGCCTTCCCAGCTGCACCCAACCCCAAGGACCACTTTTGCAGCAGCCAAGTGAAGATCTAGGAGCCTGGAGAATCTGATGGCTTGAATCTTTGAGCTCCTCCTCTCTTTCTAAGCCCATAGAGAAGGTTGAGAGAATTGAATGAGACAACACACGTCAGGCACTAAGAACGTATGTGTTTAAAAAGTCAGGACAACAATAGATGCTGGAGAAGATGTGGAGAAATAGGAATGCTTTTACACTGCTGGTGGGAGTGTAAATTAGTTCAACCATTGTGGAAGACAGTGTGGCGATTCCTTAAGGATCTAGAACCAGAAATACCATTTGACTCAGCAATCCCACTATGGGTATATACCCAAAGGATTATAAATCATTCTACTATAAAGACACATGCACACGTATGTTTATTGCAGCACTGTTCACAATAGCAAAGAGTTGGAACCAATCCAAATGCCCATCAATGATAGACTGGATAAAGAAAATGTGGCACATATACACCATGGAATACTATGTAGCCTTAAAAAAGGATGAGTTCATGTCCTTTGCAGGGACATGGGTGAAACTGGAAACCATCATTCTCAGCAACCTAACACAAGAACAGAAAACCAAACACCACATGTTCTCACTCATAAGTGGGAGTTGAACAATGAGAACACATGGACACAGGGAGGGGAACATCACACACCAGGGCCTATCAGGGAGTAGGGGGCTAGGGTTGATGGGTAGAGCAAACCACCATGGCACGTGTATACCTATGTAACAAACCTGCACATTCTGCACATGTATCAAAGAACTTAAAGTATAATAATAATAATAATAATAATAAAAGAATGTATGTGCTGAATATTCCTTGGTGCACTTTACATTTGCAAGGTAATATAATCCTAGCAATAACCCTCTGGAGTGGGCATTATTATTACTGTTGTTTCATTAGCTTATTTCACAAATAAGGAAACCAAGACTCAGAGAGGCTAGGTGGCTTGTCCAAGGCCACAAAGCTAGAAAAGAACTGGGGGCTGGGCACAGTGGTTCACTCCTGTAATCCCAGCACTGTGGGAAGCCAAGGCAGGTGGATCGCTTGAGGCCTGGAGTTTGAAACCAGCCTGGTCAACACGGCATAACTCTGCCTCTACAAAAAATACAAAAATTAGCCAGGTACAGTGGTGCTCGTCTATAGTCCCAGCTACTCTGGAGGCTGAGGTGGGAGGATTGCTTAAGCCCGAGAGGTCGAGGCTACAGTGAGCCGTGATCGTGCCACTGCACTCCAGCCTGGGTGACAGAGTGAGACCCTGTCTCAAACAAACAAACAAACAAACAAAGATTGGGATTTGAACTCAGGCTAATTTTGCCACTGTGCTTTATTGGCTCTTCGATCAAGACCCAGCGTATCATAAGCTAATAAGTATATTAATTCTAAGTCTGAGCTAATGTGCTTATTGCCTTAAAAATTGACATGATAGGAAGACATTCTCCTGCACTATGAAATAAAAGAGAAGAAAAAAAATTTAACATGGCATTTCCATTCAACTCAACACTGTGTTTATGCTGTGACTTCAAACCCCTTAAGGCATATACCCACCCACCAGGCCTTTAGAACAGGAGGTTCAAACTAGAACCCATGAACCCAGTCTGGCCTTCCTCCTGCTTTTGTAAATCAGCTTTTACAGAACATGGCTACACCTGTTTGTTTCTGGACTGCCTGTGGTCTCTGGTTGCTGCCACAATGACAGAGTTGAGCAGTTGCATGGGACATATCTATACTAAAAAAATTATTTATGGTTTATCTGACATTCAGATCTAACTGGCTTCCCATATTTTCTTTGACAACACTACCAGGGTGTGAATTCCCAGGCAGAGAAAGGAGGAGTCCTGCAGGGACTTATGACAGCTAGACTTTTTCACGAGGGTGGGTCAGGGGATCACAGCCCAAAGAGAAGCCTTCAAATGCCCCAAATGGCTTCACGGCAGGATATTCTCCCAGCACCTGAACAAAGGTGAGTCTCTATTTTCTAAGAGAGCACCCTAGAGTCTAATCTTGGAATCTAGGGTCTGCAGTTGTAAGGCAGCTGGGAAATATATGTACATTTTTAATTTTTTGATTGTTATCATTTTGTTTTGTTTGTGTGGCTCACAAGCTGAAGAGGTCTGGTTTTCCCATCCAAGCTCTTTTTGCAGTTGTTTTCTTCTCGAGGTCTTCCTGCCTCACCCTCTCTGGCTCTCGCTGTCTTTCTCTTTTACATTGCGTGCTCAGGAAATGGTTCAAGAGATCCAATGCCTTCTGACAGGTGACAAGACAGAGTGAACAGCGCAGTGGGTTTGGGGCCATAATCCAGGTGGCAGAAGGAGGAGCCACGAGGCTTAGAAGGAAACAAAAACAGAGTCTGCTGCTGAGGAGGCCCCAAACCAGGGAAGGCCCTGGGAGGCTCAAAACTAGGGGAGGCCCTGGGAGGCCAAGGGAGGCCCAAAACCAGGGGTTGCAGCTCTCCTTAGATTTTTAAAATAATTATTAGGGGGCATTATTCTCAGATATGGGGCTGCATGGTTGAGTGGAACCGACACCAGCTTCTTTTTTTTTTTTTTGAGGCAGAGTCTCGCTCTGTGGCCCAGGCTGGAGTGCAGTGGCACGATCTCGGCTCACTGCAAGCTCCGCCTCCCGGGTTCACGCCATTCTCCTGCCTCAGCCTCCCGAGTAGCTGGGACTACAGGCACCCACCGCCATGCCCGGCTAATTTTTTTGTATTTTTAGTAGAGATGGGGTTTCACCGTGTTAGCCAGGATGGTCTCGATCTCCTGACCTCGTGATCCGCCTGCCTCGGCCTCCCAAAGTGCTGGGATTACAGGCATGAACCACCCCACCCGGCCGACACCAGCTTCTAAATGTGCCTGAACAGGCAGGATCCAGCTCTGCCACCCACCACTTTGGGAGCCTGGGTTTTGTCATCTGCTCCCAGGAATAATGGGCTTACCTGCCCAGGGGTTGCTGTAAGGACTCAAAGAAGTGCCTGGCTTGGAGACAGCTGGCTCAGTACTTATCATGCAGAACCCGAGGCTCAGAGGCCAGGTGACTTGCTTGAGGTCACACAGCTGATACAAAGCAGAGCTGGGATGGGGACCCAGGTGGGGCATGCACCCCAACCCCCTTGCTTACTATTCTGTTCTCATAGAAGTCTTGCTTATTTATTTATTTATTTATTTATTTTGGCCAGGTGTGGGGGTTCACGCCTGCAATCCCAGCACTTTGAGAGACTGAAGGAGGCGGATCATCTGAGGTCAGGAGTTTGAGACTAGCCTGGCCAACATGGTGAAACCCCATCTCTACTAAAAATACAAAAATTATCCAGGTGTGGTGGTGGACGCCTGTAATCCCAGCTTCTCAGGCATGAGAATGGCTTGAACCCGGGAGGCGGAGGTTGCAGTGAGCCAAGATCGCACCACTGCACTCCAGCCTGGCCGACAGAGCAAGACTCTGTCTCAAAAAAAAAAAAAAAGAAGAAGAAGAAAAAAGAAGCAAAAAAGAAATCTTGCTTATTTTTAACCTTCTAGGCTCTCCATCTGCTCTGAAATCCTCTGATCAAATCTCAGGAATCGGCACAGAATTCTGTGTTTCTGCTGTTACACTGGATCTGGCTTTGGGAGGGGCTAGTTTACGGTACCTTGTCATAGGTATGGAGAGATGCACAGAAGTGCTGCGTGTAAAAGGTTGAGCACAGCCCCTTACATACAGAGGAGCCCAGAGGCTCTTAGCTGGAGTTGGGAGCACAGTGTGTCACTCTTAGCCCAGGTCTCCTTGGCACTGAGCAATCTATAATGCTCAGCTATCCTCACCACTATGTAAAGCAGTCAGCACCACGAATGGAAACTACCTAACAGCTCTCAGTAAATGGTAGCTTCAACATGTCCAAGATCCGAGGTCTCCTCTCTTTGTATCTGCTGCCACTTGTAAGGGGCAGGGGTGGGGCTGCTGATGCAGTACCTTCTGCCTCCCAAAAAACACAGGCACACATAACTCGGAGAAGTTCCCAGGGCCTCTTCCACCTCCTCGGCTCTCCAGGGCCTTTCCCAGAACCGGACAGCCCCTTATTTTGCAACTCAGAATAAAAGACTTTTGTGAAATAAATGAGAAGGAAAGGGGATTGTTTCTTGGGTATCCCCCAGCACCCT